>NC_057382.1:1298070-1622588 GCF_016906535.1 Rhizoctonia solani
TAGCTACATGTAAGGGGAATTCAATCACTCTAACAGAAGATAGTGTAATTACATTCATTAGGAATGCAGCTTTCGCTGGTAGCTATAAAATAGACAATGAAGTATTTTCTAAACAAAATCGAGATGAGGATGGGTATGAGTAGGATGAACTGAAACAGGCATAGAAATACAGCAAGGGTCATGTTTTGATATCCGAAGTTAGAAACGTAAAACATGAAATCGAAGAAGTAGAAAGCTAGAGGCTACAGTGCTCCATAAGAACGCATGAATATCAAAAATACAATATACACTAAAGCAATTTAAAGATCCATAAAAGGATCCAAAGTAGCCCAATGGTGTTCAGTCCCCCTAGAGTGTGCATATGCGCTGGGGCAGAGTTATAGGTTGGGGTACTCGAACCCGAGACACTGTCTTCGGCGTCCATGATGGGTATCGATGCGCCGATTGTAGTGTTCAAACAGTTCAAAAAGTTCATGTCCGTACCAGGAGGTAGGGGCGTGTCAGAAAGTGCAGTCGAAGGCGTGGTGCCGTTTTTTGGAATCGAATTAGCGGAATTGTTATAAGAAGTCAGAATGAGCGCAAACGAAGATGCTCGGTAGAATTGGACGGCCTGCTCGAAGGATATTGAGGGGTTGGTTTCCTGCACAAGGTGAAATCAGCTGTGAAATACAAATAAACACACGAGGAATACGTACATTCATTGCCACACCTGACGTACGAATAACCGAGCACTCATTGACCAACTCTTCCATAATGGCTGCGACTGAATCTGCGTCTCCAATAATGTAGTACGGCGCAGTCGCATTGTTGATTGGTGTCGCTGAGTCTGTCGAGTTGGGCCAGCTGGTCGAACGAACGAGTGCCTGATGCATCTTTCCACCAGGCCGACTTGCATTACTCGCTGGTCCGTATTCATGATAACCGTAGTACGCAGCTCCCCCTGTAATAGGAACGTAGATTGGCCAATATCCAAAGGGAAACCCGCGTCCGGAAACAGAGGGACCGCTACTGCCATAGGCATATCCACTACCATATTGCCTGCTTCCAAAGACCTGGTTTCGCGTACCACCGCCAACTGATCTTCCCGCAAAGGCACCAGAGGATATGGTCGAAGGATTACCGCCCCCACTACCGTATGACGAAGCGCCTCGTCCATTCCCTAAATTCAAGTATTAATAGAAATTGGATATGCCAAAAAAATTCTACACATGCCTGTTCCGAATGATACACCACCCCTAGATCCCCCATTAAATCCTCCGTTGCTGGAGCTACCACTCGATCCTCCGCTTGAACCACCGCTTGAACCACCCCTGGTACCACCACTAGAGCCACCTCTGGTGCCACCACCAGAACCTCCCCGGGTACCTCCTCCTCCCCCTCCTCTTCCTCCTCCACGGGGGTCACGAGGGAGGATATTTGAAGTAAACTCTTCTGTGAGCTCTATATTCTCACGCCGATCGAGTCCATCGGAAACCGAGTTACTGTAGCGTTGGGTATTTTTGACAGAGAAACGCATGCTGACGAAACTGTAAGAAAAATATATGTGGTTAGGTAAGTGCCCCAAATGCATCACGTTCTGGAGGGAAAACGGACCAACTAAGAAGGTGAAAATGCTGGTGAAGCACCAAAGGGCAACTTTATATAGATGGTCATCCGTGCCGAATCATGGAGCCCTGATGCCCGACAATGCCGCTTTACGGTAAATGAAGGTACCCTTTGGATGTCTAGAAGGAAATGTGTGAATGCACAGCCTTCGCATGACTCATGGTGGATCCTCGACTTCACTCCGCCTTCCGGAAAAAGAACGGACCTAACGATTATTGTGAGGATAAAACAGCCTGCTGCACTGTTGAGGCTAAATGGGAGTGAGGACGTGATCAACAATTATACCTGAATTAGATCAAGCAAACGTACACGAATCACAAAGTTAGATACATTTATCGACCAGGTGAAAGCTGGCTTGGCACATTCTGCCGAACTTCGCCTAGCTCCGCTCTCCGACAGGCGCAGAAAACCGGCTTCCAGAATATGCACCGCCTGATCCATAGTCGACCACACTATCCTTCGGGAAGCCCTCAGCACTACCAGTTTGGATATCCCGTTCATCTCCCCAGCAGAGACCACACTCTTCGACAACCGCATCTATGTCATCTTCATTCCAATCGCTTGTCGTTTCCCATGCTTGCTCAAATTCGATGTCCAAGGCCGTTTCTTGTGCGTCCTCGCCACCAGTGCGACTACGTTGCCTTTGCCGCTCGCGCTGTGCCTCAGTATATGACTTGCGGAGAGCGTGTCGTGGGGGAAGGTGCTTGGGTGCAGGCGGTGGCATCCCACCTTGTCCGGTTCCAGCGCTCGTGTTTGAATCGAGAGGATGAGCAGGGGCTATCGGTGATGCCAAATGAGATGACATGATGGGAGAAGTTGGGGAAGTTGGAACTGGGTTAAGTGGAAGTATTCGGGCAGTTGGAACAGCTGACGCCAGTCGTGGTGCATATGGTTGTCCAACACGGGTTGGCACATTCCAACGTCGTTGTCGAAGAAGCTTATGCTAAGCAAGAGGTAAAAATCAATGAAAAAACGGTCAATGTCTGGGGAAGATGCGTACTCTTTCGCGATCTTCTTCAATACGTTTGAATATCTCATCCCTTTCAGCCGCAGAGGTGTTGGATCGTGTAGCTGGAATTTCCTTCAGGCTACCGGACAAGTAATTAAAAACACGTGCTGGATACTCGGAGAACTGCTCACCTGCTCTTCTTTATCTCGAGAATTTCTATCACATTGGATACCGCAATCGGGTCGAGCACGCGTTTAGTTTGCCACGACTCCAGGATCTGTTTACTGGCTACAAGTCAAAACCATAAGGTGGTGCACATTACATAGGACTCGCCTGTCTAGCACTCTGAAAATTGACCAATCCATCTCTCGAGTCAGGGACAACATATTCAACGATTTTTTCCAAGTCCCGGGTGACGTATTCGATATACGGCGCTTGTGAGGAGGGTGTCGTGACACCACCCTGGTAAAGAAGTGCGGTTTCGCACAAGTTATCAAGAAGATGTAGGATATTCATTCGAGTGTTTAGAGACCCCTTGTTATTCCACATCAGGCATAGACTCTGCTAAGAGTTTGAGATGATCTAACCTTTTGACACTCCTCCATTACGCAGTCCCACAAATCTTCACCACAGCGGGCATAGTGCTTGAGTGCATATCCGACAATCTTTTGGATAGATGCTTGTGTTCTGGTTCAAAAGTTATTTTCAGTATGCAAACCACAAGTGTGTTACTTTTGCCGACCTTGCCGGTATCGAGCAGTCACTTACAAGATACTGAGGTAAAGAAGACTCCTGACTTACGCGTTGAGTTTCCGCAGATGGCCTAAGAATTGCATTCGAACTTCAAATGGATCCATAGGGACTAACCACGCGGAGGATATTGAAGAATGTACGCAGGTGAGGCACAGATGCCGATCGTGGTCGAAAACAACTGTCGGATCACGTGGTACTGATTTATTTTTCTTTGGATACAATTTATTACTCGGAACCCGAGCACATGGTCAGACACCGATCGCGAGGCTATGCTAGAGCGAGTCGACGTGCACAGCAGAGAACAAAAAAAAAGGAAGCGACATTAGCAGAGGAGAGGAACACACAGAGTGGGTGAGACCACGCAGAATAGGAGGGCTTGCCAGAACCAGGGCTCTGGGAACACAACCGATTGTGGTATGGGGTGAGAGCAGAAAGGTGGGAAGGGTACAGAAGGCCCAAAAAACAGATACAAAGGGATGGGGGCATACAGAGACGCCACGAACATAAATAACCAAATAGATAGATAACCGAAAGGAGCACCATAGGGGGAGGAGTAAGCCAAATCAGATTTTGAAGGCATCTGTTGAGTTGATGAAGCTGGCAACGACTCGGAGTCCGGTGGCGGTGCCGAAAAGAACAGGGTCTGGCATGGATCCCGAGGCATTGCGAAGGGCGAGTCTGGCGTCGTCGTATGAGGGGCAGGCCCGGATGACGTGATCGAGAGTTTGGCGGGGGGGGGGGCTCCGCATGGGTAGCTGGGGTCGTCGTCGGGCCGGAATCGTTCTCGGCATTCATGGCCCAAGATGGCCTGGTTTAGCCAGGCGTGTATTGCGTGATGAAATGGGAATGCTTTGAAGAAGGGTTGGGGGGACAAAGATGGGTTGTGGCGAATGTATTCCGACACGAATCGAGAGTGGGGTTGGTTGGACCATTCTCGTGCCCATGTGCGGCTAGCATTCCAAGTGGCTTCGGCCTTGCACCAGGTTAACGACCTATTGTGCGTGTGGTACGGCGGTTTCGTTCCGCCTTCGTTGGCGAGTGCGTCTGCACGTTCGTTACCTTCGACACCTTCATGGCCCGGGACCCAGCGCAGTTCAACCTTGTTGAGAGGCGACTCGTGCAGGAAAGTGTCGATGGCAGAGCAGAATTTCCATGATGTGTACTGGCATGGGTGTATAGACAGAAACGACATATTGGAGAGGGCGGCTTTGTTGTCTGCAAAGAGCAGTATATTATGAGTGTCCAGAGATCTCGCTTTAGAAACCCCGTAGGCGGCAGCCTCTGCCAGGGCTATCATTTCCGCGTCGAAGACTTCGAACCTGGGTTCAATGCCCCCACGTAGTACTGATTAGAAGAACTCAGTGCTAGAGTTACTACGAGCGAGCCATAACCACCCGTTTTGATAATTCGAGATTGGTCTCAAACTAACACAGAGGCCTGGCTAAGATCATTATCCCTAGAACAGAAACTATTTCGTGCGTTTACCCATGTTGAGCTCCAAAGACTCCGATCAATGAGCACATATACCCCATAACGCAAGGATAACGGTAAAAGAACAACCACTATGTATGCGCTGCTGGATGACGTTTATTAAGAGCCAAAGGTGGTCTAGGCTGTCTTATTATTTCTTGAAATATTGATAACATGCCGTTTGCTAACAGCGGATTACATCGCACTGCAGTGTCGAGGCATACGTAGTCAACGTGGTCTTATGCACTATCCCGCTCGTGATGCTTCTGGGGTGAGATTTTTTGATAGCTGACCAATACACATATTCAACGGCACCCTAGGTTTTGGTGGTTTTACATAGATCCGGTGATGTCCTCATCAGAAGTCTCTAGCAGGGCAATTGATTGGCCGCATTTGTTTGTTGTTGTTGTTGCTCCGGGCAAGTTTCAGACAAACTCAGAATACTGTGACTCGTAGCTTTGCTAGCCAAAGCTTCAAACATGTTAACTTCTGATACAATGCCGAGAGCCATGACGGAATCGACATTCAACTTGAGCTTTCGTTGTTGTCACGAGTGTCTTGTACTATTTTACCAGGTTTTCTTATTGCTCAACTGATTATACTATTGCGATATAGCATATACAATTCAACAGAGTGACTACGAGAATAGAGGTGGCGCTGAGTAGAAAATAGCCTGTCCATATTACCACCGGAATGCATTGACTGTCTTCCGTTTCTTCTTTGAACATAAGGAACAAAGTAGAAATTCAGGGGTTTTTATTTATGCGGCATGGCTATTTTGTAGAATGTTCAATATGGCCGCGTGCATTATCACACTCTTTTGCTTACGGAAAAACTGAAGTAAATTACAAGGCAGGTAAAAGAGAAGAGATACGAGGAATGACCGTCCTACCTAGTTGAAGGGGGGGAGTTTCATATGATTAACTCAGTGGCTTCTTCCGTTTGATACGCACACGTGTGCTTTGTGGAGGCAGTCTGCGGTAGCACAGATAAATAGCTTGCAAGCTTTTCAGACTCCTTAGATGTCTCTATGGTGCTCTGAATCCACTATTTCAGAGTCTTGGTTCGATAGCTTGAGTGCTACCGTAAAAAATACCCAATTTTTGATCAGAGTCTTTTTTTTTTCGGAGGGGGAGGCTTCCTACTCACAAGGTGACTCCGGTGGCAGCGACATTCTCTCTCGGAGGATGGAGGCGTGATTATTCACATGGGGCCCAGCGCTCGTTGGCCTACAAGATACGGATTTTTATCAGCCGACCGAGCAGGATGGGATAATGGGGCTGGCGGACATACAAGTCACTTGTTAGGGTGGATCGAGCCACAAAACCTGTGACGAGTTGCTCGCCTAAAGCAACCATGCTTTCACGGTTTGAAACATGCATAACATGGGAACCGTCCACCTGAATCAAGCGAACCACCTGATCAGTAACTACGGGGATGTTCACGCGCGCTCCGTTGGTACTGAGAGTTTGGATGTTGTTTTCAGGCGCTGACTCGTAGTGTGGTGCATTGATAACGGGTTCGCGCTGCATAGATGCTGGCAGACCTACAGCTGATGGAGTGTCGGGGAGTAACGCGCCTTCGCCTATCTCCAACTGTGCCGAGCTGTCATTCTCAAGTATTAAACTTGAATCATCATCGCTATCTTCCGCGTTGAGAATGCTGTCCAACCCGAACATGGACTTTTTCAGAGACACATTCATGTCTTATGTGAAGGAGTATGTCGAGATTTGTGGTGAAAAAAGCTGGCGTGAGCTGGGGCTATTGTAAAAGGCGCTGAGAAGATCAACCTCTCCGAGGGGACTCGCCAAATCATATTTTGTAACGTACGGGCACGGGTTGTGGTTGCTATCGTTGTACCGGCGCGACCGAAGTACTGGCTCCTGCAATGGGCTTACTTGTACATACTGAGAGTCGAGGTAGACGTGATTAAGCATCCAGTATCAGCTCAGGTAGATGTATACAAACATACAATGGATTTTATGGGATATTTGAACGGTGATTATCAGGTCTTTAAACCTTTAGGTGATTTTGTATGCTTCATAAAGCATCCTGGAAGCAGCTGTCGCAGCTTTGTTCTTCTCTCAAAACTATCACAGTCAAAAAAATATGTCGAGGACTAGTAAGGCTGAGGGAAAGAGGGGAAGAGGGGAAGGGGGAAAGAGAGGAGGGGCGGAAGGGAAAATGGAGCTGAGAAAGTATCACTGTTTGCCCGCAGCATATATCATGACATATACGAATAAATGAGCGGTACTAGCCGTGAGACGCTCGCAGAGATCTACACTATCAAAGAAAGCTGTTTTTGGAACCTTCCTTTAACGTACGTACGTGCTTTCAATCCAGTGCGATCATCATGGCTGGATTTGCGGACTAAACACGTTGCTGTTTACTTTGCCTTATACAGTTACTGAACATTGTCTCGCGAGCTATCTAGGCTACGTAGAACGTTCGTAGAGATTCGACATACGTACCGTGGGGATTCAAGTATTGTTTCTCCATGGAGATATTATGTATGTCAAACCATTTAAGCTACCAAAGTATAGGGAGCAAAGAATCGCTCCTCTGGCACAAAACTTCCAACTTCTTCCTAAATCAGCAGCTAGGTATGCGGAGATGTCCCTATATGTTCACCAAGAAGTTCTCGCTATATGTTATAGAGACTTCAAACTTCAATCACCCTGTTGTACTTAGTGTACTCATGTCAACACAGTGTCTGAGCAAACTGCCGACCGGGAACCATAGGTGCCCAAAGATGCACACCGGTGTAAGCCATGCTATACCTTTTGCGACGAACATTGGATAGCCTGGTAGAATCCACCCTACTAATATCCGCCATACTTGGTTCAACTGAACTCACTGTAAGTTTTGAGCGCCCCACTTAAGTTACTACTATAAAAATGACAGCTCGACATCTACTAGATGTTATAGCCCCTATTACCAGCCACTAAGACTCCTAAAAAAAGCATCTTGGTGAGTGCCATGACACAACTCCCTCCTCGATCAGGGTCCATCAAGTGAAGATCAAGCAATTATCCAAGGCACCGGGGTTATGTCCACAAAAGGCCGGTGAAAATCATGAATCCAGCAACGATGTAACCGAGGTTGAGTGTAAGCTCAGACAGCACTGCAAAGACCAAAACAGTAGGCTCGGAAAATGAAGACCGCGGTAGACTCCAGCATCAAATCTTGCTATCGATCTCAATTGATACTTGATCTAGTAAGACCAGTAAAACTCCATCTATTTGGGGGTGTGATGACAAGCAACGAGATTGGAGCATTCATGTCCCTGTTATATTCAATTTCCTAGGCTCGAGGACGCATGCCTGCTTGTGGCTGTCAACTAAACTCGAGAATGATCATCCACGTATGTTGTGCGCGGCGATAAGAGAGGCCCGAAATGAATAGAAGATCCGAGGCCTGGGCTCGAGACAAATATAGATAAATCTTATAAAATTGCACTAGAGTTCAGATTTTTCGACAACAGCAAGCAAGCAAGCAACAAACATGAGCTATAATAAACTCTGCAAACACGAGGCAGAATTGGCTCGAGGGTAAAGAACTTACCGTACCTCACGTGATGTCCCAAGTCAAGACTCTCAATCTCCAAGTGGGACGTCTTAACTGACTACGGTTCGAGCGCTCACATACATGCACCTAAGCGTCTCTTTATATGTACTCATCTCTCTAAACGGAATGTCATCCATAGATATCCTTATCATGCTGTCCCTAAAACCACGCACATTGCACGCGAAAGTTAACGTTGCTCCGATATTGATGCCATGAAACTTCTCATGCATCACTATATATAGGAGGTACACAAAGCAAAATTTGCGCACTCTGCTGTCTAATATATAGTCATCCTGACCCCATACTCTCCTTATGAGTCCAATCAATGACCCTAGCGCTCAAAAGATGTATGGAAGCCATGTTCATGCATTGCAAGGCACGACCAGGGCATAGCGACCTTTGAACAGAGAAGTAGTCATTGCATCATACTGACACTGTTCATAGACTTGTGCGATACCATGCGAGTCCTTGGAAACCGCACTTGAACACTGGAATAGATTAGGCCAGTGTGTTGGGCTACCGTTGAGAAGCGAAAAAAAAGGATCCGTTTCATTCGATCAGTACAAAGGGCTATCTTTCTTTGCACTCCCCTCGATCCTCGAAATGCCGTCAATATCACAGCAGAACCTATGCAAACTTCTCGAGTCGAGCTCCCAGGGCTTATTCCGATACCGGTGTTCGATGCAATCAACCTACGACGTGCTAACAATCCAACTGTTCAGATGTATCACAAGGGCCGGGATATACCTATGGTTTTCGCGGGTCCCGACGATCTGCCAACGATCAATCCTCTTAAAGAAGTTTGGTGGACACCTGTAGTGTAGCCACAGCCAAATTTCTTGGAGTTGGACAGTGTATTGTAGGACTACAACGCCATTGGCGCTTAACGACGAAGTACTGATCAGAACCAAACCAATGTAAATGCGGCGCCGTGCGACAGCAAGTCAATTTACCATTTAATCACACTCGCGTATACTTATACGACCGCGTACACAGAGCGAACAGGCACGCGAAACTTTATACCATAAAATTTGGACCTCCTCGGATACCTTGGAGTTTTATTTCGATTGGCTTCAAAGCTTGGCATGGGGGATTTGTTATCGGTCGGCTTGTTATCTTTCGTTCACACCCATATAAATTTAGTTTACTCGGAGGGATGACTTGATAAGCTTTCGGCTACTTTTACATCCCTTTAATCGCGTTCACTGCTCTAACCAAAGATGCATCGCAATGCGCCACTTGTGATAAACGAGTTTATAGTTGGATCGATATCCGCTGCACAACTTCAGAAAACATACGTTCATAGGATTATCCGGTAAGCCACCCAAGGTGTACTAAATAGTAAACCATCAGGACAGACGACGTTTACATGATTTTATCTGATCGACAGCAATTAAAACTTTCAAAATTAGCGTTCCGAACTCGGAATCTGTCTCCGATTCATATTCTCCTCGGCTCGAGTCTCCCCGAAAGCCACCTTTATTGAACACTAATGGGGGGGGGGGACTGAGAATACAATTTGTCTGTTCGACTCTACAGTCGTGTCCCTCAGCTTGCAGCCCCTCAGCTTGCAATAACGCCGGAAACACCGGTCGCTTATTAGCTGACTAACCCCGCCACCCGCTTCGCAATCGTGCTCACTAAGCTACACCGCCACAGTCGCCACGGCATAGCCACTTAGTCATTTGTGCTAGAAATTTCGGCCAATTATTGTACATAACTACTCTGCCTAGTTGTAATGAATAAATAGTTCTTTTGAAAGCCTCTAATATCCCCCCACACCTCATGCCGAAGTCTAACTTGCCTCGAAACAAGGCCGCCCGGGTTCGTCCTGATGTTTATAGAGTGGTTGACGCCCTTAGTCGAGATCCTCTAACAGAGGAACCCCTCAGTGATGAGCAACTCCTTCAGACAGCGCGTGTACAGGCTTAAACCATTTAATTTAATTTAATTATCATGCATATATGTACATTTGTCCTATGCCTAATTGTTTGTTCGGTTAGTCTTCTGTAATAAAAGCCTGGAAACTTCTCACGTTGTACATGTTTTGCGGAAGCGGCTCGGCAGGGCCTAATTTGGAATAACAAATTCCCCATCAGCGTGCAAGCTGAGGGACAGGACTGTATCATCAGTGCCAAGATAGGCGTAGATGACTTAGGGTAAACTTGCCGGCCCGAGGCGTACATTCGGCCTCCCGAAGACCGCCACAACCCCAAGCAATTCATCTATTCCCTTTTTGAGATGAGGAGGGAGGGAGGAGCCCGGGCATGCGCGGGCCGGCTATCACGAGTGTATAGGAGTGGCTGACGTCCAGTTGGGAGTCAAGACAAAGGCGCCCCAAACGTGTGTATGTATGTATCAATACTGGTCAGAACCATTGCACTGCCCGTTTGTTACGTACTACAAGATAATTGAGTGTATGTGTGTATGCATGTTGTTTGGCTTGTGTCTGGGCCTTTTCATTTGGGTGGAGCTGGATAGAGATTTAGAGTGGGCGAATGGCTGTCCGTTTGAATAACGCCCTGATTGTCTGTGGCGTCGACGTCTGTCTATCTGCAGTGTACTGTACCATAGTTGACGAAACAGCAGCAGCAGCGATTGTCACGCCGTTTTCATTAATCGACAAAGACAGAGCGGTTTGTTTGGACCGGAATCGGGAATATGTGTTCCTGAGCATGAGAGAGGGAGAACGGATTTCGCAATGGACAAGTGATCCGCCCTGTCCGATTGATGGCCGCAAAACTTTCCCCATCATGCCCCCGTAACGCCCGCCCGAGAGTAGCATGATTCTATAGGCTAAGATTACTCAATAGGCTAGGCTAAACACCCGACGAGTTTAGCGACTCCGATGATGGGGGTGTGTGTGTGGGTCCATGTGGAAGAACCCACCCAAGATTTTTCTGAATGTGTGATCACGGCGCTTCTTCGGGTTCTTTAGCGAAACGTCCATGTTGAGGGGAAAACAGTTTATGTGCCGGACACCCACACAACAAGGGCGTTTTCCACTCCTTTCCCCTCGATAAGAGCGGTGAGTACTTTATAGATCTGGACTCTATGACGTTGGGAATATTTCCCATAGTCGTCTCATCCCTGGATACCTACCCTATGATTCCCATGAGTGACCAAGACTTATGCGAATTATGATTCCGCAGCCTTACTCTTCTTTCATCTTCCACGGCGCGTCACGTTCACTTATTATCCAGACTGGTCCCAGAGAATCTCCGTTGGCACGTACCACCTTTTGGTTTGAGGTCAGTTGTTCTCTTCTCTCTGTCCCCTGCCAACGACCCCAGTGCTGACAGCAGTGCCCAGACCCAGCCATGTCAACATCGGTCAATTCCACGAGTTCAGCGTTCCCGGTGTGCACCGCAGCCGCCAACTCGACAGAAACTGCATCGGCAACCATCACAGCCACTTCCTCGTATGTAGTCCCGACATGTATCCCAGCGCCCTCGGGAAATGTGTCCTACACGGTATCATATACGAGTTCAGGCACGACGTCGTTGCCGTATATTGTCCCAGTGACAGGTGTGTAGTCAGCTTTAGAATTAATCGACTAGAAAGGCTCATGCCAAATCGGGCAGCTTCGACAAATGCGACGGCTACGAGCACGCTTTCCGAGACGAGTTCCCATCCGGTCGAGACGACTACGAGCGCACCCGTGTCTACCATCACCAGTGCTCCTGCGACTGTTACTCCCGCCTCGTCAATCGCCAATGAAAATAGTACTTTATCATTCGTTGGTTCGTCTTCCTCTGTCGGTGTTGCCTCCCAGTCAATCGAGGTTCCTACGGCTGCTGTTCCGGTGACGACTTCAGTACCCGCATCGACAAGTCAATCGTCAGCATCGACGAGTGAGCATCCAGCGTCGAGCAGTCAACCACCGGCGTCGAGCAGTCAACCGCCAGTGTCGAGCAGCCAACCACCGACCACCGTGTCTTCGACAACACCAGCGTCTTCTGGCCCTTCCACTCATTCCATGTCCACTTCTATCCATTCAGAGGTTACAACGACGACTTCAGCTGTTGTGGTAGCCAATAGCACCACTACTAGTGCCGTCTCCAGAACGACAACCAAACCTCGGCCCACGGTTACCATCACCGAGATCTATACTGGACCCCCAGCTGGAACTCCTAGTTTGTCATCCACGACTCCGAGTCCCCCAACGTCAACAAGGCAGCCTACGACTACGTCTGTTTCGGCTCCTCAGCCTACTACTACGTCCGTTGCAGAGCCGCAACCAACGACGTCTACAAGGGAGCCTGAATCTACGACTCCGGTATCTTCGACTGTTGCCCCCGAGCCAGCGACCTCTAGTACAACAGTAGCAGCCCCCGTACCAACGTCTTCCTCGAACACATTTTCGTCCCTTACCGATACGCTTACATTCCCGTCTACTACCCCGCTTAGTACCATTGTATCGGAAACAAACACGGATGCGTTCCCCACCTCGTTCTCAACGACCAATCTCCCAGTTACGAGCATCAACGACCCATCCACGTCTTCCACACCTTTCAGCTCATGGGTCGACTCGATCACAACCACCTCGTCCGATTCCATCACGCCAACTTTGATCGGAACAGTTAACCCCACAGACGTCCCAACGACAGTCACCACTCCCACCGAACCGACTACGGCACTTACAACTCCCGGTACCTCCCTCTCGAGCTCATCCCACTCGGCTCCCTCGTCTTCACTCACGGCCCTCCCTGCTCCCGAGGGCGCCAACTCCCAACCGACCACCGCCACCGCAAACCCGTCGGGCGTGATCGCGGGCGGGACAGTCGCCGGCGTTGTGGGCATCCTCGTTTTGGCGGGTGTTTCCCGCTGGGTATGGAAACGAGGCGCGAGCGAAAGAGCCGTGAGGCGGATGTACAGGGATGATATGCGCCAGATTAGGGAGCGGACGTATGGGCTCGAGGAAGGTCCCGGTCAGTGGGGACGTCCGGCCTGGAGACGAGGGCCGGGAAGTACAGAGGGGTCGGTCTAGAGTGCTTTAAATTTTTTGGCAAGTCGAGTCTGAATCTATATTGTATACCTGTGTTTTGTTTTTATTCCTCGCTTGTTTTCAAAATGTGCAGTACAATTTGTATCGGTGATTGTAAGGACACATAGTTTATCCATATCTTTCTTTTTCTTGTCTGAAAAATTACCCTTTTTTGTGTTACTTTCTAACATGTCATGCTTCATGCCTTTTTCTATTTCTTTTCTATTTCTTTTTTCTGTTTCTCTGGATTTAGGCGTGCATGTTTATGTTTTACCTGGGACTGGTACATGTTGCGCTCTTTTTTGGATCTGCTCGTTCTCGTACGCTGTTTTCGTCCGGCTTGTTCGCTTACACCTCCCTCCTGTTTACCCATCTGCCCCGCCCCGTATAACACCCACCTCTGTCTCTTCACCCCATGTCACATATATACACCTTATCATTCATTTTGCACTTGAACCCACACTTGAGATCGATCATGCGGGGAAGAACAAATTCTCAAACTCACGCAATTGTCCATTTAAAATGAGTGTAATACAATGTATTTCTTCCCCTGGCTGAGGACTGTTGATAACGCACCAACTTGGTGCGCTATTCCGCAGCCTATCTCATCGGGCGCCGACCTGGGTGTCAACACGTCCCCCAGGGCGAGTTTTCATCTAAACAATCCAAGACTCCCCCCCCCCTCCCACGATAATAATGTATACACCTTTGACGTGCGACATAAATGAATACGATCAAAACGCCACGCGAACACGGGACCAAATACCTCCCGCCTCCATATGGCCAAGTCGATCATCCACGTGGGGGTTACCACATCTAATTTCAAACCAATGCTGAGAAGCGTCAGGGTGGATTTTCCAAGAGGTGTTGTACAGTATACGACGACGGGGGTAAGTACATGACATCTCTTGCTGCGCGATTTGTTGACCCATCTCCAATAATAATCATGAATTATGGTGTAGGCTGAAGGCCTGTTACGCGAGGCGGAAAAAGGACCTTCCTCCCTACAGAGGTTCGGAAATCGGTTGTGTGTAAGGAGGGGAGGGAAGTTGTAACGCACCTCCTCTCTCTTGACCTTGCACCCAACTTGCACACTATTACCCAGTCACTCCTTTTTCTTTTCTCCGACTGTATACAATCTGTATCGACCACAGCGGCGGGTATATAAATATTAAGCCAAACCTTCAGGTGAGCATACTCTATTTTTCTCATGTTCATGCACTGCAGCCATGCATGGGGAGTGGGGCTATTCGGTTGAACCACACGCCAAGTCACTCTCCCATATTCCAATGATTGCTTTCCCTGCTTCCTTGTCCACCTGCCAGTTCCGCCGGTACTAACTTTGGCTGTCCTGTTCCAGAGATAGAAAAGAAGGGTTCTAACTTTACCGGTGAGTACATTACGTAGATACCGGGAGGGAGAGGGGGAATCAGATTCGAGGGAATCATACCTCTAAAGTGCTCCTTCATTCTACCACCATATTAACTCGACCCTTGGGGCTCCATCGTCCCTGATTGCCTATCCTCCTTACGTATATACATCCCATGGCATTTATGTACTCCATTCCTGATACTGACGTCCATCTGTGTTCCTTGCCTCTAGGTTAAATCCCCGCATACGTATTCGACTATAGCGAAACTTGGGCTTGTCTTCGTCCTGCTATATAGCCTATACTATCTATCTTGCTTGCTTGCGTGCACCCTCCCCCCCCCTCATATACTTGCTAGACTCAGGCTTGAGATCTACACAGATTACCTCTGCTCTTGCGTCATTCGATCTCGTGCGTGTGCGTGGCTTGGCTTCGTTTTGCTCGCTCGGCTTTCGATTCCCGATACCGGCAATCCCGAACTTCCCCCGCTTAAGTTTCGCCAAATCTTGGGCGTGACTGCTTCCTGTGACCGACCCTCCATTGGATGTCCAGTAGTTCAACCACACTTATCATCGTAATTGGATCTTCCGGATCGTCGCAAGCGACGGTATCACTTACTACACCGAATAGCACACCTACACCAACTGCATTAGATAGCATATTATCCACTACCTCGACCGCAACTTTACCTCCTTCAACCATGAGCACCGTATCATCTCCGGGTGCCACCTCATCACTCACCGTTACCTCTCCTACCCCTACCCCTACCCCGACATCTTCCGGATCCGCAGCATCCCGAACTCCGAACCTCGGTGGCATCATCGGCGGAGCGCTAGGCGGGGCCGCCGCCCTCTTATGGCTTCTCGCTCTCTTGTGGTGGGCAAATCGGCACAGCTGGTTCCGACGACCAGGATACAAACGGCACCGAGACTCAGTCGGCGCGTTTGGGAAACGGAGTCCGGCGATCACACCTACTACCGAATCGGCCGGTCCGTTTGGTCGGCCGGCCCCAGCCCCAGCACAACCTCAGATGGGCATGTTTGGCGAACGAACGTTTGGCCAGCAGCCTCGGCCTGCCCCACCTCCACCTCCGGCTCCACGCATGAGCTTTGGCGATCCTCCGAGACAGAGTTACGGTGACCAGTCGAGACAGAGCTTCAGTGACCCTCCAAGACCGAGCTACGGTGATCCACCACGGACGAATTTTGAACGAACGAGTTTTGGTGATTTACCAAGACCGAATTTCGGATCTGCGCCGCCCGTACCTGGTCTCCCGCCCCAACCACCGAAACCTAACCCTCCGACTTCAGTTCAGGCTCCGGCTCCAGTTCCAGTTCCGGTTCCAGCACCTCGTTCATCCACCGGGTTCGGTATAGGCGACCGTTCGAGTTTTGGTGATCGACTCTCTGCGTTTGGCGATAGACCACGAAGCGGGTTTGGTGATCGACCAAGGTCCGGATTTGGTGATCGACGATCGCCCTCGCCCGATCGAGTTCGTCGTTTCTTTGGTGCCGGCAACGGGAACAAAAACGATGAGTGGGCAGGTGCCGGGCGACGGGTGAGCGTCGAACCGGGTACACCCGAGATGGAGGACCGAGGGGGGATATTAGGATTCTTTGCTCGTGCAAAGGAGAGTGCCGAGAGGAGGAAGAGGGTCAAGGCGGAGTACGAGGAGGATATGAGGAGGATGAGAGGACGGTCGATTGTCGAGTCTGATTATGGACGGTTTTGATCTCTATTTCTCTTTTTTTTGTGCTTTTGACTATGTTTTGTTCCTTTTTTGTGATTTCCTTCGAGTGTGTGGGTTGATACTGGGCGGACTTTTTTGGTTTTGTACCGCTTTATGCAATGGAATTGTAGCTGATCTTATATGCTTCACTACGCTATATCAAGAATGAGGGCACTGTAATGTGAAGCCTGCATACAGCGCGATGGAGTTAGGTTCATTATGTTGGTCCCTGAATGCGTTTCGCTCCTTCCTAATTGGGATAAACCCAGTCAAGGTCTCGATGTATTATCCCCGACTTTTTGCATTAACCTTGTGCACGATACGTGGGAAAGTAGTGATACAATAGAGCTTGCACTGTCATCCTGGTTTTCCAAACACTATTTTACTATATATACATCAGGCCAAACTCAGAATAATCACGATATCTATGGTACTGTAACGGTCGGTGAGAGCACTTGATTCGGGTTAGCAAAGCATGACGACGAAATTTGACCATTACAATGCGTTCGCATGCCGGAGTCTTTTAGCTTTAAAACGTCCGGGTAAATTATTCTTATTAAAGAGGCACGATAGCATATATAGATGGGGGTGACAAGAAATACAACAACATAGCAGAGTGTACATGACATAGACAAGGCTCTGCGCAGTGGCCACACTCCGATTAAAATCATAAAAAATCGCCAGTTGGCAATACTGACAGTCATATAACTAAATCAAGATTATTCGTGAGGATTCATGCACGTCTGCCAA
Organism: Rhizoctonia solani; assembly: GCF_016906535.1. NCBI lineage: Eukaryota > Fungi > Basidiomycota > Agaricomycetes > Cantharellales > Ceratobasidiaceae > Rhizoctonia > Rhizoctonia solani. The sequence continues at coordinate 1,315,250 of NC_057382.1, forward strand.
TGACTCGATTACTATTCAAAGAGCACTCGGGTTGAGCGATAGACATCTCCTTGATTTCGATGAGCTAGTGGAAAGATAAGGTCGAGTATTCATATATTTCTAAATCCCTTACAGCATCTTTTACTTCGGTTGCTGTTGGCCGGAGCTTTGGGTCTTGCTCCCAGCATCGAATAAGCAAGTTCCATAGCTTATCCTTTTCCGGCTGATCGCTAATTATATCGTCGAAATCGGGACGATGGGGAAGTATGTTACGAAAAACATGTGACAAAACTGCGAGATCCGATTTCCCAGCATACGGGGGCTCTCCTGTTGCGATTTGCTACCAATCGATTTAGCTTTTGTATTCTCAGGCTCTAAACTACTTACAAGAATTGTCTAGAAGATCCAGTGCGATAAAAACATGTCATAAAATGATACCTTGAAAATAACAAAACATAAACACATACCATTCCTAGTGCATATATATCGGTTTCGACCGTATACTTGTCGTTGGTTCCATCCAAGATCTCCGGTGCCTTGGTTTTTTTCTAATGAGATTTCTTGACCATCTCAAGCTATGTATCTACTCACTGTGAATTGTGCACTAAATGGGAGTGAACTTGAGGTCCTGGTGAAGCGCAGAGTAAAACTGTGAATGAATGTAGCACTGCCAAAATCCACAAGCTGAGTACTCCCACTATCCGAGATGATAACGTTCTCCTAAATCTCATTAAATTCTATCGTTACGGGCGAGAGAGCGGGAGATAATATTTACTGCTTTTACGTCGCCGTGTACCTGTAATAAATACCATTAGCATCGATGGGGGCAGGTTGTGGTAATGCAATGCACTCACAATTCCTATACCATGTAAATATTCTAATGAGCTGGCCACCTCAATGCACTGATAGCAGCCATAGGGCGTGCGCTCAGTCAATGCATATATAAATTAAAGGAGTACTCACAAATCGCAATTTGTCACAAACCAAGCCGTTCCCGAGGTAACGTGCCAATGAGCCATTTTGTGCCCAAGGAGAGACAAGCAGGATTGCATCTTTATAAAAGACAAAACCTATAGCTTTCATGACTCCGGGGTGGTCACACTTTGACCAAGCATATATTTCGTGGGCAGCGTGCTGAAGTATCGGATTTAACAAGAGAATACCTTGAAGTAGACTATGGAATTCGACATACTTTCCAGTGCTTATCACTCGGACTCCAAGCACCCCACTGGCCTATCATCTCAATACATTTTATGGCTACTAGTTGTCCATCCCGTAGTGCACCATGATATACTGAACCAAATCCTCCATGCGCAAATGATCGATAGCTGCAGCGTTTAAAATCGAGCTCGGAAGTGATGTCCTTGATACCAGTTTGAATAAGCATGGCTGCTATTTGCCGGGGGGACTAGAGGCGATGGCATTAGGGTCTGAATTAGGAGTATAGGACGATGAACAAACCATTTTGCTAGAGATCAATTTTGCCTGTGAGGAGCTGCTCAACAAATCCGGAGTCGACTGGGTATGAGCTTAGAGTAAGGTTAGAACAAGGTTGAGCTAAATGTTTGCGGACTTAACTTGCCTACATCTGTAAAATGTGCTGTCGGAGAGAGGGAGGGAAGTCCTGGAGTTAGGGGAGGCCAGGAGTAGAGAGACAAAATCCCGTCCTGGGTCCCCACTATGACTCTCCGTTCGGCTGTGTCCCCTAAAATAATGAATTTGAATAAAATAGCAATATTTTCTTGATAAGTAGTACAAGGTATTAGCCACAAAGTGTAACTTGCGTAATAATATTGATGGCATTACCAATTACAGCCTGCCTGAGCTTGTTATAACAAGTAGCCAATCCCATGCATACGTGATTCATAGCTATGAACGCGTGCGATTCACGTGATGAGTCACAATCGTTCTAGTTTCAAACTTAGAGGCAGTCTAAAGTAATTTGTGGGGACTAGTTTTGCTTTGTGCACAGAGATGTGTGTAGGGGGAGGGGTCTCTATAGGTCTGAGAGAGTTGTTGAATGTAGGGGACCTTATAAGTCCACTCGACGAAACATGCATTTGATGCAAGAACAGTAACTTCGAGGGAACAGTAACATCAACCCCCTGTCCAGAAATGGAAACATCCTTCAGTACACCACGTTGCCCTTTGGTTTTTGGGGACAGATTGACATAAGGTTTTGTGCTTTTCACCACGTCACTTGAGGACCCCCAATTATCCCGGTGGAGGCGTCTTCGGCTTCCGGACATGGGTCCTAGTGGGCGGGAGGGGTGAGGCATCATTTTTTCCGGACATGAGGCCATGGTTGGAGGGGGTAGGCATCGTGCAATTCCGGATATGACGGGGTCGCCGTGGGCCAAGGCATCTTCGGCTTCCGGACATCACGTGGGTCCTTCCTCCGGGTAATTATTTTTCCGGGTGCTAACGCTGTTATACAGAGCTAATTCAAATGTAATGGTGTTCAACTCGTGAGCCAGGTCGCGTTCCCAGTATATTGGCCTATTTTATTTACTACTGTAAATTGAATTTATTGTTTTCACCTCCCATTTTGAGTTCAAAATCCCGGATATATACATCAAGGAGGGCGGATATAATGGGATGAGCCTATGGGTCCCCCAGACTACCCATCTTGGCCACATCTCATATATTGTTGTCCAAACCTATCAGAAGGTTGGATCGCGGGCCAAGTACTGTGCTATATACCTTGGTCGGCCAATGGAGATCCCTTACTACCAGCTTGTACTGACAAATGCGCTCTTGATGTGTGTTGGCTTCGTAAACACGCCAGCCTCGCAAACTGAGGATTTGGAGTCAAAGGATCGCCACATTATCGAGGAGAGAGATGAGTTAGTTAGGCTGTTATCCGAGCTGGAGAAGGCTGGTATACCGCGAGTGGGCTCAAAAACTGGGGAGGATCGTAAAAGAAAAATATATGTATATATGTATAGATAAATACATTTAAGCGCTGGGCGCATACGACCCGAGGCACCATTCAACTTCCGGACATCGATGGTTCGGGGTCCGAGGCATCTTCGGGTTCCGGATATGAACACTAGTAGACAGCCGGATTTGGGAAGACGCCTCCACCGGGATAATTGGGGGTCCTGTCACTTGTGCATCACGTGCAGACCGCCGAGGCGCCTGTATTTTGAATGCAGCGTCGTGAAAACTGAGACTAATGGGGTTTGGACTACGTATATACACTCATATATCGATTTTGCACAATTTTACCACATTTTTTGTGCAAAATCGTTCTAGTTGACGAGAAATCCCGCATTCATCATGATTTTCCACCTCGGCACTAAATAAAAGCGCACATATTTGGGTTAGGTGATGGGCGATCGCTAACGCCCACATTAGCAGTCGGTTTGATTATGACAGCTATACCATGCTTATTTTTTGTGCGTCGCGATCAAGCGCCGGGGTGGAGTTGATGAGCGGTGTGATTGGTCACAGGGCGTGAGAGCGGGCAGGCGCACGGACCACCTCCGGAAGATATACGTCTCGTTGGATAATCAGACGCAGGATCAACTCCCTTGTTGTAATTCGGTAGGTTTGTGCTCGTGTGGCGGGAGTGTTTGGCAGGGCGGTGTTTGTTTGTCGTGGCACTGACTGACGTTGTGGTAAGCGCTCGATGGCGTCGACAAGCGGAATGCGCAAGGGCAAACGGACGTCGGGGGTGTTGCCGCGAGTGGCGATTCGGTAAGCAAATTGCAAGAAAGAAAGATGGGTATACATGCATGGGGCTGACACACACATGTATGTACTACTTCAGACTGATAATCGACTTGACTGCCACGGTCGATGGACCATACTGTATCCCAAGCTGCGTGGAAGATTCGTGGAGCCACCAAGTATGGCTGGGGCTGTATGTCGCACGGGTATTGACCACGCTACGGAGTGTATCGCGTGGGTGGCGGGACGTGGGCAAGTCCTTTCCCTATCTATTGGCGCGCGCGCTAATTGCTTTGTTTAGCCGACGAGCACCCGACATGGCACACCCTGTGCTGCATGTTCGACCCATACTCGCTCCACTCCCAGCCCCGAACGCACCTCGATCCTACCCAAGTCCCGTCGCAGCCGCCCCTAAACGCCGACACATTCAGGCGCATTATACGCGCGACGTGTCTTGTCTGTGCCGTCACTTGTCCCGACATCCAAGCCTATCGTCGACGAGCCGCAAAGATCCCACAGCCTCTGACTTATCCAACTCCGTCGGCAATCTGGGGTCTAATTCCGGCATGTGCAATTCATCGTCCTCTGGCATTTTGTGCTCGGTGTCTGCGCTCCGAACCCACAACGCTCGGTCTTTATGGCTTCCCACCGCTCACACTTGCCCCCCTGGCTGCCAACGAACGCGATATCGAGCTCGTACGCTGGTGTGATCTACGAACGCCTGCCGGGGCTGGAGTTCGGGCTGTGTGTGGCGCCTGTCGCCATGAACGCATTCGCACCGAGTTGATTCGCGGCCGCGGGGCAAACATGGCTCCCTGGATGGGCAGCGGATTCTGGGACTGGGACTATGAAAGTGTCGACGGGTGGTCTGTCCCTTGGGAGTCCGGCCTTTCCAGACGAGATATCGACAAATTGTTGCGCAGCGAAGAGATCGTTGGCGTCGGTAAGCTACCTGTACTACTCATCTTCTCCTCTAACCTCTTCTAGTCAATCAATATGCCGAATACGGAGACTGGACAATTCGCGAAGCCATCGAGGAAATGGAAGAGCGAGTTTGGATGCGCTGGTGGACCAAGGCCAGTGAAATGGAAGGTCTCGTCCGTGCCACCGCCCGACTCCAACGCATGGAAGAGCGCGCCGCCGAGCCTCTCGACACTGATGATGAATCCGACGAAGAGGACGATCTCCTTAGCCTAAGTGACGAATTCGGTCTAAGGGATATGATTTTCCAAGACTGGGCAAGAAACCGTATTCTCGAAGGTAAATTGTCGGACTTCTAATGACATCAATTAATTAATGTTTGATTTGTTTTGATCAGGGATTTGGCTCTCTCCTCATATAGACATCAACCAGTACCACAGTGCCGCAAGTTCCAATTCAGAATTTCGACACCTCCCCCAGAGATTGGCACCTCGCCATCCGTTTGGCCATGTCCAACGCACTCCTCCGACCTTACCCCGGGTATTTAACTCTACGACTCTCACTGCTGTGCGAGACCCCCAGGACCATACACGACGAATGTACATTCGTTGTCCCGCCAATTTTTACCTTTCTAATCCACCCCCTCCCGCGCGGTTGACGTACTCGTTATCGAGAGCCTGGGAAACTGCAATGCGCTCAATTATTGGACCGGCAATTTCGAACATTGTAGCGAGGATAGTGAAGGAGTGTAAATTTGCCGAAGAGGTATTTCAAGCTGGAACCGAGCGTGGCATAGTCGATCCAGATATTGAACAAGCCCAGTCCATGGGTATAGACGTTGGACGTGCTCAACGAGTCGATCTGGAATCTATCCGGTCTCAGTGCGTCCTCTCTCGGGGCGAACCTGACCCATGCAAAGTCGTTTCGAGGATCGGAGTAGACAGGCTTGTCGAGATTTTGCGTACTCCCGAGCCATGGGTTGAAGGTGGTGGTTGGGAAGATGTGTACGTTGATTGGGAAGATGCAGATAGCTTCCGGGATAGGGACTCGGCGACTCCTAGTAATTTCCGCGAGTCGATTGCCCATGGTAACTTCCGCGATCATGGCTCGGTGACGCCCAACAATTTCCGAGACCTAGAATCCGCGAATATCCCGCGCGAACGTGAGCCTTCACTGGCGCCCAGCTCGGTCGCACCCACACTGCGGGAGTCGGTTGCTCCTAGCCCACCGCCTTCGACTATTTCGGCTCAGAGCCCACCTCCGACGATGGCCTCAGCACAGAGCCCACGTCCCTCGACTATCTCGGCCCCGAGCCCGACCGACCAGCGCTCGAGCCCAGTATCAACCACACCCAGCCCCGAAGCATTAACTAGCCCGTCGACAATGCGCACAACCCCGAGCCCTCCGCCCATTATCGATGGAAAAAGGCTCATCAGCGAGTCGGAGAATTATGTTACACATTCACACGCGGACGGCTTCGCCCACTCACAAACGGACAACTTTCACCACCCACACTCGCGCTCACACACACGCACAGGAAGTTTCACAACCTCGCCCCGCCTGCCTACCTCTCCCATACTCAAGAAACCGCTCCATCCCATCCCGCTCGTTCCGATCTCCGGGTACTACCTTGGCCAGCAGACCAAGGTCGTGTTGGAAATGCTGTGGCGCGAGGCGACTGGGGGGTTATGGATGTGTCGATGCACGATATGTACAAGGGCGATGCAGGTGCAGGGTGTTCCGAGTGTTCAGCAGCACACATATGCAGGGTATCAACAGACGCAGAACCAGACGTATACAGGAAACCAACAGACCCAGCCTCAGCCTCAACCTCAGCCTCAATCTCAGGTCGGGTATCTAAGTGGTTGGAATTTGGAGCCGATGAACGTCGAGGAGCCTGAAGTCGAGGTCGAGGGTAAAGGTAAAGGTGTTGTGGGGAGAAGGAGCCGGGAGAGAGAGGATGGTGAAGAGAGGGGCGAAAGAAAGAGGTGCAAGATTGGGGTTGAGGTTGCGTAAATTTGGTCGATGCCGGTGGAGTGTAAGATCCCCTATTCTCGTGTTCAACACAAAACAGAAAACCCCAGTTACCCATTTTTGTTCTCTTATGTGCTTGCCGTTTTCTCGCTGTCTGTGTCTGTGTGTGTTTTATGTATGTTAGAAGAAGTGGGGGGATGTATTGTACATATTCAAGTTTGATGCAATGAGAAATATGTTTGTGAAGTCCATCTGGCTGCGCCTCTTTTCTGTCGATCACTGCAATATTTCTCTTCTTTTCTCAGGTTTCATTGCGTCAGAGAGATCGACCATCAGAGTTTAATTAAGTTCTAAACTACAGAACAGCAGCTGTCGTCATACACACCCGTTTGATGTTTGATCGACAGGTACCAATAGGGTGTGATTTCCAGAAGGTTTGGGCCCCACATGTACCTATGGATCTTCCGGGGTTACATTTGACCACGCGATGCCATGTTGGATCGGGACCTGATTTTTGCGTGAGCAAAGTAGTCCGTTCCTAAGGTAGGAGGGGTTAACCAGTTCTCACGCGAGGAAGTCAACGTGCGCGAGGAAGCCGCGAATTCGTTTTTATCGGATAAAGTCGATTCTGGTTCTCGCGTGTCGATCGCATATACATGACGCGCCGAGACAGGGGCAAAGTCGGTTATATATTTATAATTACATCACTGGAATTCCTAGTATTTGAGATCAAGAGGGGTAGAGAAGGAGAGAGGGGGGGAGAGTTACCGAATCATGGATTCAAATCATCGATCTTGAAATTAGTCACACAGGCTTTGCAATCCGGTCTTCTGAAATATGGTATTCGACATGTTTAGAAGTTACAAATGAAGAGAAGGGAGGGGGGTAATACCGGAGATAGGAGCGAAGGGGCGGGCGCGAGTGTGGACTCCCGAGCTGTGTGCAAGTTCCTTCTTTGGAAGTTCTGAGGCTGTGGTTGGCCGTATCTGTAATTCCCCGGCTAGGCTTGGGTACATTCGACTTGCAGTGCTGATTCTTAAGTTTGATTGTGCGGTGCCTCGGGCATTCAAATAGAGAAAGACTGGATATTGCATGTGAGGAAATAGGGAGACGTTGCCACATTGACCATGATAATTCATATCGAATTTTATAGTGATATACAGACCATGCGTGATTGATAGTGGTAAGCACTCACAGTAAAGTTTCCAGAAAGATTTGGATGTATAATATAACAGGGTAGGAAGTACAGAACAAACCCGAAGAGAACAAGAGATTAGATCGGCATCAAGGCAAAGAATTGCCACATATCGCTATGAGATCTATCCACTGGACACGGCAGAGATTATAGGTCTCTAGTATGCTAGGAAATTGAATGTAGATGCGCTAGGTCGCTTAGCACTTTGCACAATATTGTCACTGGGATGCTACCTCGAAATTCATTGTACGTCAATTGTAAAGTGCAAGAATTTTGCGTGTTGGCATCAGAGCAATATCTGTTATATAGTGCTCAAGTATGTGTTACAGTATAATAAGCCGAGTGATAACACTGTATGCGTAGACTTTCAGGAGCCCAAATGCCTGAGATCTGTGACCCGCCTTTCCTTAAACCAGTAAATATGAACGGAGTAGCCACCTGCGCCACAGGATCCCAATCACGTGAATACCGGAAACGGACTGTTGCTGATTGTCCGGTCCGGTGATGACCCCATCTCAAATCTCGTTCCATGCCACCACCGTCGAATCATATATTCTCCTTTTTTTGGGCAAATAACAGGTAGCCAGGAATTATATAAAGCTGGTTTATCTGAACTACTGCTACAGACGACCACGACTACACAATGCTCGCTTCTACTTCACGGACTGCTACATATGTAGTGGGGCAACAGTGTCGGGTGTTTGTGTCGCGACGATGGATGAGTGTGCGACCAGAGGAAAAAGAAGTACATGGTATGCGAATGAATTTATTGTATTTATATATACGACTTATATGCTATGTAGCACGTAAAAAGGTTACGATCCAAAAACTCCATGCACTCAAACAAAAGGGAACACCCATCACGGTGCTTACAGCCTACGATTATCCTAGTGGTGTACGGTGCGAACGTGGGGACATTGATGTCACACTCGTTGGGGATAGTTTGGCTCAAGTGGCTCTTGGGTATGACTCGACCACACGCCTGACGCTAGACGAGATGCTTCATCATATCCGTGCCGTCGCTCGAGGGTCGCGTGCGCCATTCTTAGTAGCAGATATGCCATTTGGAACGTACCATGCCTCAGTGGAAGACAGTATTCGCTCTGCTGTACGAATGGTTCGTGAGGGTGGAGCTGAAGCAGTCAAACTTGAGGGAGGGAAGGAACTCGTGCCTACCGTCAAGGCACTAACAAGCATTGGGATACCAGTCATGGCGCACATTGGGTTACTTCCACAACGACACACTGCCTCATCAGGGTACCGAGTTCAGGGGAAGGATACTGCGAGCGCAATCGAATTAATCCATGCGGCCAACGAATTGCAACATGCAGGGGCGTTTTCTATTGTTCTAGAGGCGGTCCCACACCTTCTTGCGACACATATCAGTAAACGAATACGCATACCTACTATCGGTATCGGTGCCGGACCCGGGTGCGATGGGCAAGTACTCGTTCAAGACGATGCATTGGGGGTATGGTCGGGCCACAAAGCTAAATTCGTACGAAGGTTCGCCGAGATTGGACCTGCAGCGACAGAGGGTGTCTGTGCATATGCCAAGGCGGTTAGGGATGGAAGTTTCCCGACTGTGGGCACCGAATCGTATGACATGGACCCCAAAGAATGGGAAAAAATTGCAGAACATGAACAAGCTTGAGAGTTGGGGATGATGTAATGGGTGATATACCGTTTATGGTATCTCTGTGTATTTGGCGTTAAATAATAACGAGGCGTAGTACGACGCGCATACATATACTATGACAATGAACCAAACATGGATATCTCATCCTACTTCCTTGCACTTTCGTTTCGCGTCTTGTACGTGACTATTGGTCGTAGTTTGGCGATCCCTCTTGCGCATCCACGTTTTTCAAGATCATCCACAACTGACTGGACGCCTTTGTATGCTTCGGGCCTTTCCTCGATCATTAATGCAGGGTCGGTACACACAACTTCACTTCCCAACTTTGTGGTAGTCCCCGGAACATTTTTTCGCAATGTTGCGGCACTACGAGGATGCAGTCGGCCCGCCCCATGGGCGAGTGAGTGTGCTGGGGAACAGATTAGTCATAATCATAACGCCGAGTTTGATGGACATACCATTGTCATTTCCATCGCCCACTGGCTGTAATAGCCAACTGAAATCCCCTCGACTCCCAGGACATGGTGCAACCCCCATGTCTGCGGGTGCGGCTCCTTTCCGGTGGACCCATACTTCTTGTGCTTCTTGCCCACCCAAAGTGAGCCTGTGCCTAGTAACCGAATTGTGCGTCACATCTACCAATTTCTCGGGCATCACTGGTCTCGATTGGGCATGTTCGGCATCGTCTTCGAGGTTGAGCCCCAGGCATGATGCAATACGGTACGCTACGAGATCCCGATTAGCGACTGCCCATTGAACAGCGTAGTTATGTTCTTCAATGTATCCATCCAGCTCCGATGATCCTTCTGCGTAGAAAGGGTTGGAATTGCTGTGCGAGTGTGCTTGTAGTATAGACTTTCCAAGACCTCGGGACCGGTATGAACTATTAAATTATGAGAGGTGAGTCCTATCACATACGATTCGATTACTTTCGGACTCACCCAAAAGATATACTATACCAGCTCTTACCCTATTCTCTCGCATGCCTCCTCATCTTTGATATCTTCTACAACGCAGATCTCAGCAAAAACGTCTGTTCCTATCAAAGCTGGATAGACCCCTCGCGCGGCTATAGCGCAACCAATAGGGAATCGATTCCCGGGATGAAGGTCTGGCATACCTATGGCAGCTAAAGGATTAAGTCCAATACAACTTATGCACTCACATAACTCCTAGCCCCCACAGCTTTAGTTGTTTGGCCAGCTTTCCTCTGCAATGACATCCACTCGTACTTCCCCTTCTGCTGTGTTGTTTCCAATTACATGGGGAGCCGGAGCATCTTTTCCGACGTAAGGTTCGCCTTACTAACCCATAACTCTCGTATGTCCGAACAAAGGGTCTGGTCGGGCAAGAATAAGGCCCCGCCTTTGAGATAGATTCGTGACAGCGATTTAAGTCTGAATTTGTTACGGGCTTCGGAGAGGATTAATGCGTGTGGTGATGGCGCGTCAGTTGGTAGCAAATAGATGCTACGCTTTGATTGATTGGCGTTTAAATAATAGTTATGGGCCGAGTGTTCGAGGGCATGGTGAATGTTTGATATGGTTCATTTTTGGATCTTGATGACGGGTTATATATACGGTATGGGAGTAGCTCGGCCTGAGGTGGAGTCATTCAAGGCAGTGAGACGCCCTGGTGTGTCATTAGTTCATTGACGACCATGACTCACGGTTCGGGTGGCAATACGCTAAACCCAAAACCTCCTTCCCTGTATTATTCGATACATTGGACGGCAGGAAATGAGCTTTAAAGACATCCGCTACCGTACAGTATCAACTAATAGCCCACGGAGGTATTGGATTTGCTCCAAACTGCACTCATCATACCCCATGGTAAGTCTGGATTCGTAATTGGAAACATCTAACTCCGGCGCTTGATGCTGTGGGATAGTGTTGTCTAAGACCACCATGCCCTCTCAAAAGCCCGGAGCAGCCAAAAAAACACCCGCATCTACAAAAGGTGGCCAGAAGCCACAAACTGGAGAGAAAAAAGGAAATTATAATCCGCGTCGCAAAATCCATACCCTTGATCCAGCAGCATCCAAGAAGCCCAAACCAGCAGAGGTCCGAATCAAACAACTATTTGCTTCACTATGCGCCCAAATTGATGGAGCGCATCTTACGAACGCTATCAAAACCTGTGATAAGAGCAAGTCATTATTACCTACAGTCGAATACATATCAATATAACAATATCTGGCGTTATTCTAGTTCTTCGTCTTACTCCTGACGACGCCGACGTGATACAAACGAAATTATTCTTGTTGCTTCAAACAGACCAATATGCTCGAGCTTTGGAAATAGTGGAGACGGTCTCTGGAGGATCTGATTCGAGGCAACTAGAGAAGGCATACTTACTCTATCGCCTGCATAAGGAGAAAGAAGCTAAGGCGGTTGTCGACCAAGCCAAGGCAAAGGGGCATCTGACGGAGGTTTTGATCATTTAGACGCCCAGATCGTAAGTCGAGAGGTTCTTTTTAGCCAAATTCTATATCTTATTCGATATCAGGCCTACAGGCTTGGAGACTACAGTGTGTCGAAGGAGATTTATGATCGCATTCTGGACGAGGGCGAACTGGTGAGTACTCCAACCTGTAAATTGATATCGTTGAATGATTATAGATACTATTTTGACTATTACAGAACGCCGAAGAACAAACCGATATCAATACTAATCTGAGCGCTGTTCAAAGCCATATCGACTTCTTGCAATCCGGATTTTACGATTCGCTGCGCGCTTCGGGGGTTAACGTTTCGCAGCTGGAAGATGCCCCAGCTCCGGCCCCACCGTTGCAGCCAATACATTGTCCATAGCACTGGTTCAAAAAGATACTACTAATGAAGAAGCTACAGCACCGGCTCCTCTCAAGGGCCCTCGTAAAGGCCGTCTGCCGAAACATGTTGTTCTCGGCGTTACACCTATGCCAGATCCCGAGCGGTGGATCAAGAAGCGCGAACGAACGTATGTCACGTTCGCCCAAGGTCGTAAAGGCAAAGGCAAAGGGAGGAAGGAGGGCGCGACTGCAGGCTATTCTCAAGGGGTCAACGTTGCACCTGCGGTGGCAGGAGTTATGGAAGGCGGCGGAAGTGGTAGTGGACATGTTCCAAAATCTGGCGGGGGCGGAAAGGGACGCAAGAAGAGTATGACGCGATGCAACGAATGTATGAATGAAAAACTTCAGATAGAATTTACTCAAAACTACATCTGAATATTGGACAAGGCTACAGACAAAGACAAAACCATCTCTGTGGTGTGTTCATTGAAGAGCAGGCGGTAATGCAGCATACTTCGGGCAAAGCTCAGACCAACCTGGAGATGGTTGGATTGCAAGCGGCCCTGTTCGTTGCTCATTTGGTGCTTCGGCGAATACGACAGCAAGCCCTGATAAATAATATAGAATCGAGTCACCTGGCCTTCAGGCGGACATTATGCTCACCAACTTCCAGATGCCAATCGATATGACAATGCAAGAACCTATTGTTTCGATGATATTAGTTAGTAACTTACATTGTGCATTCAAACATGCGACATACCAAGGGCCTGGAGAACTGAATCAGTTAACATCCAAAACAAACTAATTATAATAACTGACCAGGGTTATCGGTCCTGAACCTAATTCTTGCAGTATTTCCACCAACTGGTACCACATCCTTGCGCGGAGGGTTGACATAGTTGACAGGTCCCCCATTCTCAACAATATCGAAAGCATGCTAAATTAAATTATGAGTTTCTGCTGAAGCTGATAAAATCGAATACTTGAGGACTTACCCCGTGAAGATGCCAAGGATGGAAAAATCCCTATAATAACTGATCAGTTCCTCAGGTCATGCGCATTTATTCATGTGATCTTACATTGGAAGACCCATGGATCTGAAGTTCGATGACTTTGTTAAATGGGAGGACTATGGTGTTTTCGGATCGAGCGAAATCAGAATTTGTAGATGCGTTGTTTGACAGGATCCTCAAAAGCGTTGGCAGATTAGGAGGTTTATATTGGCTGTCGTTGACCTGCCACCCTGTTTGGCCATTACTGACACCACCATACTTCAGATCAATAACTCCGCCTAGGTAGACAATCAGCAACCTCGCACACCAACTCAAATACGTACTCACGGGACCGCTACCTCCAGGAGCTCCAGGATTTTCAACAGGCTGAGTCATAATCGTCAGAAGGTAATGTGAGCTGAACGAAATAGTACCCTAACCTTCAGGAGATTTTGGTCTAATTTCAGGCCAGATGATTTTGAGGTGGTGGGATCCCGCACTGGGGCACCTTCATATCGCAGAATTGCCTTGACGAACTCGGGTTCCACTGGGGTGAATGTCAGTAATATCTTTGTAGATTAAATACAAACGCACAAGTATTGCTGCTTCGACGCGCGGTAATAGGTGCCCTGATCCAATAATTGCCTACAGTCTGATTGGCTTCGACCCTAGGCGTTGGTTAACACCAAGGTATTAATAGTAGCTAATCCGAGATAGCCTACAATAATGGAATAGCGCTCTCCCGGGTGGATGTCAAGTGAATTAACAGTGTACGGCTGGTGTGCGTACCTAAAGGGCATATATTGATATAGTGCAAGGCGGAAAAGCGGTGATCGTACCATCTGCTTCAATGATTTTCAATGGATGTCCATCGATTTGGAAGGTGTAGTAGCCGAGCGCGCCGTTATTGACCACTCGGTAGCGATAGCGTTTTCCCTTTTGAACATTAAATACAGACCAGGGTGCGGCGGGACCTCCCTTGTATCGCCCACGGCCGTTGATGAGACCACTGTCCGGAACACTGTATAATAGCTGTAGCAAGGAATGGTATAATTAATAATTAACTCACGGTTCACTACCGCTGGCAATATATTCTTCCCCTAAAACCGGTGCTGGGGTATGGTACCCAGTCTGAAAGCTGAATGACAGTCGACTCATCGTCAATATCTGCGCATACAGTCAATATTAAACCGGCTAAGTGACAAAGACCGCTTGCCATAGAGGCTCTTATGAGGGTCATTTGGGTCTAAGAGCTATGGTTAGTATGCGCAACCGCAGCGAGATACTGGGATCTAATACCATAGATGACAATAGCGCTTCGAACACCATCCACATATTGGCTACCCAAGTGAGAGTGATACCTAAAACATATGTGATTATAAACCCTTATAAATTATGTGCACGTTTCAACTTGCCAGTGTGTCCCGGTTTGGTCCCGAAGGGGAATGACATATTGGTATGTTGCATTAGGAGCAATGGGACACTGAGTAACGAAAGCTGGTCCATCTTCATAGGCGGTAGTTTGTTGGAATAAACCGTGCCAGTGCTGCTCTGGGTGTTGGTGGTGCAAGAGTATTAAAAGAGCCAAAACTTACAATGGTGGTCGAACGACGCATCGAAGGGTCGGACAACTGATTGACGACCGTGTTCCGCAGAACATCGCCCTTGTTGGCAAAGAGAACTGTTCCTGGAAATACACCATTGACGAGAGAAGCCTTGCGAGAAACCATCTGGACTGATCTGTGTGTTAACAATATTCAGTGTATAGTCGACAAACGCTCCAGAAGCATATCTCGTCGTAAACAATAGGAGAGCAAGTGAGTATAACATGGTAGGCACAATGGGGCGGGATCCGAGTGCTGAAGGAAAACGCTCCCTCTATAGCGGGTTAAAATAGCCTACCGTAAACTATGCTCAACGGACGGGCATCCAGGTCGAATGCGTAGCACGTTCTCCCGGATTTTCTTGGGTGCCCGACCTTTCCAAGTTTAGCATCCAGGGAACACAAGCATGAAATTACTATACCAACAACGGCTTTTTGGCATAAGGCGCCAAGGAACACAACTCGACCAGGAACCACATTAGCTTGATTGTTACCCCCACTGAGACGTATTCATCGGATATTGATAAATGTGCTATGATAGTGTGCGGAGTGCACATGAATGGAAACGCCAAAGTTTGACGGGATGTTTCCATAACCATACAAGGGTATGAAGACTTCTGAACCAAACACTCCGAGTCCCATAATCGGCGCCTTCAGCCCTTATGGCTAAACCTTCAATTCGACCCATAGTATTCCGTGCCCATGAATATCTGATATTCCAGGAGTCAAATGCTTCAACAAGATCACCATCAACCGTGGGTACATGCTAACTCCGGGTAGAATTTGAATACTTGGCAATCTAGCAATGTGTTTACCACCTGAAAGGAGCAAGCTGCCATTGATTGTTTGGTGCCTGCATTTGATTGATGGATGACAATCAGGCGCTCCAGACTCAATCTGCTTTGCCAAGATTCATGATTGTCAGCCGATCATTCAGACGTGAAATTCCAAGGCTGACAATCCCAATGACCACAAAGTTTTGTTGCCAGAGGAATAAAAGTTCAGGATCGCGATCGGATGGATTCAACAGTGGAAGATCCAAATGAAGAATATTTAGATTGAATGTGTGTGCTTCGGTTCGCGAACAACCCATATTGGACTATCGGCCACCAGTTCCTTGGAAATAATTATTCCGGAAAATGTATTGACAAGATTAATGTAGCCGCTTGGCCGACCCACAGAACCGAATTAGCCAGGCACTGGGCTAAATCACTCTCCATACTTTTAGCCGATCGGAAGGATGTATCCTCTTTGGGATGATGGGGAATTTGTTAGCAATGGTGAGAACCAAGGGGTGTGAATGTTAACTGCAGGGTCCTTATCAATAGCCAGTTTCCTCGTCAATCGACCTATAATCATTTCGATCGACCTACTATGACAAAATACAGCTATCGTAAGCTATGGGCTTGAAATATAGTCAGCTCCCGTTTACAAGTATACTCGATAGGTGTACACGAGTTTGACAGGATTGGCTATCATGGTATTTGTTCCTGCGATAAGCTTGTGAGAAGAAATCAACGATTAGCTACAGTGCATCGTATTCTGAGATCCATAATCCTGCTTGTTCGGTTGAAATATTAAACACCAAGATTTACCATTATGCTTGACAATCCAAGCAAACCATAACCATAACCATAACTACGGCGCAGCATTAGTAAAGTTACACTTTTCTGTTTCTATTAAGTTCTGTGGCTGTAAATTTTGTATAGATTCCGTCGGGAAGCTCCTATAATCCCCTTTTGAATGCCCAGTCTCTCTCTCTCTCTCTCTCTCTCTCTCTCTCTCTCTCTCTCTCTCTCTCTCTCTCTCTCTCTCTCTCATAAATGGGTTATTTTGGTGTCTACTAGTAGATATATGTTTACACTATTAAAGCGCGAATAGGGGGTGCGAAGATTCCAATCAGTTCCGCTGGGTGGGTTAAAGTAATCTCGGACAAGATAGAACAACCCACGGTGTTAACATGATGGCCAAAGTGTTGGCCTCAGTCGCCGGATCAATGCATATAGCTGAGCCGATTACTGGAGAGGGGTTTCGGTCCGTCAATATAGATATGCGCAAACTATCACGAAACCGAACCTCCATGTGCTCATGGTTCCGGATCCGGTCAACCATCTGGACTATATTGTTCGCCAAGGCCGCCTCCTGTTAGACTTTGAGAATTTTTGACCTTCCGGATGATGCTCCGGTCTCACAAATGATTCCCGTTTGTCGGAATAGCGGGGTGGGTAGCACACCTGCCCCCACTGATCGGACTACACTATCCACCTTGTTTAAGATCCTAATACCGAGCCGATTGGCTTGTGTATGCTCAGCTACCCTGGTACTATGCGAATGTCTACAAATTAGTCAAACAAGGTACAAATGATCCCGTTGAAATCGGTGGTGTAGCAATTCAATATTGCATTCACGAGGCTCTAGGAAAATTCGGTGCCTGAAGAGTGGGGCTTCATCATCAATGTAATGGCATTGATAATTTTGTTCGGCTATCCATTGTGTCGCGAACATAACCCACTGGTATAGGTTTGATCTAGATACTTCTACTACGTGCACAAGCAGGGAACGCTTATTTGACTGATTTAATTCATTCATGTGAACAAGGGGTGCACATGCTGAACTACGAGAGGTGTAAGATGAGTCCTTGAACCGGTCCGGTAATCCACGCACTTACCCAGGGCAAAATCAAATCGCGATAGACTTGCATTTGCGTTACTCGAATGATGCTAATTTGGGGCAAAGTTCTAGGCACCGATATCTCTGCCAAACGGACAGTCTTCTGCTCTCTGCAGGGCAAAATCAAATCGCGATAGACTTGCATTTGCGTTACTCGAATGATGCTAATTTGGGGCAAAGTTCTAGGCACCGATATCTCTGCCAAACGGACAGTCTTCTGCTCTCTGTGATGCTAATTTGGGGCAAAGTTCTAGGCACCGATATCTCTGCCAAACGGACAGTCTTCTGCTCTCTGTGCGTGTTAGCCAAGCCAAGCCAAGGCCGCGTGGTACACGAGAGACATTAGACCTCGGCTAAGCGAGTACATATTCTGAACGATTGTCCGTGTGAAATTTACTATATTACGCCATCTGGGTGATGGTGCCAAGTTTCCGACAGGATGAAGCCCCCAAATATGATCGGAGTACTGATAGTACCTAATTGGCGATGAATAGTAAAACTCGGCGTGTAAGTCCTGTCATGGCCGAAGTTAGCCGATACGCGCACCGTCATCGACTGGGCGAGAGACTGGAAGATGGAAGGAACAAAATGCGACTCGCGGGCATGAGATCCGTTGGGGAAACGAGCCAGCAGCCACCAAGTGCTTCGACCATCGATCGTAGTTAATCCATGACGAGAAACAGATCGGAATTCAGTCTCGTGTGACCGATTAAATGCGAGCCAGCCTAAAGTATCACTCAGGTCCGACTATGAGGATAGCCAGGACTAGTTTATGAATGCGGATCATTAGGGGCAGAGTACTGAACATCCAATTCGTAGACACAACCAAGCCGTCGTTCATAGATGTAGCCCAGAGCCAGTTCACACAAGACATTCTCCCACAGTCTAAAGCCTGGCCCACACACAGGTACCATTATCTAGAAACTTTGAATATGCATGTCACAAGCGAAGATACACTGCATAATTTTGTCGTTGAATGGTGGTTCAAGCAATAGAACCCATCCTGAAATGACAAATACTATTGTAATGTTTGGGCTCTGCACGTGATTATGTTTGTTGCCCTCAAGACCCGCCTCACCCACCAAAATGCCATCCGAGTACGTGAGAGCCGCTGTAAATAGATGAGTATAGAAACTGATATACAACGGTAACAATAGATCGAACACTCCGGAAAAATGTTGTATCCCCGGTTCAGCAATCAATTGAAATTGACTCAACGCCAAACGGCGCAGGTGAAGCTAATGTTGCATCCACAGCTGCCGATGAGAAAATGGACACGAACGGTATGTCTCCGCAGAAATTACTCCGTCCGTCCATGTCACTTATTACTTCAAATAAATAGATTCACAACTGAAGAAGCGGCCTCGAATCGATATGGCTACTGAGCCACGCAAAAAAGGTCGCTCGGTATTTGGAATGGTGCTAGGCACACTGAAGAAAGCTAAGGATGAGGACAAAGCTCGTGCAAGTACAGAGACGGTAAGGCTCAACATGCATGTGTATACCATACATTCAATTAACGTCAATATAGGCGAAACGGCGCGCAGAAGTAGAAGAGCGGCTCGCGCGCGAACTGACACGACATCGCTCTCAAGGATAGCATGGTGGGCTGGTAACTCGGAGCGTAGCCACTCCAACTACTTAAATTTGTGTCGTCATTAGATTCGTCAACGACAATCGACGCTTCCTGCGTTGGCCAACTTCTTGCTCACCACCGATAACATTCCTTCCGACTTTACATTTGACCCTTCCGTAGTTGCAGAGCCTGGTGATACCGATACAAATATGGCCGATGCGACCACGAAGGACGGTGCCGCGCCCCGTGGCAAGCAGCTTTCACAATTTTACCTCTCCCTCCACGATCCCGCAATACCCCGTCTGGACCTAGTGCACGCGTTGATGGTCCGCCCATCTACTTTCTGCCTGCGGTATTATTGCCCCAGCAAAAAGCATTCTTAGAAAAGCGGCAGTTTGTGAGTACATACGATTTTGTGGCATTCCTTTTTTTCATCTCATGCTCTCTTACAGGAAACCAAACGAATCTTGGCTGCTGAGGAAGAAGCGTGGAAAGTTGAACGCCAAGGGCTTGGAGGAAATCCAGATATTGAAACAGAATGCTCAAGAGGCTCAAGAAGCTGCTCGAGTCGCCCACAAAGCAGAAGGTGAGGGGAAGGAGTCGCTCGGGGGGCGTTCGAACTGACCGAATTATTGTTGCAAATGTAGAGGGCGCCGAGAAGCCGACCGAGAACGACGGGGAGCCGGCTCTCAACACTTCTGGCGAAAACGAGTCGAAAATGGAAGGTGTAGAGGGCGAGCGGTAATCCAAGGTACTGTTGTTCTTTTTTTGTGTATCTAGTCGATATGCCTACTTTTACAACGATTCGGGTTCGATTCATGCAATCCCCGCTTGTGACTCATGAAGATGCCCCTACTGAGACTGGTCTAATCACTGCGTATACACATGATTGGGATGGTATGCATTAAGTCTAAAGTATCCGTGGTCGCTGAGAAACAAGATATCAATTTATTACACATACATGATTATAATCGAGCGTATGATACAAGGGTGCTTCGCATGACCGGTCCAAGCCTAAATACGTTAATTTGGGAGAAGGTCATCGCTTGGTGTGTCGTTGGGGTCGAATATACTTTGCAAAGTGTTAACCATATTTCTCACACTTCTTGACCAACCGAGCGTGATTCTAACCAGCTCAGTCCAATCCATAAAGGGAGGAAAACGGCGCTCGAACTCGACCGGATATGAGAACTCGCGTTCGAGGTCTTGTGCCAAACCATTCATTATGTCTTCTCCAATCCCATCCTTTTGCAGCTGGTCTTCCCATGCATCGATCTCCCTATAAAGGGTATAAACGAGCTTCCGTTCAGCCAGATATGACCTCATTTCCTGCGGGTCTCCATCCTTTACTATTTGCAAGTACAGATAATTGGGATCTGCTGGAATTTCTTGCGGGAAATAAGTCTTTATAAGTTCGTCAACTCCTGTGGATCTGGTGCGGAGAGTCTCATAGATGTGCTAAAATCCAAAGTGGTAAAACGCAAGACGCGAAAGCTACCATAGTAACGTACCATTCGACGGAGGTGTAGCGATATAAACACATATCTGGTCCTCATTAAAGTCGACACTTTGGAGCTTGCGATAGACTTTAATTTATTCCTGTGCTCATCTGAGAGCAACAGTACTTCTTTTGCATCCTGAATGATACCTTGGGTGACACGATGTTGGATAAGACGAAGTGCAGCATACCTCGGCCCCCCTTGCTTGCTCTGCTCGCCAGTAGGAATTGAGACCCAAGGCCCGGTTTGCCTCTTTAGCTACTTTTTGTCGTGTAAGTTCTTGGCGTGCAAGTATGTCGAGAACAACATGGATGAGGTGCCAGGGAGTCTCTTCACGTGCTTTGGTCTGATCATTGGGAGCCGTAACACCACGTTGTACTATTGGTTCAAGTATAAATGTCAAGGCGATGTCTTCTCCCCACATCGGAACCTGTAGGTTTTTTAGCTCCCCAGTGGTATCTCCTGCCAGCAATTCGGCCATACTACCTGGAGGACAAATACTTAATGAACAGCAACAACTTAGTAAAAACTAGTATACCAATGACGTTTCGACGATTCCAGTCACTGTCATCATCCATACCAAGACATAATTTATGAAAAACGTTGGCAGATGGGTCAGACATAAAGCAAACGGGCCTGTAAATTATGTTGGACCCAGTGTGGTGTTCCAAGTTGGGAAAAGTCAAAGTCAAAGAAGCATGATTACATCAGGTGCCATGATCACGTAGTGGCTGTGACAGCACTCTAATCAAATGGGGTTTCATGTGGTGAATCACCACACAAGAGACCGCCCTACAAGCTCGCTCAAGATGCCTCGAAAATGCTCTTAAGGTACAGGAAGTATCATTTATATTTCATATTATACAGATACCCACGGGGACGACTCTACGAACTCACTAATAGCGAAAATCAGAAAGCTCGGATTCCATACAATTGCATTTTCGGACAAATTGTGATTCCGGTTTGCTCCATTGTTGGATGTCTCTTTCACGTCTCTTTGATATATTCCTGCTACTAGATGAAATAGAATGCGGATCGTCGCTATGTTACCGAGCACACCCCCCAACCCCGTACCTATTAGTTGGTCAGATTTTTTCGAGAACCAAGTCTGTTTTATCAGGTAATTAAAAGTTGGGCCGGACCGAAGCCCTCCGTCCCTGCTTGATCTCCTTCCACCTCGTGCTGGCCATCCACTCTCGAAGGTCACATCTACCATGTACACCGACTAAACTCTCCCACGTGGACGTTTGTGGGGATTGGCTATTAGACGCAACTGGGCTGTGGCCGAGTCACCGAATCAAGCCAAAAACGATGCGGTACAAAACCGCTGTCCTTGTTGGGGTATGGACGTAAGTGTTCATAGTATGTGCCCAAGTATCTTCGAATTAACAACCCATTCATCGCCCACCTGACCATGCCACGATATTCTGGCACAGTGAGACTGCGCTGTGGGGTAAGTTTGGTGTTTGCTCAATCCAGAACGGATCATTGATTGCGATTAAACTAATTGCGACATCTTAGGAGTTTTCTTTATTCTCTACTTGATCTGTGCCCATGTGCTTGTTCGCAAGCAGACGCTGCACACTATTCAGTGGATCCCGCTATCCACAGCTTCGCTGCTTTTCATGCTTGCGACTATTCATCTTGCTCTTCAGCTGAGGAAAGTATACGAAGGTTTAGTGTTGTGCGCAAATGAACCAGGCGGCCCAGATGCCTATTTTTTGGGTGAGCAGCCAGCCTATCCATATCTGCTTGCGCCAACACTATTCCTAGATATAAGCCGATGGCTAAATGTAGCTGCAGACGGCGTCTACATCACCATGATCTTAGTAGGAGATTTGGTGGTCATTCACCGCTGTTTTCTCATCTGGGGGAATAGAATCCGTATCATTATACTCCCCTTTATACTCGTTCTTTGCACAGCAGGTAAGTTCTACATTCCAACTTATCAGTTCCAACAGCTGAACACCCAATAGCTTCAGGCTACGCTGCAGTCTGGCTCTTCACTAAACTACCTCCCAATGGTACAGCGCTCGAGGGACCGCTCGCGAAATGTACAACCATAACGTTCTTGTTATCGCTCGCTACGAACATATTGACCACCGGGTTGATATCTTACCGCATTCTTTCTACAGCACGAAAGGTTGCATCCTCAGTCGATGTTCGTCCCTACATGGGTGGTTTGGCCGTGGTGATTGAAAGTGCGGCAATCTATACCACTGCGTTGGTGATTTATCTCGTCGTCTATATTTCACGGACCAATGCGCAGGTGTGTACGGTCAGAACCATTATAACAACCTAGCTAAGTTTTATCTCGCTAGTACATCGTATTCTGCGCATTATGCCCTATAATCGTACGTTTTACTCCTCTGAACCCACATAGCCTAGCTCATCTTTTTTTTTCTCTCTTTCAACATAAAGGGTATTGTACCAACATTGATCATTGTCAGAGTCGGACTGGGCCTCACGCGCACTTCTCAAGTTGACATCGAGGGTCCTCCCTCTGCACCATCACCCACTTACGACATCTACTCTCCAACTGATGCTCCTATACTTCATATCACACATCTACCACCATCATATTCACCTGGACCGAGGTCTCCGCATACACGGGACTTCTCAGGGTCCGATGCCACCTGGACCGAGGGGCCTGATGCTATCCGCTTACAACTACGATACTCCCAGGGTAGCGTCGGTCGTTCCATAGCCCCGGACGACATATCACGAAATAGTTCTGTATCCTTTGGGTTGGTTCGAACCAAAACTACTGAAACAAAGAAATAAACGTTCCGATTTGAATGGTTGACCTTTTTCTCGCCTTTGTAAGTATTTCGGCTAGAGTATGCTGGATGGGTATCTGATTGGATTCTAGTTTGTATGAGTATATGCTTATTCGATTCGACGTGATGAGGTATTGGAAGTAAAGACTGCTTACTATTTTCGCATGGGGCAGCTGGGCCAACATGGGTGTACTCTACTACATACTACATATGGTTTTCATTAATCTCTGTTTATTTCAATCTCCATTTTTTCATTTAATTCAAGGGAATCCTTTCTTCGTACAGAGCTCGCCTCTACTCAATCTAAACCGTTAATGCACGTCACGGCCCCATGATTTCTGCAGCCCTACGGTCCGTTCGGACTATATCATTCAATTTCAGACCTGCGGTACCGCGTATCCGAGGTCTTCTGATTATAATATCCATGTATAGTGCGGCAACGAACTCTGCTCCGATGGACTGGACTCTCCTGAACAGTTTGTGAGATTCCCACGTAACTTTGGCACCCAGCGCCGATCACGATCAGGGTGCATGGGCTTCCGCTCATTTTTTTCCATAGACGTCCCCCGACCAAGTCACTGTAGTTGCCTTTTTGAACAGTTTGGCCTGTATAGTTGATAAGATCCAATTGATCTATCGCCACCAAGAAGCAATCAACCCAAAGGGACCAACGTGTCGTCATTGTCTGCATACGCAAGTGTGATACAACAAACCTTCTTTCACCATGATATTTTCAGTGCAGTTATACTGTGTCCTTATCAATACTTGGACCTCAGGTGCTCGGACTACTGAACGAAATACCTTGGCTGTAAATCAGACATCAGACCTGCCTTTCACAGCTGTGAAATTTCCGGATGGTGAATGTGTGAGCTCGTATTTCGGAGTCATAGCAGTGATTGGTTTATTTATGGTTGATTAATTGATATCGTGAACACTGCTTGCCTCTTCAATATATTTTAATGTGGGATAGGAGCACTTTCCAAGTAAACATGGTCGACTGCATTGATAATAACTGGCTTGGCGTTTAGTATTCGGGATTTATCCAAATTCGTACATTTCGCCCAGCTTCGCGTATTCAATGGCGGCCCGGCCTGAACTTCGTATTTACATTCTTCTCCAGGAAGCTCGCAGGCACCCCTAGGCGGAAGTTATAAATAGTCATAAGCCTACGTCTAGGCGAACACAACACGCCGCGATGATTCTCAATACCAAGGCTGTCGCTTTACTCACCCTCACTTTAGGAGCCCGAGCAATTGCCACTAAAATTGACCCACCCTATAACGATGGAATTCATCTCGCCATTTCCCCTACGTGCGGTGCCCCCAGTACCAATGGAAGCGTGGTAGATGTAAATGCTGGGCTATATGCTCTATCGGAGTATAAAACTATTGTTAGTTTTGGGGACTCATTCACCTCTAGTGGTAAATCCGATGGTTCGGAACCAGACCCCCCAGTACAAACTGGCACGAGCCCCAGAGTACGTTCAAAGACGCATCTACCACTTCATGTTTCCATAATCAATTAAATTTAGTATGGCGGGAGATTCGCAAATGGTTATGGTAAGGAGAGTTCACTCAAAGCTCGGGCATGGAGCTCAAGTTCTTGATTGCAGTTTGGATCGAAAACTTAGCTAACGACACGGGTGCACATCTGCTAGACTATGCAGTGAGTACACATCTTGCTTAAAAGTCTTATGCGTACAACTTATCATGAACAGGTTCCTGGAGCTGTTACTGACACAGCGATATGGCCAAGTAAAGCGACAGAAGCTCATTCGTTCAGCAAGTGGCAATTTTCCAAAGTGAGTTGGTTGTCACATATAAAGTCGGGAAAGTGCAATGACCATTGATTACGCTCCCAGACCAGTCGCACAGCTTCAACCCCAAAACGACACTTTATAGCGTTTTCTTGTGAGCGATTGCATATATGAAGTCTCCCCTCGCCAGAGACTCATGCGAATGCAGTGGTATCAATGACTTTTCAGCAAGTGCCAGAGATGGCGACCATATGCTTGAAGCAGCTGACGCCCTTCTCGGTCAAGTTAAATTGCTGATAGGCTCTCCTATTGGTGCAAGATCGTTCCTTGTCGTAGATGACTATGGCCGAGGTGTGTTGCCCTTTAATACGAGCTGAGCTCTTCAATTGATTGATTCTTAGGAACACATACCGCGAGTGGGCTATCGTTCAAGGTATGCACTAATTACTGAGCACGTGTATAACCCAATTCCAACACTAGTTAAGACTCGAGTGTTCAATGGCCTGTCTGAGTTGCGCGAGAAGAGCCCTGAGTTGCGGTTCGCTTACGTTGGTATGTTTTATCACACGGCTGAACCAAACCATCTTTAAACAACTCGTCGAACAGATTTCGCATACCTATGGGATGCCGTACTCAAAACTCCTGGACACCAAGCATTTGGATACAATAGCACGGGGTACTGTACTCCAAGTAGTACTTCTACCGTTGGGGCATGCGCAGACCCAGCTCACACATTTTACTGGATCAATGGGTATGATGCACATACGTATGTTTGATACAACACCAATAGTTGACAACCGTTTCCCAGTCATCCTTCCAATCAGACGCACAGGATCATGGCAGACTATATTGAAGAGGTCTTGGCAAGATGTAGAATATAAAATAATAAATAGTATATATTACAAAGAAAAAACTCATCTAATGAAATATCAATCTCCTTGATCTCCTTCTTCTACCAGTGCAGTAAGCACCCGTACAACTCTACCGACAGCTTCTTGAACCACCTGTGTATCTTCCTTCTTAACGCGACCCATCCACTTCGAGACGAAACGATCCGGATGATACAACAACAGCGCCTCCCGCAAACGTTGCTTCCTCGGTTTCCCAATCGAGTGTAGAGGCGATAGCAAAAAGGCAGAAATGGTTTTTTTCGATAAGGCATCCGAGTCCAGAGGTAGTTGAGGCAGAGGGTGGCAAGGCCACGGGAGATCGGAGAACCCCAGAGTAGTGCTTTCAGATGGATGCATTTGAGCCCATCGAGTCTCATATGCGACCCACCCCTCCACGACTGACTCCCGCTCTTTGGTCTGCTTTCTCCTCGATCTTCTTTCGCTATCTTCGCGCTCCATTCTTCTAGTCTCCTCCCTCCTAGCCTTTTCGCGTTCCTTCTTCCGCTTCCGCTCCTCCTCAGCACGTTCCTGGGCTTCAACCTCGGCTTTGTGTGTTCGCCTCCACATCCCTTCCCTAATCCATTCGGCATACTGATCGTCATCCATCATTGAAGGGTCATCGCGGAGGTGGGAGGAAGTGGAGTCTTTCCACCTATCAGGAATATGGTCATCATACTCATTGAATCGTGACTCCGTATTCTCGAGACCAGCATCATCCCCCATAGCATCGAATAATTTTTCACGAAACTCCCTTTCTGCCATCTCGGCGCGAAGGGCGTCCATATCGACCTTGGTCGCCGAGGCAGGCGGGGCCCGTGAATCCTCCTCGATATATTCGTCAAACGGAGGTATTGATTCATGGCGCTTCTTATTTCGACGAGATGAGAACGGGACCGCTTTCTCTTGCGCCTTGAAGAGGTGTCGTCATAGCCGGAGTCCAGTCGGCGAGCTTTCCTAGCGGCCTTTTGAGCTTTACGATACACACGCTCTTCCTGTTCTTCGCGCTCGGCAGGGGTTTCTTTCATATGTAGGCGTCCCATAACACAGCGATAGTTATGCTGTTTACAAGGTATTCGATCGTAGGTCTATATTGATGTAAGACAGAGTTGTGTCAAACGTAGGTATCTTATCAAGTACTGGTTCGAGCGCAAAGTGGCCAATTAATGCATGCCCGTAGAGTTATGTTGCTGATAATTTCAGGTCAGCTCGAGAATAGCGGCGTGGTGGTAGTGGAGAGCTGGATGCAATAGATAACCAAATCCAAGTAGTATAAGAGACGGTGGGGCTCATGCAAGGCAAGTATTATAAACCTTGGTTGGTGGGTGCTACCAAGTTCTCAGTGGTCCAACGGTCAAGACTCGTGCCTGTCAGTTGCTTACGCAATTTGATCGCACGCAACCGGGGTTCGACTCCCCGCTGGGAAGATCTTTTTGGATATTTTGCCCGAGTAGAATAACGTTGACAGGAGCCCTATCTTAAACTTATGCAAATCTTTTAACAAAAACTTACTTGCTAGATGGAAAAAAGTGGATCTCTACGTAGTTGGTGGTTCGTGCAAATATCTCAACAGCTGTTTTCGCAAAAGCACCCATCTGATACCCTGGTAATTTCTGCATATCGTGTCTACAAGGAACAATCCGACTGTGAGGATTGCCGTAGTAATTATCAATGGGAACATAAAGTATCGGAACACTCTTAGCTCGGCTTCTGGGCGATTCGCATACACGTCATTACTGTACCCGACCAAATACATTACCACTGGATATGTTCCTTGCGGTTTAGTTGAGCCGCGTCTGGGCTTTGGCGTCCTAACATTAACTGTAGCTGTAGCTCGAATTTTTCCTATAACATAACCCACAGTACTCTATAGGAGCCTTAGTATCTTCCTACAATTATCGGAAAAGTCTTGCACATTCGTCCCAGTTAGCTTATGTGTGCCTATGGTGGACTATCCCAAGGATACCCAAGCACGGGACCTGACAGTTAGATGTCAAGTTAATAATCATTTACGCAGCCGATATTTCTTGGTGTTTCTGAAAGAGCGAGTTTCAAAGTTACCAAGCCTTAGCACTCACTTTTAATGCCTATGCTATAACGTTGGATGAATGAATCCGATAAGATTTGCACCATTTTTCCGTCACAATGGCCCCTGGGCTGACCCACTGCTTTCAGGCACCCTTAAGCTAGTTCAGCCCAGGAAATAATATTGTGATACTTAAGCAAGTCAATTTCCAGCAGCAGACTTCAACCGCCTCGGATTCTCTTGTTTCTCCGCGTTACAGCATCGTCCTTTCTTTACTTGTTTACAATGCAACTCGTTCTTTTACTGTCTGCAGTATCACTCTATACTGGGGCAGCTTCAGCTGCTCAAATCATGCACCGACCTGACGGCTATAAAGGCAACCCTAAAACACCCACCAAACCTTCTGATCATTTCAAGGCAGGTAAAGGGTGTGACTTCGAAAAGGGAGGCAAAGTCAATATTGGCTATTTCCCTAATTGGTATACTTAATTTATAATAATTTATACTATGAATTGGCATCTAACTTCTCATTGTAGGGGCATCTATGGCCGTGCCTATAGTAGGCTCTATTCCATAGTAGTTTAATTGAACATATAATTGATTCGATATATCACAGAACCATCCGACATTGATACTGACTCATTGACTCATGTCTATTATGCGTAAGTAGGGTCCACTATTATGGTTTTTATTTATCCTAAATGGTGTTTATGTAGCTTTGCCGACACGGATCCTACGACCGGTCAGGCGCTCTTAACGGACCTGTGGGCCGACCAACAAATCACTTGTGAGCCACAGTCTCCCCGAATATTTAGGCCTTTTGGCTTCACATTTCATATTAGATCCTGGTGATGACAATACCGCCCCTGGAAACAACCTCTATGTGAGTGCTGGCTCTGATTACATTACCTTACCATCCTAATTATTGTACATGTAGGGAAATCTCAAGCAGCTCTACCTTCTCAAGCAGAAGAAGCGTTCCCTCAAGACCATTCTCTCCTTCGGAGGCTGGACCTACTCCCAGGCTGGACACTTCAACTTTGCGACAAATGCGACGAGCCGTGCCACGTTTGTCAAGACTGCGATCCAGCTGCTTGAAGACAATGGCTTTGATGGACTGTGCGTATACTGTGCACGATAGCCGAGAGAAAGAGCTATACTAACACGGATATATGATAGTGATATCGATTGGGAATACCCAGCTGCGGGAGAACAGGCCGATGCGTTTGTCGCGCTCCTCAAGGAGACTCGGGAAGGATTGGATGCACACGCTAAAAGCAAGGGAGATAAGGTACCATATGAGCTCAATGTAAGCAGTGTTGATATTAGTCCTTAGTGTGGCCGAGTAACAAAGGGGTTTTTAGGCTGCGGTGCCTGCTGGTCCGCAGAACTATCAGAACCTCAAAGTCGAGGAGATGGACAAATACTTAACCTACTGGGCCTTAATGGTATGTGGTTGTAGAGGCCACATCAGCTACAAATTTCTGATACTTCGTCTCAGGCTTATGACTATTCCGGCGGTTGGTCTACAGTCGTAAGTTAGTTTCAAACCGGAATCTGAATCGCAATAATGGCTTTGTAGAGTGACTACTTGGCTAATGTGTACGGGGGTGCCTTCTCCGGAGTATCCACCAGCGAAAGTACCAAGTGGTACTTGAAGAATGGAGCGAACAAGAAGAAGTTTGTAATTGGTCTGTTGACAAACCTCTGTATTGGCCCATTATTAACCCTCTTGTTTACGTAGGAATGCCCATCTACGGTCGTGGTTTCCAAAACACAAATGGCATCTTCCAGTCTTTCGAGGGAGTTGGCCCTGGTAATCCTCACTTCCATTTATTCTAAATATCATCCGATTAATTTTGCCTTAAAATTCAGGTACCTGGGAAGCTGGTGTATACGACTACAAGGCTCTCCCATTCCCCAACGCGACTGTTCACCACGATCACAAGAATATCTCAAGCTACAGCTACGATTCGGTGAAGAAGGAGCTCATCTCGTATGATACACCTGTAATCACAGCTAAGAAATGCGACTGGCTGTCTCGCCAAGGGCTGGCTGGAGGTTGGTACACCGACCCTCGAAATTGCCCAATTAACTGACATGACTATGTGTATGAATAGCTATGTTCTGGGAACTGTCCGCGGATAAAACCGGTACTGAAAGTCTGGTATGGACTGCTGCTAAAACCATGGGTAAATTGGATAACACCCCGAATCACCTGAGCTACCCCGGTTCAAAGTTCGATAACGTGAAAGCAGAGATGAAGGATACTTCCAAGCGTGGGCATAAGGTCAAGGCCAAGTACTTCTAGGCATCAGACCAAGTTTGCATCGATCTCTTCTTCATTGAATTGGCATACAGTGTATTTTATATAGTGTTACTCTAATTCATTTTCTGATTTTACGGAGCAAGTCGATCAATGTGATCGGCTCGCGTCGTACATAGGTAGCACCAGTTTGAAGTTTATCCATCTCTTGGTGCCCGTAATACAATATATATCAAAATAGGTGGTGGAGCGTATATGGTATATGGTAGGTACTGCGTCTGGTAACAAATAAATGACCCACTATATAAGGGCGTGTGTACTATTGGCCGCAAGGTTATAATTGCTGTAGATACAACCATAGTGCATTTCACATAAGCTTTCACCGTGTGGCAAGTGATCAGCCAAGACCGCTAACCCGAAGTTTTAACGGATTGGATCATAAGCCTTTCACCGGTTTGCGTAAGCCCATCGGAAGGTCGGTGAGCACCACGGCAAATAAACTGCATACAATACGGCATAGAAAGCTCTGCGGCCCTTATATCTTGCGCGGCGCCGATTTTTCTGAAATCCAGTAACACATTCACGTGGGGTTGATCACGCCGAGAGGCTGAAGGTGTGCGATCAAACAACCGACCTTCAAATCAATGAACCTTCTGCGCCGCACTGATATTGCTCAGTATCCCTAAAAGGGCAAGTTATGAAAAAACCTGGTCTTTATTCGTCATAGTTTATACGTTATAGCACTATAGTTCTATCGAGAATGGGCGTTCCCGGTCTATTTCGAGGTTTCTCGTGATAACCTTCCCCGGGCCAGGCCCTGTTACTTTCAGTTACTTCCGAAGTGTCTCAGAAATCCTTCAGCCTGTAGAACACTTAAATGGGCTGGTTACGAGCGCAAAGTTCCCCCATCGGCTCGAATTCTTCTGTCTCTTTGGGATCACAATTCGTCTCTCCTTTATAATCTTTTACAATGCAACTCGCTCTTTTACTATCTGCGATATCCCTCTATGCGGGAGCGACTTCGGCAACTGAAGTAATGCACCGACCGGCAGACTTCAACTACAAGTACAATCCCAATACCTCTGTCAAACTTGGCCTATCTCTCGACTTGAACCTGGGGAACGGGTGTACTTTTGAGAAGGGGGGCAAGGTCAACATCGCTTACTTTACCAACTGGGGCATTTACGGGCGGAAATTCAGTAGGCTTCTTTGTAATGTTATTAGTCACAGCTTTTATTGATTCATGTATGATGCAGCTCCGCTCGACATCAACATCGACTCGCTGACGCATATCTACTATGCGTGAGTAGTATCATAGCCTTGACAAAGTTGACATTCTCAGAGATGTTTATAGCTTTGCCGATACCGACCCTGAGACAGGTCGCGCCTCGTTGACGGATCTCTGGGCAGACCAGCAGATTACATGTGAGTCGCAGCCTACTCGCCTACCCCTTAATACTCGAACTAAACCTTGACTATCTATAGATCCTGGCGATGACAACACCGCCGCCGGAAACAACCTCTACGTGAGTAGTCTCGAATCCTAAATCTCAAATTGTGCCTTGATTCTAAACTCCACCGCGTTTTCTAGGGAAACCTCAAGCAACTCTACCTTCTCAAGCAGAAGAAGCGTTCTCTCAAGACCATTCTCTCCTTCGGAGGCTGGACCTACTCCCAGGCCGGACACTTCAACTTTGCGACAAACGCGACGAGCCGTGCCACGTTTGTCAAGACTGCGATCCAGCTGCTTGAAGACAATGGCTTTGATGGACTGTGCGTATACTGTGCACGATAGCCGAGAGAAAGAGCTATACTAACACGGATATATGATAGTGACATCGATTGGGAATACCCAGCTGCGGGAGAACAGGCCGATGCGTTTGTCGCGCTCCTGAAGGAGACTCGCGCCGGACTGGATGCTCATGCCAAGAGCAAGGGCGATACCGTTCCCTACCAGCTCAACGTGAGATCACTTTCTTTCCTCGACTCTTGCTGTTCCTAACCGCATATTGGGACTACAATAGGCCGCTGTTCCCGCTGGTGCGCAAAACTACCAGAACCTCAAGGTCAAAGACATGGACAAGTACCTCAACTACTGGACTTTGATGGGATACGACTACTCGGGCTCTTGGTCTTCTGTCGTAAGTCCTTCTTGGACGAACCTCACACAAAAGGGAACACGACATTGAATAATGTGTGCGCGCAGAGCGATTATCAAGCCAACGTCTACGGAGGCGCCATCTCGGGTGTATCGACCAGCGCAAGCACGGAATGGTACCTCAAGAACGGAGCGAGCAGGAACAAGTTTGCGATCGGTATGCCCATTTACGGCCGCGGTTTCGAAAACACGGATGGGATCTTCAAGCCTTTTAACGGAACTGGACCTGGTGAGTTCCATTACCATCGAATATTATACAGAGCAGGAGTTTGATGGGGGTATGGTTATCAAGGTACTTGGGAGGCTGGTGTCTATGATTACAAGGCTCTTCCGTTCCCCAATGCGACCGTGTACAACGATATGAAGAACATCTCGAGCTACAGCTACGATCCTATCAAGAAGGAGCTGATTTCGTACGATACGCCCGTCGTCGCGGCTGCCAAGGCCAAGTGGGTGTCCAAGCAAGGACTCGCCGGAGGTCAGTTTTCTTCATTGACAGCATAGTCCAGCTCAGTCAATATTAACACATTCTCCCATTCAAAAATCGAAACAGCCATGTTCTGGGAGCTCTCTGCGGACAAGAACGGTACAGACAGTCTCGTGTGGACTGTAGCCAAGACCATGGCCAAGCTCGACAACACCCAGAACCACTTGAACTACCCCGGTTCGCAGTTTGACAATGTCAAGGCGGGCATGAAGACTGTTTCGAAGCGCGGACACAAGGTCAAGGCCAAGTACTTTTAAGCCGTGCTGTGATGCGCAATTGAGTTTTCTATCCTTGTCATTTTAGTTGGATGTGTGATATTAGTCGTCGTATAATTGTAATATGTTCCTTTTCTGAAAGGTCCCCACACACATTGGCAAGTTTGACGAACTTTAGTAACCGGGGGTCACTCATTCCTCACGACGCATTGAGCCGCAAGCCGGACTTTTGCGCGGATCTTAGCGGTGGGGCTGAACAACCGGTGCCCCTCACGCCACGGGGCTATCCTCCCCTCCACCCCACCGCGGGCAAGGCCCAGTGCACCGCACCAGGACCCAAGACCTACATATCGTCATGTTCCTTTGTTCACCGCAGCTCGACCCCACTGGTTTAGGGCTGTGTAGCATTGTCATTGTTAAGCGAGTAAAAGAAAAGTTGGGTATATGCGCAACCTGTTCGGTCCCTCGAGTCAAGTTACTACCTACGACCACACACTCTCCCGTCGCCAAGAGTGGCGCAAGACTCTAAACACGGGGAGTCAACCGGGCCGGACAGGTATTCAAACCATATTATCAATCCAAGACACAGACAAACTTCCGACTGCACAGCCAACATAAACAATTAACCTTGAATTCAACACCACTTGACCACATTGACCTCGTCCGAAAATCAAGCCAAGTAATGTCATTGTATGCGCGCCACGTACACAAAAAAGCCCATCCCCATTACCCGGGATCAGTCATCGCACCCCCGATTGGGAGAAAGCGATCGACCAATCGGAAAAAAGGTACTTTTTTAAAAATGATTAACCCCCCTTTGTGCAACAACATGGATACTGTACGAGACTCGAGAAAAAAAGTTAATATTCCGGGAACAAAAAAAAAAGTGAAAAGTGAAAAGAGTTCCGAAATTCGAAGAAATTAAAGTTGAAAAAAGAGATTAAAACAGTTGAGAACCAGCAGTCGACCCCCGCCTAACCCATCCGAAATAGGACCAATAAAATACATAGGATAGAGAGAGATTACAAGTACAAGTACGAAACAGTGAATAGATATACTGGTCACAGTCGTGTTTTGTTACAGTTTTCAGTGGGATGTATATGCGAGGGTTTCCTTTAGAGGAAGGTAGTACCTACCTGTCTACCCGCCCAAATCCAAACTCCTGACCCCGTTCCCGGCACCATCTACCTCTTTTTCGCCGCGGGTGCTCAGACCGAAGCGGACGGGCCTCAGAACGGGACTGGAGATGATGGGAGAGCCAAAGAGCCCTCCGCCGGCGGGAGAGTAGGTGTAGGATACTTTGCTTGGTGTGCGTGCGGGGATGGATATCGGCGCAGACGGGGCGAGACTCGATGTCGAGGCGAGGTTTGAGCTGGAGATGGAGGAGGTGGGGATGGGGCGGGGAGACGGGGCGGCGGTGGTGATGGGGGAACGAGGGGTTGTGCTGGGCGGCAGCGAGAGATTAAACTGGGCATTTGAATTAGATGCGGAGGAGGAAGATGTGGATGTGGAAGGTGGAGGAGAGAGGGCGCGGCGCTTTTGGGGGTACGGTTCGTATCTGTCGTCGACTGGATGACGGATTAATATGTGGATTGCTTGAAACGGAGGTTTGATGGCTTACGCTTGCGCTTGGCAATTCGAGAAGGAGCAACGGTCGGAGGAGGCGTCTGCCTCCATGACTTCATCGAGAACAGGCTGTTCAGAACGGGCGGAGAGCCATACGAGCCCTGGAACACATGAGACCGGGATGCGATAGAATATGAGAGAGATACGGACCATATCAACGTCCATCCTGGCGGGACTATCAAGGACATCGTCCATGGGGAATTCCTTGGGAAGCATGACCTCGTCGTCATCGTCGCTGTCGACCACATCATCGTCGTCGAGATAGGCCTCGGGAAAGCGGCCACGGTCTCGGCGGCGGGGACGAGGGTGGGGATGAAATGCACCTGGCAGGTCGGCGTTGGAGGCGAGCAAGCGCTGGAACGATGCCTCGGACTTGAGCTCTATGTCGGCGGGGTTGGAGAGCTCTGATTGGATAGAGAGCAGGCGGGGCAGCTTGAACTGCGGTGTGTGTGTGAGCACGAGTAGATGCACAAGTTATACGTGCTTACCGGGGTGCCACTGCTGAGTGTGCGGCGATGGGGGATCCTGGCGGGGGGCGTGGTGGGGCGAGAGCATGGATCGAGGAGCATGGCGGGTGCGGGACTGCCGCTCGACGACTCGGAATTGGAATTGGAGTTGGATGGCCGTGTCCGCGTACTCGGTCTCACCGCCGACTTGGACCGCGTTCTCCGCCGCGCATCGTCCAGCCCAAACGAGCTGCTCGCAAGCGGAGAGTGAGGCGCACTCGGGCTCGGGCGGAACGTGGCCGAGCCTGTCCCCAGCAGACTCGGTCGTCGCAGCTTGCGGATATTCGACGGCAAATACTCGTCCATGAACAACACTGGCGATGACGGCGAAGGTGGGGCTGATCGTGGAGAGTGCGACAGCGCAAATTCTGCCACGCTGCATGGCAGCACCGTGCGCGAGGCAGAGGGTGTCATGTTCGTGTCGTCCATCACTTTGCACTACGGCCCGAGTCCGATTCACCTCTCTTGCACTCCCGGGGTCTGTTGTGGTCCTGCCTAGCTACAATTCCCATCACCTCGAGCACATCTCCAAAATTGGACTAGACCCTTTTTAAAAAAATATATCACAACACAAAAAATAATACAATCCAATGTCCTCTCGAATCCAGACTACGCAGGCGCTCCCTGATCCGGCAACCGCTCAATCGCATACCGTCGCCTCACAATATACATCAATGGTACACCCGGCACCTACCCCAAATCAACATCACACACACACATGCACGCTCACACCCCGTACACACCTTTCTCACCCGTCTCCTCAACTCCCGATCACACGTCGCGACAATATAACACTTGCTCGCCGTCACACGCTGCACCAAACAATCGTCCGCATACGTCCCCTCGTGCGAGCACGGCAGCCGTTCGAACCGCGGGTCTCGCGCCACCCGGAGCGCAATTCGGTACTTGGGCCCGAGCTTTTCCAGTTCGGCGATCACGCAGTCTGTCACGCATGGTATGCCTGCACAGTATTAGCTTGTTTTAGCACCCGATTGATCGAGAAAATGGGGTGTGTGAGCGAGTTCAGATGGGGCGCAGTTCGACCATGTGTACTCCGTATTGCAATCAGTAGC
Source organism: Rhizoctonia solani (assembly GCF_016906535.1). Lineage (NCBI taxonomy): Eukaryota > Fungi > Basidiomycota > Agaricomycetes > Cantharellales > Ceratobasidiaceae > Rhizoctonia > Rhizoctonia solani. The sequence continues at coordinate 1,351,526 of NC_057382.1, forward strand.
TCCGAAATGAATGCATGGATGCATACATCGATCACCCATCCAACCCCACGCCAACAAAATACCTCAACTCACACTTGGCATACAAACAATCCATCATCCCCTGCACAAGCTCCAACTTGTTCTGCAAACTGAAATTAATAAAGTTGGTATCGATCAGTACTCGATAAGGAGGCGCTAGAGCCGTGTTGTGCTGGAAAAACAACGACGAGGCTGTCTGGGGTCTTTTAGCGGAGAGCCAGGGGCGGTTTTTTAAAAAAGTTACCAAGTCAGTCAATGTAAACCTCTCCTGTACGAATAGAATATCGACTTACAGTCTCCGAACAGCCTCCTCTTTCGCCTTTTCCTCTTTCTGCTTTTGTTTCGTTTGGTTCTCTTTCCTGTATCCCCCCAAGGCTCTGAGTTTCCTTTTTACTCCCTCGTGCTCGAGGTTCACTCACAGACGAATATCGTTGGGATTCAGCATTCGCTTCACGGTTGCAAACTTGCGTGTCTTCTTGGCTTTTCCCTGTCATTGAGAGCATGTGAGTCTTGGGCTGGCCTGCATGCGAGAAGAGGATGGGTACCATTATGCAGGTGGTGGTGGACGATCGAGAGGCCGCCAAAATTGTATTACGTAATGACTGATCGTTGGCGCTTCACGAGTGAAATGTCACCCAATTCTCAACACAAGAAAGGAAAGACGCTATTTTGTACCAGTACTATAACACAACCAAAGGAAAAGAGGGACAGCTCCTCTCGCTTGTCTTACACGAAACAAAATGAGCAGAAAAAGCACAACAGACAACAAGGTTTATTTCAAGGCCGAATCCCAAAAACCATCAAGCATCAAATCGTAAAAAAAGTAAAAAGCATTCAAGCGCGCAGCACTCCAACTGACCACTTTTTATCCCTTGAATGTACCTCTGCCTGCCATATTCTGTTCACTGGGCTGCCTGCTTGGTCCCCTATAACTCGGGGGAAGACTCCACTCGGACCCATTGTGCGACGCCTGGTGGTACATCATCGGCGCGGTCTGCTGTGAATCCTGTCGATGCATCATCGGGACCGACGAGTCCTGGCGGTATAATCCTGGTGGCGCTGGTGGCGCAGACGATTCCTGTCGATACATTCCGGGATGGGCCGCACCCAGATCCATCTCCCTTCCGAGCCGGGAAGGCTGGCTCATCTCCCTCGTCATACCCGGCCGGTTCAGCAATGGCACATTGTCCCTCGAGTCGAGCCGCGAGAGCTCAATGTCACTCCCGTTGGACTGGTGTGGCCCGTGGTTCATGTATCGCTCGTACCCCGCGGGTTTGGAGGACTTGTGGATGCTTGCAGAGTCATCGAGTATGGCGGTCGAGGTCATGCTTCGTGCGTCCCAGTCGAGTTCACCTCGGTCGCGCTGGTAGAGCGTGGTGTCCATTTCGAGTTCGTGTTCTGCCACCGAGGCGAATTTGAGGCCACCTGCGGGAGATGAAAAGGTTAGACGAGAGGATTAGGCAAATAGATGGAACGTACTGGGCAAGACGGAAACGGCCATCTTCTTTCCTCCGTACTCTTCCATCCTGGTTTGTTCCTTGGCCATTCTACCTTGGTACACTTGCTCAAGAAGGCGCGTCATGTTGCTGTGTACCATTGGTGTAAAGAGTTCCATGTGTAGTGCTACAAATTCACAGTTGAGTTTCACTCGACTCGTCGACTAGATGCACTTACAAGGATGACCAAATCTCGACTCCAGCGACCAGTCTTTGCATCTTGCTTGTGCACACGTGAGCGCGCAATCTCGTCCTGCTCGGGCACGAAATGACGGAACTGCTTGTCGAATGTCATGCGCATCCAAAGCTTGAACAAAAGAGTCAAGACCGTGGGGGGCACCGTGGATACCCAGACGTAGGACCTCCAGCCGCGTTGAAGTCCGATAGCTGTAATCCATCAATATAGTTTGAACCCCGCAAGAAAAAGAACTCACTAAGCGTCATGATCAGGTTCATAAAGATGACACCGACAAGTAGACGGTTCATGACCACATTCCACAGACGCTGTTTGATTTGTTAGTATTGTCAAACTGGATCGAGTGCGTACATACTCCACCGCTTTCGACCTTGGAGACAAAGACAAACATGAGCTGGTACTTGTACACAAGACTCGATAGCCAGAACACAACAGCGGCTGAGGAGACTGTTAGGCTATGCGCGGCCAATACGATTTCAAACTTACCAGCTAGGGCCACCAGTGGAGCAAGGGGCGCGTACATCAAACCAACGGCAGCCATGAACAAGATGTTCGAGCTGGATTACAGTTAGCATCTGAATTGGTTAGATAAAGAGGAACTCACTAGTAGACAGCAAAATCAAACTCGGGTGGCTTGGTCCATTCACGAATTTCTCGCGGGGTACGACCAAACAAGCTAATCATGCGTTAATGATGCCCAAGAAACACACGCATAGGCACTTACTGAGTCTTGATGAATACAAGGACTACACTGAGGAGTTGAGCTAGGTCAAATACTGCCAAGAACCCACGCATCGGGAAAAACGTGAGCCAGTAAGACGATTGAACCACATAGGTGTTCTGAATGCGCTCAGGGACATCTGCCGAAACGGATTAGCAGAGCACCACACCAAATCGATCGTACTTACCATGCAAATGCGAGAGGATAACCTTGATATTGCGGTGCTTGCCAATATCGAACTGGATTTGCGTGACAATTTCTACCACCTAGTCAGTATGAATGGCATTGGTTTAACCCAGGTTTCACTTACGAAATGCGACGCTCATCAAACTGAAAATGAAGAATTGGGAAATAATCAGGAACGCAAAGTAACGCGCTACGACCGCTCGGTCTAATCGAGAATGCGTGATAGCACCCTGGTACTCGGAAATCTTGCGCATGATGATCGGTAGGAAGAATCCAAAGAGCGCACTAATCGAGGGAGGTAAAATACCTGGCCTATTTGTCAGCCAAACGTCGTACATTACTTCAAGACTGCCTTACCAGAAACCAGAGAGAACGTCGTGGGACTGCTATTCGCCCATTGGCCCAAAAAGTCGACATATTCGGAGATAGAGGCGAGGTTAGCGAGAGCAGAGATGATGAGCAAAGGAGTGGTGTTGAAGAAGCACACTGCGGCGATGAGGAACCAGCCTGTCGTCCGCGAGCTTGCAAGAGCTGCTTCGCCTTTGGTCAAGTTACTCCAAATCTAAGGTGGATTTAGCCAAGGTCCGGGTCGGGGAACACCAACTCACAATGTCCTTGGGGTTTGGTGCAAGAGTGATAGTCGTTCCTTTGGGGTTCTTTCGGTGCAACATCTGGGCAACAGTATGTGCATACGGGACAGCAGCCATCGACGCGAAACCATAGTTCTCGGGTTTCTTGGTGTCAATCTGTGCACGAGCTTCCTCTACCGCCCTCTCCATATTGGCAATTCGGTTCCTATACGAATGTAAATCGTATGGAGACTCAAATTAGCGATTGACTTACGAATAGAAGTCAATCGCATCCTTCTTGGTGCCTCCCAGCCCGAGGAAACCACCGATGGTTATGGTAGGACGCTTCTTTCCCAGCTTGCCGCCCTTCATGTACTTGACCAAGACCTGCTCCAAGTCCCGTACGGCTTGGTTATGGTACTCGATCATTTCAGGCAAGCGACCAACTCGACGACCGATGTGCACGGCAGTAGTAGGATACGGCATGCGCATGTCGTTAAACAAACTCTCAAGGCCAGGGTCGGACTGTAGCTTTTTGGGTACTTGCACGATCATCAGCGTCCGTGCGTAGAACGACTTGAGATACTCGTCAGAGCGGAACCACGTCAAGCGGAGTTTGACCATTTCTCGCCAATGCCACCAAATCGAGCCAAGAATGATGAACGCTGCGGATAGAATATTAGGTTACATCACGGGAAGCCCGTCCAATATAGATTCGCGTACTGATAGCATAAGCACCAGCTACATGGACGTAGAGAGCTTCGTCCCGTATGTTTTCAATGGTAAACATGCTTAGAATGTTGCGTTCTTTCTCGGGGACATGCTTGAGGTTGTAGACGTAGTCAAAAATGCCCACACCGAGGACTCCAACAACTGCGACTCCAGTAAAGGACCAACGGAGCAGACGTAGGAACCCTGTTCAAATATGTTAGAGTAAGGCGATCCGGTTCATCAAGCACGTACGCAGAAAAGCCACAGCATCGAGACCGATCTTTTCCAACAGCTCAGGCTCTTTGGCGTGGACGAGTGGTTGGACCCAAGAGAAGAAACCAGTGCTGATTTTGGGTGGTGATTTGTCGCCTTCATGGTATTTGGATTTGGGCTCGTAGATTACCTGTAAATGCGTCGGCACCAATACAATCTACCTTGAACGACAAATACTCACTCTGTTTCTGGGACGAAGGATGTTGAACGCCAGAACCGTGGCTATCTGGATTGAATAAGCTGGGAGTTGCTCTGTAAAGCCGACCGAAACTCACCGAAACACCCGACCACAAGACCAAGTTGGAGCCCACGGCTGTAGGACCGACCTGAGAGAGCTTTGCCTCGTACGACTCGATGAGGTTTTGGATATCATCTTGTGTAAGTGACATTATTGAAAAGGACTTGGTGGTACTGCTCTAAGTTGGCCAATCACGAAAACGAAGCTGCACAACTGCCGAGGCGATCAGTGCACCTCTCAATGCGCAGCACCAATATAGCTTACCTAGGATATACAGCTGGCAATGAACAAATCGAATACCCCAAAGAAGACTCCAACGAACCTCGGGTAACAAACAATGATCGTATACTATTCTATGGTCAGACTATGAGGCTCTGACCAATAATGCAACCAGTGCGATAAAGAATGAGTGTAGAGTGCCTAGGGCGTCGTGTCAACCTGCAAAGGGGGAGCTCGTCGTTGTCGATAACAGACAAGTATCATACCCTTCCATTGTTGCAACCATGGATCCGGATTTCAGTCTGTCCGGAAAAAACGCCGGATTCCCCGATTTCCATCAGTGATCACGGCAGCGACGCAATGTAACGAATATGGTATTGCCCAATGGGCGCATGTATCTATAACTACACTCCCCCAACCAAATTATTCAGTGTAAATCCTCGTCAGGCCCGGGGCAATTGGTCTCTAGATCTGAAGCATCGTCATAGCTAGCCCCACACCAAAAGCAATAAAAGTATTTCGTCCTCAAATACTCTAGCACCAATGTCAAACGCTCTTGCACCTGTAGTAGTGGTGAAATTAGATTACTTAAAGTAGAGTCTAACGGAAATACTTGCATTCTTCTGTATATATTCTTTGGCAGCGTCCACGGTCTCCTGGTCAAAGTCTATTTGGTCGTCGGCAACTTGTGCTCTGGGAGCATCGCCCTTCACAGCATCTCGCATTGCAACAAAATCTTCGTTGGATTCCTTCAGAGGCCTTAGACTGTCAGCCTTCATTTGTTCTTTTAACCTGGCAGCAATAGCTCTGTCAGTCCCCAGTCCTAAGCCTTCGTCGAATTCGGATTCGCCAACGGGCACATGGTACCCAGGCTTGGCGTGCAGGGAATTGTCCTCAATGGCACCCGAGGGCGCCCGCGTGAGCAAGTCATAAAGGAGTTCAGGGATAGACGACGGGTCAGACGGATTCAATCGAAGAACATTAAACTGGCAAAATTCGGTTAATTCTTCAGCCTCAATGCATTGAACAATGGCTTACCTTGACGCCGTGGCCTTCATCTAAATTGGCACAAGTCCTCAGTGCAGCGCGCAGACGCCCTTCATCTCTCCGCTCTTCGTAATCACCCCTGGCTTGAGCTCGGAAGTTGTCGTTTCGACTTTTTTCTGCTGCATTTCTTCAGCAGACGCTTTTGCAGCTTTGGACGAGCCACCGAGTGGTGGAGACATTGCTCGTTTACCCAATCCTAGACCTTTCCTGCCTTGTATCCTCGTGTGTCAATACTTGTGCGAATAAAGTGATGTAAAAGAAAGACGCATACCTGCCCAGACGGCAAGAGGTAAAGGCTCAGTAAGATGCCCAGACTTGATTTGCTCAGAAGAAATTTCCCCTGTTTTTTCATCCTTTGCATCATCACTCGGTGGTTTGACCGGTTCCTCCTTTCTACCAAGCGATTCACCAGGCTTGAATCCCATTTTAAGCATCATCGACATGGCCTTATTGGAAGGCTGTTCGCCCTCGGTGGCGCTCTCTTTTTCAAAAAGACTCCGGCTCAATCCTTCTCGACGAGCCTCCTCTTCCATTTCGCGACGTGACTTGATACGACCCTCCAGTCGTTTACGCTCAGATTCGCGCTGGGCGATTCGACGGCGCTCGGCATAGCTGGCATTGGATGCGTCTGGCTTGGGAGCTTCCAGAGATGCCAAAAACTTGTCAGATAGATAGTCGTCTTCTTCGTCGGACATAATAACGCAGAGAGAAACAACAAGTTCAAGAGGTTGGTTCAAGCAGGTACCCAAGGGTCTGACCAGAATGTATCAATTTTTCTCCAGATAAACGGTAAACTGGTATGGCTGTTTTCAAGTAGTTTTCATTCTACAACCAGTTCAATTGACATCGCGCGAGCGTGGTGGCGATATCGAGGGACAACATACACAGCCACCATGCCGTTTACTGCAAGCCAACATTACAGAAGTTCGGTCAGAGGAATGTTGTCGAAAATGTAACCTCCGTCCACACATCGCAGCCGACGAAGTATCTTGAAATAAGCTTCACTAACAATTGCTACCCGTACAATTCAGCATGTTTCGGCCAGCTCGTGAACTCTTTAAATTGTAGCTGCCTCTCAGTATGCTATCAACATGGGCGCCTGCTTCTACAGTGACTGTGTTTTTCAACCTGGCATCAGCATAGTGTGCTGTATGTACCGCACTAAATTTTATACAGCAGAACAGAGCGCATGAGGAGTATGGAACTCTCGAAACCATTCCGAGCGATGCTTTCGGTCCGTGAGTGACAAACAGAGGAAAGCGTACGTACGGGTGTGCTAGACTCACAGTGACGACGTTGAATACCTTTCCAACTTTCTCAAAACTTGTTCAGCCTCGATTGCTCCCTTGATGTCGATGCAAAATTAACCCGGCTCTTGTATGCGCTCGACACTCAATAAATTGAATCAAGCAACGGGAGAATGCGTGAAAGGGGAATCGAACCCCTGGCTAATCGAAACGGTGCAATGTTGGCAACGATTAAGGTTACCACTACCCCATTCACGCTTGCTGGTAGAGGGCATCTACTTAGTTAATCCAAGCTGCTTATATTGGGAATGTTTATGCTGACCAACTCCTAATCCCATCCATATATAATACTGCTGAAATTTCGTAGGACTTTTCAGTTCTTAAACTGGAGTAAATTAGAACAGGTATTTAGTCGGCCTGGGATCTCCTTTTGAATGATGCTAATACACATAAAATGGCATAAAATTACATGCCCGGCATATATCTATCGGCCGATGGCCTTATTTCATTAAGTCCGGTTAGAATAATACCCGAACGATATATGGTAGGCCGTCGGCTTGATTGCAAAGCTCCCCGGCTGTGTCAAGTAATTTTCTCAAGTCATACCCTCGATACGATGTGACCCAGCTTCCTGCATAACACTGGGCTTGCTTGCCAACTCTCATCCCCTGTGAGCTATTCATGGTAATCTTGGCGTCGTGGGGACTTGATAAGCACACATAAAGCTTCAGTATACATTTTAAAATTAGCAAAGTCGCGTGGCCCCGGATCAAGCATGGGTCTTCCGTTTATCTTCCATCCATCCTAAAGGCACCGTCCTACGACACTCGCAAGGCACCCACTCGAGCCCCCCATGCCCCATCCATCCGTTTTAATTCTAGGCGCAGGATGCTTCGGACTTTCAACTGCTTATGAACTCCTTCAGCGCGGTTACCAAAACGTAACCATCATTGACCGGGCCAGCGAGCTTCCCGCTCCAGATGCTGCTTCGACAGGTAAGTGCAGCGGCGATTCATTTTCTCGGAAAGTATTAGAGCGCCACCTGTGCACCCCACTTCTTCGTTTCCTGTCGACGGAGGCGATTAATCAAGGAGCTCGGTACTAATTCGGTCGTGCCCAGACTTGAACAAAATTGTCCGTTCTGCTTATCGAAACCGCGCATACACACGGCTCGCGTTGGAATCCATTCGGGATTGGAAAACAGGAGACTGGGATAATGCCTACCACGAGTAAGTTGAATGACGTGTTATGAAACTCGGAACCAACTAAATCCCGGGGTCCAGGTCAGGCGTTCTGGTTTGCGGAGGTGCCGACGGCACGATCTACTCGAAAGCAGCGCACGAAAACGACTTAGCTGCTGGATGTAGGGTGGAATTGTTGCCCAAAGTAACAGACGTCAGGCGGTGTTTTCCTGCTGGAGTAGCACTCGGTGAAATTGCAGCCGCGAAAGATGAAAACAGTGGGCTCGCGCGGAATTGGGCGTATTTCAACAAAGATGGGGGATGGGTAGCCGCGACAGTGGGGATGAAGGCGCTCCTGAGGCGTGCTCGTACGTATGAGGGTCGAGGATTGACCATTTTGACCGGGCACCGGGTGACTGGATTGGAGATCGACCAGCAAGGTCAGGCCGTGGGGGTAAAAGTAACTACAAATGGCAACGAAGAGATTTTTTCTGCCGATGTACTTGTTTTGGCTACGGGGGCCTGGTCTTCTTCCTTGTTCCCAGATGAATCATTTGGATTAGCGAAACTGATGCAGGCGACAGGGTAAGCAACCGCGTATCACAGCCTTAGAGCTACAACTAAGAGATCTTCCAGACATACATCCCTGACCGTCCAGCTCACACCGGAAGAGTACGAGATTTACAAAAATGTACCCACCCTGTTTGACAAGGAAACCGATTTGTATACTATGCCAGTATGTCCTATCAGTGCGGCGCCAAGCCAATACTCACGCTCAGTAGCCGACTCCATCCGGTCTGCTCAAATGGGGGCTACATCACAAGGGGGCTGTTTCGGCCCACAGCGTTTCAACCCCTCGAACAGGAGTCTCCAAGGACAATGATTCGCCACTTGATTCCACGGCTCGAGTCGGAGTGGACGGAGCTGGCGCGTCATGTGCAGTCCCGAAGCGTATGTTGAAGCCCATGCGTGATGCGATGAGGAAGTTGTACCCAGATATTGCCGACCGAGACTTTGCTTCGAGCCGGATTTGTTGGGTAAGCTGGATATGCATATATTCGCTGAGTTTCAAAACCTCATAATTTGGGGTGCACAAAAGTACGCAGATACAAGCGATGAGGATTGGATCGTTGATTATCATCCTGACCACCCTCGTTTGCTCCTGGCTACCGGCGGCTCGGGCCATGGATTCAAAGTAGGTGCCACTAATAACCCTGGATGGTGTCGCGCTAACAATGCCATTTTAGTTCCTGCCTGTTCTTGGCCGAGTTATCGCCGACCGACTTGAGAACAAGTTGGACGTCGAGTCACGAGATCTCTTTTCATTCACCAGAGTCCGCTCTGATGAACATGTGGAGCGCGCTGGAGAGAGCTTCGAGATTGTGGAAGAGGAACTAACTATTCCCACCGACCTGAAAGCGAAGTGATCTACAAGATTAAAAGTATCATAATTTGATTTTACTAAGTTGAAATATGAACTTGAACGTTCGGAGAAGAGTAACTAGTACATCCTCATTTTTGAGCTCTATGGTCTAGATCAACAACCAAACGAGAGCGATGAAAGCGAGAGCAAGTATGTAAATACACGAGGGCATGCATTGCACACCTTTGGCCTTGAGTTCTCGGCCTGACCGAAGCGCCTGAACAAAAATTACCGAAAGCCCAAGGCAACACGAGTCGCAAAAGGGTATGACTTGCGATACCGCTCACAGCCAGGCGACCAAGAACAGACAAACACACGGACAGGAAAGAACAGCGACAAAAACAGTCAGGTCGTAAAGGTAGATAAATCATGCACATATAAAGTAAGTGAAGGGATAAGAAAGCCAAGGAATGGTCGAGCTGAGAAAAGGGAGGATGGAGCGGGTCGGAAGAAAGGAAAGATAAATGCGCAAGCCAGCTCACGGCGCAAAGGGATGGTGCGACCGCTTAGCTGCATCGACGCTTTCGTCGTCATCGATGATGGTCTCTTCTTGCGTACGTGCGAATCGAACAGTATCAATCGTGCGTGTGCCCAATTCTATATCATGAGGACGACCTTTGCTGTCATCAACGTTCTGTTGATAGCTCGTGGTAACCTAGTAAGTCAAGATTAGACACAGTCCCATCCCATCATATTCAGATAACTTACAACAACACCGTTTTGTGGTGTCGGTCCAGCAGCACGTCCACGGGTCGACTCATAGTAGCTTGTAGTTGGCGGGGAAGACATGATTTCTTGAAGGTCCTTACGAGAACTGAGAGTAACCATGACGGAGATGGCGTACCTGATCAAAAATGTAAGTGCGTTTCAGTGCTATGAAATATAATGTGCGTACATCTTGCCCATGATTAATTGAGGAAGCAAGTGATAGGCCTGGCCAGGCAAAGCCAAATACTACGGATGATGGATAAACCGACTGGTCGCAAAAGAAAAAGTCATAGGGCTTACCAGAACTAGGTTGATAACTGCAATCTATAAAAAAAAACCGGATTTTTAGAAAAGGCAAGCAAGACTTCAGGTGCAGTACGTACAGAAGCAGTGACTGAACTGGTTTCCATAGTCACACGAATGATCTTAGTAATGACAGCTTCCGTCCTGATGATGTGCATCAGGACATTGTTAAAGGGATTTACTGGTCATTACTACGTACTTGCGGAAAGGTGTGCGAACGCGCAGCAAGGTATAGATGAGAATGGCCGAGATAAGGACGTCCAGGACAGCAGTCAGAGTGAGCCATCCAATGATTGGAACCGGGATACTTGGGACAAGACTCAAGCGCACGATACGCTGGAATTCGACCGAAGAGCTGTGCAGCACATAAGATCCCAGACTATATAGTAGATTGAACCGCTTACGCAATGCCGAACCCAAGTGAAACAGCGATGATCGTGCCAACGACGATGAGAACAATCTTGCTTTTAGTGGCCTGTGTAGTTGGCGGAGATTCATTAGACTGGTCGATGGTGTTAAGGCTAGAACTTACGCTGTAGGCACGCTCCAAAAAGAAAACCTGGGCGATGGATCCAAGAATTGCCGTGACACCAATCTCCCAGAACAAGGACCCTGCAATCAAGTGAGGTTATGAATAGTCAATACACTAAAGACTTACAGTCCTGTGAATCGAACATCAGAAAATCCCCATAATACGTAACAGCATTGCGATACAGGTTGATATAGTCCATCACTCCTTGTAGAAGGGTCATGATTGTCACTAGAAAATCATTCTCAAAAGGCGTCTTTGGCGATCCCAGTTAGTTGACTTACATGACGCGACTACGGCTCGGTTGAAAGTGGTATCTGTCGGAAATATGCGCTAAAAATGTGTTTAGACGAAAAACTCATGCAAGTCTGAAAGTGGCGTACCCAGTAGTCATACACCTGTACGCAGAAAACACCTAGGAAAAGTTGTTGCATCATGATACCAGTGACGAAAGGACCAAATGCATTGACGACATCTTTCTGAGTGATACCGGGCGGTAGAGTCATGGCAGAGTGTTGGAGCAGAAAAGCGGAGGATGTACGGAGGGCGGCGGATAACGAAGGTAGCTGTTCGGGAGTCGGTCTATATACCAATGGACGAAGTTCTCAAGCAGCAAGGCCTATTGAATCAAGTTCTGATGAACCTGGCCAGGAGAAGACGATCACAGCGCTGCGCAAGATGCGATATGATCGATGGTGCTCCTAAATTTGAAGGAGATTGACCAGATTTGTTTGCTTCAAAACTAGAAGACAATGCTACTGCTTTAGCTGCAGACAACAGAACTTCTCGTAATATCTGTACCCAAGTAAAAGCAGGCGTGGGTCAGTGGAGGACTAGGAAATGTGAATGACGAACGTGGTCGTCGTTCGTGGTCTTTTAGACTCAACACAGCTCCATTATCCAGACGGGGAAGTCGAAATAACCCGTCCGCTATCCTGGCGCTCCCCTGGGTCAGGTTCGTAACCTTCTTTCACTAGTGCACAGGAATATACACCAGAAGCGATTGAGTTTGCATCAGACAAATCACGGTAAAGATGACCAAGCAACGGGGGACTCGGCAGATCCTACGCCAATTTCGTGCACGAAAATGTCAGAAACTCCGAGACACCGAACCCCGAGGAAAGGAACTGGTTCTGCCCAAACGAACAGCTCATCCATCAACGGGTTTCCGGTTTCTGCTGCTTCAGTGTTTCTTCTCGGATTGACAGTGAGATCGCCCTGATTCTTCTGGAACTCCCCATACCGTATCGGGCTCACGTCAACCAAATGTGCTCCACGTGGGGAGGGTTTACGGCGAGGCAAATGGCCTAGGATGAGATTTGCCACCATCCAATTATGACACGCTTGTTGCCTTCCTAGCAACTCTGCGGCCCAATATTTGTTCGCTCCGAACGAAACCAGATTCAACAAGCACCCCCCCCCCGTTCCTTCTCTTCCTACTCCTCCAAATCCCATTCACATTTTCATCCCGGCCCCTTTACTTTCTCCTTCCAATATGTCGAATCTTGTCGTTCCCGTTGTTCTCGGCTCAACCGTTGTATGGCTCGCCGTCAAGACAATGGCTATCGGGAAGCGAGAGACTTATCTCCCTCCCGGTCCTCCCACCGTCCCGTTGCTGGGTAATTTACATGAATTTCCTAAGACCGAAGCCCATTTAAAGTATGTCTTGCGTCGCTCCTCTTTTGGCTGCGAACTTGCTTTCCTTGAACCCTATCTAAACTCTCCCATTCATATAGACTGACTGAATGGGCTCGCATCTACGGTGGAATGTACTCCGTGAGTTGTGTTTGCTCCGACGCCGTCTCCGGTAGCGATATTCACTCGATTCTAGTTGAAGATGGGCCCTGGCACAGCTATAGTCATTACCGATGTTGCTGCCGTCAAGGAACTTATGGACAAGCGCTCGCAGTCAACGGTCGATCGTCCCCCCAACCACATGGCCGACTTGGTAGCTGGTGGAATGAACATGGTATTGTCCCGTTACAGTCAGTGTCGAATCGTCAAACATATACAACCAATGACTAACGGATCCTTCTAGCCGAGGACTGGCGTACTCTTCGTCGTGCATCCCATGCAATCTTGACCCAGCAAGCCTGTGCCGGACATCTCCCTATCCAACGTGCAGAGGCTGCGCAGCTCCTGCATGATTGCCTTACTACTCCCGAGGTATGTTTTGTATTGTTCGGGTCAGCTTCCTAACCTGACATGGTCCTATTCAGAAATTCTATACCCACATTCGCCGTTATTCGTCATCTGTCATCCTTTCAGTATTGTTCGGAAAGCGTGCACCCCGTTTTGAAACCAAAGAGGTTACCGACTTCTTCAATGCTCAACACAGCTGGGAAGAAGTCCTCGAGCCTGGTTCGTGCATATAGAAGCTACGCCCATTTTTTTTATCTGACTATATGCGGGATTTTTCAGGTGCTCACCCGCCAATGGATCTCATCCCTATCTTGAAACACGTTCCAGAAGCCCTTGCTTCGTGGAAGACACTTTGCAAGAAGACTCGCAAGCTCCAACGTGATCTATACTTCGGTCTCCTCGAGGAAACTGAGCGACGTATCGCTAATCATCAAGAAAACAACTGCTTCATGGAGCAAGTTTTAGCCCGTCAGCAGGAGTTTGGCATGAGCCGTGAGCTCGTTGGCTACCTTGGTGGCGTCCTATTGGAAGGTGGCTCGGATACTACCAGCTCTTTCCTCCAAACGCTTGTACTTGGTCTCACAGCTTTCCCCGACGTTCAAAAGAAGGCTCAGGTAAAATCATTTTGCCATCACGCTGGTATAATTTATTCTGATCTCTCATTACTCTACTCAAGGCCGAGATTGACTCGGTTGTTGGCTCTGATCATGCTCCTACCCCTGAGGACTTTGACCGGCTTCCTTACATCCAAGCCATCATCAAGGAATGCCACCGCTGGCGTCCGGTCGCGCCCCTCGCAATTCCTCACGGCACCATCCAGGAAGAGACCGTGAGTACTTGAACTTTATCTCTCCAGATCAAAACTCATACCTTTCTCCAGTACCGAGGTTACCGCATTCCCGCCGGCTCGACAATTTTCGTGAATAACTGGGGAATGTTCCACGACCCTGAAGTCTACGAGCGTCCCGACGACTTCTGGCCCGATCGCTTCTTGCAAAACGAGTTTGGTACCAAGCCTGGCGTCGACAATACCGATCGCAGGACCAACATGGCCTTTGGCAGCGGTCGTCGATTCTGCCCTGGTGTCCACCTAGCTAACAACAGCTTGGTAAGACTCTATGCGACCAGTTCATTTTGGAATAATCCCTGAGTTTCAATTTTTAGATGCTGAACACCATGAATATGGTCTGGGCGTTTGATTTCAGCCTTGCTACTGATCCCGACACTGGAAACCCTATCCCTGTGGATATCCACGATTATGCAAAGGTTGGTTCCCACTATCCACCTGCCGCATGGTGGTGCCTGACTGACTGCTTGATTCCCCCAATAGGGTATCTTGACGTGCCCGAATCCCTTCAAATGCAAGATTACTCCTCGCAGCGCCCACCATGCTGAAATCATCGAGCATGACTTTGCTGCGGCTGGGCCCGCATTCGAACCCTTTGAACGGGATTTGCGCGAGGAAGACCTCGCATATATTGCCACTCAGCGCAAGTAATCTAGTTGCCTGGGACCACTCAAAATATTGCTTTTAAGTAGCATTGAATCTATCATCGAGATACCATCAATTAATCTCATATATTTCTCGCCCTTTTCCTTTTCTCTCGTTGCTCTTACATCGACTCGCCCTCTCGTTTGCTTTCTGTTTCTTTTTCATCATTATCTGGGATGTATACAGTCGATAAATAATACTACTATGCGACTTGCCTATATTTGAACTGTGCACCCCAGATTCGACGTGAGCTAGTGCGCAATCAAGGGGACTAGTGTGAGAAATGAAACTCAATAGCAATACCCCTTGTCTGCTTGCTCCGCCCCTCTTGGGAATTAGATAGCGAAAGCTGTCTCCGTATATTGAACGGAATGGATAAACTCTTTTGAATTCTCTCAAATCGCCTATTCAAATAAACACGTGGCTCTGCCAGTCTGACATCATATCTACATTACAAACTATAGTTGGTGATATTACGAGTTGGTTCCTTATGCATCACCAATACCCCTGAGGCATACATTGCACATTGGCTGGCTGAATGAAGCGGCGCTGGTCCAAGCTCAAATTCAACTATGTATCTCGCATGCACGAAACCGGGATTGGCGTCCTCTACACAACCTTCCAGTTAAATAATCGGCCACAGGGTTGTGTAAATTACTTTACGCCGGTCATTTATACTTTACGCAGGCTCTCCTATCTTAATTACGTGGTAGGATCAGGTCATTCAGCCCACGCCCATCGATGTTATGGATGTTTTCTCACAAGAAGAGCCAGCGGCGTGATTTCTTCAATAGGTGTCTACCAAAGCCGACAGTTTATTGGCCATTCAGTACCTTCATGCTGATGCTCATGGTGCTCTATAACTAGTAATCAATTTGTAATTGATTATGTATGACGGGCTCCTTAAGCAACACAACCTTCGATATTTTTTCTTCAAACTAATCATTGTGTGCTTGACAACGAGTCTGCTTCGATGCTAAAGTTCCGGTTCTATCATAGTACGAGTAGAATTGTTCGGAGATGTTGGGTCGCAGGCGCGCACTGTGAATTGCAATGCGATCAGCGCCTTTGACAAGGTATGTACAGATGAATCCTGAGACGGGGCGCGCTCGCCATGCTTGGAGAATATTTGGTTTAAAAAGGTAGTCAAGGCTTTGACGGCTTGTCAGCCCGATCGTCATGCGCTAATGATGTTGCTACACCAGTGCCACACCTGAGATTGGACATATGTCAAATCTTTCACCAGAGGTTGGTTGCGCGCGGCTATAGTGTACTGAGATGTACCAATGGGGCTACGGCCCGAGAGTCCTAACTCCCTGCGCGATCAAAGGGGATAATCAGAATTAAAGTTCTATTTACCGTTCGTCCGGGGTATTAGATTAGTAGGATGCATACCTGCTCTGCTAATGTATGTAAAAATTAGTACATATTAGTGACTTCTTATGCTCGATCGGTACTATCCGAATCGATGTCTCCGCCCATACGTCAACTTCATATGATCCAAAGTCCGGACTGTGCTTGCCTGGAATAATGGGTGAGAGCCAACCAGGGCCAGTGAGTTTATCAGGTCTGTAGCTTCGAGGTACTAAAAATGTATCCCTGTTCGGAGCTTGGTGAGCCTGACGGCCTGCAATAGAAGACTCAGAGTTCTTGCTGGTGAGGGGTTTGGAAACTGGATCAAGAGATCACGATGTCGAGCGGCACGTTTTGGATCGTCAAAGAAGCCTTGTAATCTAAGGATCATCGGCTTTCGTCCGATTGATGGTTTAAAAAAAACAAGGCGCCCGCTCCTAGAAGCTTGTAATAATCACACCCTGAAATGTCCACACTGTGTTTCCCAAGAGCTTTTTGTTTTGGCTTTCCTACAAGCCCTGATGTGGCACGAGGGATGGCAGCGTGACATCTGCCGGCTTGTCTTGTCGCATATTTAAGATTATGACCGATACGGTGGCTGGGCTCTTGTTTGAGCCACAAGTCGGTCAGATCATCGTATTACGTTATCAAGCGGACGGATCATTGTGGGGAATGACCAGCGTCCTCGAGGGAGCTTGCCTGAATTTTGCCAACTTTGCTTCGACCTGATCTGGGATCCAAGTATGCTCAGGCTGAGTCGGTTTGTACGCGCTGGGAGGACTCCTGCATTGTCCACATCGCATATTGTGCGACGCAGTGTTCACGATGCATCGAGGTTGCCTTCTTTACTGTCGACAACCAGCCCAGACTTTGTTGAAAAGGCGGAAGCAATGGATGCGCTGGTAGGCTTGCCCGAAACCTGCGACAACTTCTCTAACGCCTTTACCAGGTTTCGAAGTATGAAGAATTAGTTGGCGCCGCCCGTGAGGGAGGCGGAGCAAAAGCCCAAGAAAGAATGCGCTCGAAAGGGAAGAAGACACCACGAGAGAGGTATATAAACTTTAATCAGTCAAAATGTCAATAATTTAATCTATTCGCAGAATCGCCTTGTTGCTCGACCCACATTCGCCATTCTTGGAATTGTCATCGCTGGCAGCGTATGATCTATACGACAACAGCGTCCCTGGGGCTGGCATAATTACTGGGATAGGGAGAATCAACGGTCGAGAATGTGTAATTGTTTGCAATGACGCCACGGTGAAGGGCGGAAGTTATTTTCCTATGACAGTACGTAAAAGCCAGACTGATAATCTTGTAAGAAGGTTGTACTAATTGGCCTTTGGTTGATAGGTCAAGAAACACTTGCGAGCCCAGGAAATTGCCATGCAAAATGGGCTACCCTGCGTTTATCTCGGTAGGCATATGTGGACTGGACATGTCGTCCTTAAGCTAAGTAGTCTGCAGTCGAATCTGGGGGTGCGGCGTTGCCCCATCAAGCAAGCGTCTTTCCTGATCGAGAGCACTTTGGACGCATCTTCTATAATATGGCCCAAATGAGTAGGATGGGAATTCCACAGGTAAATGAAATAGAAACAGAGGGTGATCTGTCTGATTTCCATTCAGATCAGTGTTGTTCATGGAATTAGTGTCGCTGGTGGTGCATATGTCCCCGCCATGGCCGATGAAAACATCATAGTTCGGCAACAAGGTCTGTCGGCACAGTTACTGATTGCATCGATTTCTCCAACCTGGATTTTGTGTAGGCCGAATCTTCTTAGCTGGTCCACCCCTTGTAAAAGCAGCAACCGGAGAAGTTGTTGACGATGAAACGCTTGGGGGTGGCGACATGCATTCTTCTGAATCAGGTGTCACTGATCATCTTGCGCGCGACGATGCGCATGCTATTGAAATAGCTCGAGCATGCATTGCTGATCTCGGAAATGGAGGCTGGGTTGCCAATCCAGTACGTTTATGCATCTAGTTGATCCAGTGAATTGCCATTTCTTATCATAGTGTATGCGGTTAGCCTCTCAAGGTGCCAGAGGAGCCCCTATATTCTGCTCGTGATCTTCATGGGATTGTTGGCACAGATGTGCGTCAAGGATTTGATATGCGAGATGTCATTGCCAGGATCGTAGATGGTTCGAGCTTCCGTGAATTTAAGAAAGAATACGGTCCCACCATCCTTACGGTACGTAGCATAGTTTATATCAGGTATTTATACGTACCCATGTTCAATACTTACTTGGAGTAGGGGTTCGCGCATATTCATGGCTATCCCGTTGGGATCATAGCCAACAATGGGATTTTGTTTTCGCCTTCTGCATTGAAGGCGACCCATTTCATCGAGTTGTGCTCTCAGCGGAAAATCCCGCTTCTGTTCCTGGTTAATGTTACTGGTTGGTGTCTTCTATTTGTTCTGGGAGCTGCAGTGTTGATCTACGTTTCACTCTAGGGTATATGGTCGGCTCAAAGGCGGAGCGCGGTGGGATAGCTAAGGACGGCGCGAAGATGGTCCGAGCAGTTGCTTGTGTTGACGTGCCAAAGTTAACTGTGATCGTCGGCGGATCGTTTGGTGCTGGCAACTACGGTAGGGGTTTCCAAAATGTATCAGCTATGTAGCTGATAATGTTTATAGGGATGTGCGGGCGTGCTGTAAGTTGATCAAAAAGGGATAAGTACTTTTATTTACATATTGTCGGTGCTAGTACTCTCCGCGATTTCTGTGGATGTGGCCTGTAAGTGCTGGGAGCTCTCCTAAAAATTCGTTGCTCAATTTAGTTTCAGAACGCGAAGGTATCTGTGATGGGATCCGGTCAACTATCCGAGGTGATGGCCACTGTATCAAAGTATGATTATTTCTCTGATGTTGATCAAGTCATTGATTTTTTTTTCTAAACTAGGGACCCCGCACAACATGCTTCACTAAAGGCTGAAATTGAAGATCAATCCACGTCATTGTATGCGACTTCCCGATTATGGGATGATGGTATCATTCGCCCTCAAGACACTAGAGATGTTGTTGGACTAGGCCTCGCTCTTGCGGCAAGAGAAAGGCGCCCAAGCTCGAACTCTGCCCAGTCTGGCACGGCTGAGGGAGCTTTTGGTGTATTCCGCATGTAATAAGTTGACGTTTCTCTTCTAAAAAATCTTTTACATCCACAAACTAGTCTTCCGGGCCGAGTTTCTTGAGTTGGCGGGCTGACGGAGCCTGACACTCGCCGGAAACGCGATCACGTGTACGAAGGTTTGCGGATTGCAATTCTGAAGGTCAATTTCTTCCCGACCATTGATTCATGTATGACGTCACAACTACTTGCGAGTTCCTACCTCAGTACTCCAACTTCCGTACTGGTGCAGTTTGTCTCAACCAACCTGTTTGCCTATCATTTGCGAACTGTAACTAAGTACTCGACTCGCCTAATAGCCTGTATCCTCGTGCTCTAAGGGCTGACAATCTGAGCATCAGCAGCGACGGACTGCGCCTTGGTCTTTTTACTCAGTGTATCCTTGCATTGATCGCTGTTCCTGGTTTACCTGGGCAGGTTTGTGTCAATCCTTGATCTTACACAGCTTAAGCGCCTTGCGCTCCACATTCATATATTACTGCTTCGCGATTTGGTGTATCTAAACTATAAGCCCCCTCGGCATGAGGCCCATCTCAGTCGACGATATTGCAGACAAGGTTCACTCTCTCTGGAAAATATGTAGTAAGGTGGAGGTACATCAGGTACGTGTGGCCCAACCACCCAGCTCCACAATTGTCGATTGAATTGATCGAGCCACGTGAATAGCAACGTTTCCGCCAGGTGCATCGTCGATCACGAGATATTCTTGATAGAATACAAGATATGTACGGAGAACCTGGTCTGGAGTCTGTGCTACTGGACGTAGACAAGTCGGTCCCAGTTTTGCTTCTTGCGGTTTGGTGTACTAATTGGTGTATCAGTACTCTCAGCCGCGTAATCGAGGCATTGCGTCAATGGGAGTCTTTATCTCCCTACCAAGCTATTGTTGACGAGGGGAAAATCGCCACGTGTCTTGAGGTAGAGCTTAGGGCATTGGGTGAATGCGATATACACCATGTTGTAAGTTGATCTCGGTTGGACATCGATCCCCAATTGATCCAGGTGTTCGCGTGGTTAGCTCGGCTTTGAACGAGAATGGGCAAAAAATTACATACGGGCCAAGGAGCTGGACGATCGTGATTTGGAGGAAAAATTGCTGAGGATAGCCGAAGAGTCACCTGAGCCTGCTATCGAAAATCCTGAACCGATGGGTGTGCAGTCCTCGGTGCCTTCGACTTCCACCGCAATGGGGCGATTGGCTAGGGACGGGGTAAGGCGGTTCTGTTGTTGTTATACTCGCGTCCAAACAATCGATCTCTGTAGTTCACCCGTTCGCGAATAACCCAGAGACATCTGGATGCTTCCTCGAGTGGAGAGAACTTTTTGAAGGGACTCGAAGCACTCACTAAAGAGGTCCACGACAGCATAACGACAGTCGCCCAACATCAGCCTCTATTAAATGCCCATCAACTCTCCCCAATAGTGGCGCCCCTCATGGATGAGCTTTTATCAATACGCGATAAGCCGCTTGGCGAGCAGACCGACTCCCCAATGCTTCAAGTGACACACGTTCCTTTTGTCACTATATCCGACATCAACAAGATGGAGGATGCACATTATCTTCGGAATATTCGAGACTTGTCTTTGCAGATTCGACTCTACAGTGGACACCGATGCGCGGAAATGGTTCAATCATGACCTATCTTGCCAACATACTCGAAGACAAGTTTATTCCCGATACCGACTTCGAGGAACAGCCGCCAATCAAGAAGAACATGGGGCAACCCTGGTTGCAGTTCGACTCTGCCAACCTCGTCCGGACGACCAAATACTATATAAACTCCTACAGAGAGTAGGTTGCTTCGTTTGAAACTCTTATTGCTATTAACCTAGACGTATAGCGATTACTTCAAGAGGCCTGCATCTGGTCGCGGTTGACACACAAGAATATATTGCCCTTCCTAGGCTTGTGCCGTTACGTTAAGGAGCAAAGGACTCAAATATTGGGATTGGTTTCTCCATGGGAAGAACGCACGCTTTCGGACTATGTGAAAGTATTCCAGATACCAAACATATTTCTTTGGTATGAATATAGAGGGAGCTCCAGTATAGTCTTTAACAAATAAAGCCAGGTGGTTGGGGTTGCCCAAGGTCTTCACTATTTACATTCAAACGGGCTACATCACGGGGGCTACATGCGGTAAGTTGGATTGCGCTGTAGTCCATGACCGAGATAATTATACTGTTTCTCAGGGTGCCATTTTGTTGGCACGCAAGGAACACCTCGAATCGGAGGTTGTCATTGTGTTCCAAGTTCGAGGTCAACCCTCCCTTGAGCCTTGTAATACGACTCGCAGGGCAAAGCGCATTACGATGCATGGCACCCGAGGTACTGTTCTTTATAACCACAAAGCCATGTTTGAGCTTACTTCTGGCTCTCCAAGTATATCCGGGGGCGGGTTTCCTGCCCAGATATGATGCTCAGTGCTGACGTTTGGTCCTTAGCTTTAATCATTTTACAAGTAAATACTTCCATATCCCATATCCCACATAGCTGAGATCATGAGTTTTTAGATTTTTACTCACAAAACACCATTCGAAGGTGTACCCATGCCACATGGGCTTGTCGCCTTTCTAGTCCAAGGCCCGATCCCCAATCATCCATCTACCACATTGACGGAGGTCATGAGCACAATCACTCCAGTACGGCCCGATCCTGAAACGGAAACGGACGCCAGCATACACTATTCCTGCGACTAGCGACGATGCGCTAAAAGCGGCAGCTATTGCTGCGGCCGAAGTTCTTCCTTCGGAAGAAGAGGGCCAACGTGTGTCGAACGTGGGCTAAGCGATAAAATGTGGTCATTGCTGCAATCATGTTGGAAGTATGAGCCTCGTGCTCGACCAACGATGAACAAGATTTTGCAGAGTTTGAATGAAATTGCTCCAACTCCGCGATCGGGGTGAAAAACATTACGGCACAAGTTCGCAAAACGACTATATTTCCAGTCGCGACAGGAGGCCAGTGCGATGTATGTCCACCCCAATTTTGTCTCAGCCAATTATACAGATTGACATTTCTGTTATAGATATTTCTCGGAGAGTTTGTCACATTTCCACATGAGAAGGTTGCGATGAAGCGACTGAGAGTGTTCCACGATAGGAATTGGAGCCGGTACGGAAGGTAAATGGCCAATTTATTTGGTTTTGCCATTGAACTCACCGTTTCGTTAGGAACTTATGCGTGAAGTTCGATTATGGAGCGAATTATCACACCCTAATGTTCTCGAATTTTACGGGTTATATGACGCTGGAGGGATGTCTATATACATGATTTCTGGGTGGATGTCCAATGGTAATGCGCCTGATTACTTGTTAAAGTGTCCGGATGCAAATCGCCGAGACATTGTGAGCCGTCTGTCATTTAGCCATTCGAGAGATACCCGCTGAACTCCATTCATAGGTTTCCGATGCTTTGAAAGGTCTCTGTTACTTGCATGAATTAGGCATATTACATGGTGATTTAAAAGGGGTGCGTTTCAAACAGTAAAGTAGTCACTTTTCCTAACTTTGACTAGGCCAACATATTGATCAAAGAGGACTGTACCGCATGTCTATCCGACCTAGGCCTGGCTCGGGCGTCTCATGAAGCAACAATCACAAGTATGCGGGGGAACGGGAGCATCCGATATATGAGCCCGAGATCTTGTTGACAAACGATGAATCAGGAACTCTACGAATTCCAATTAAGACTATGGAGAGTGATATTTTTGCGTTTGGATTGGTGATTAGGGAGGTTAGTTAAAGTGACGTTCTCTGTCTGCTTCAACCCCTATAACTTCTATCGTCTTTAGCTCCTGGGTAATGAAATACCCTACTCTGAGATACAATCCATACCGCACATCATACGATTGATAGCAAGCGGATCGCGACCTTCTCGTCCCAAGAATCTTATTGCTAGCGAATGGCTTTGCGATAAGATGTGGGAGATCGTCGAGGCTGCCTTAGCGGGAAACCCCGAACTAAGGCCGACAGCTTGCGAGCTTTCCCAACACCTTAGTCGTATCCCAATGGCGACCCGCCATGCCCCGCGAAGAAGAGTCTCGGAGCCCAACCCACCCAGACCGAAGCTTCGAGAGGTGGATACATGCGCTGGGCGCTTTCGGAACTATGATCAAGTTTTCCTTTGTTCAAGTTTAGTTATGCATTATCCCCATTTCCACTTTATGCATTTGCTTTATTCACACTGTATCTCAATCTGATATCACCGTCTCCACGATCCCTCACTGTATCATTACTTTACTGCATGTTTTCCTGGAGCTGTTTATGTACAATCGCAACATATACTAATTTCTAATGAATAGTCTCGTTGGCTATAGGGTACCAAGGTTTTTGGGGTTTAGCCCGACACGCGCATTAAGCACCGCCACGAGTTTGATGCTTATGTAGTCTGGCGAGACGTTCTATCCGAACCCACCAACCCATCACCATCCTCAACTGAGGAGAGTCTTGCTCCTTGATTCCAACTACCATAGTTAACGTATTGGGCCTACAAAGATTCGTGCACGATGGCCGCCCAACGCGTTACGGTCACTGCCCTCAATCAACAGTTTATTATAGATGCTGAATACCAGTTTGTCAAGGAGCTTGGTCAGGGCGCATATGGATGCGTGTTGGCCGCCAAACACCGCAGGTCCGGCGAAGGCTGCGCGATCAAGAAGATCACAAACATTTTTACCAAGGTACAGGTTCCTGGATTGCAGTTACCAATCCAATGCTTACACACGGAACGATCCCGTAGCGTATTCTGACGAAACGTTGTCTGCGTGAAATTAGGCTATTGCACCACTTTAGAGGGCATAAGAATGTAAGCCGAGATCTGCGATAAACTCTGCCACTGGTCATCTCCAGTACCGAATTAGGAAAGCATCCTACTAATCATAACAAACCTACAGATAACGTGTCTCTATGACATGGATATCGTCTTTGATGCCAGCGGAAACTTTAACGAAGTCTACCTCTATGAAGAGCTGATGGAAGCCGATCTTCACGCGATCATCAGGTCTGGCCAACCGCTATCTGACGCGCATTTCCAGAGCTTCTTGTATCAAACTCTTTGCGGCCTCAAGGTATCCCCTTATTGTAAAACCTTAACCGGGATCAATTCATCCTGACGCGCTTATTTTGGAAATAGTATATCCATTCAGCAAATGTACTTCATCGTGATCTCAAACCTGGTAATCTTCTTGTCAATGCCGACTGCGAACTCAAGATCTGCGACTTTGGTCTGGCTCGAGGATATGTGGCTTCTGGAGGCGACGCCAGGGCTGCTGCTGGTAACCAAGGCTTTATGACCGAATACGTTGCGACGAGATGGTACCGTGCTCCAGAGATCATGTTGAGCTTTGCAACTACGTAAGTTGGGGGGGGGGGTATCGTAATGGCGATTTGCGGCTTGCTAACGTGTGCCTTCTATATACTAGACTACTGCAAGTAGGTGAATGTTTGGTTCTTTATCAATCCGGGCTGACTGTATGCATACGTTTAGTCGATGTCTGGTCTATCGGGTGTATTCTTGCAGAGTTGCTCGGAGGCAAACCTATTTTCAAGGGACGCGAGTAAGTTAAGCCACTTGTTTCATATAATTCATCAAAATGGTCGAACAATTATTCAGTTACGTTGACCAACTGAACCAAATCCTCCACCACCTCGGTACACCGAGTGAAGATACCCTGCGTCGCGTTGGATCTCCTCGTGTAAGTGTAGCTTTAAATAAAGACATTGATCTCCGGCCTTAAGCTACTTCGTTCGTGGCTTTCGTTACCTAGGCTCAAGATTATATCCGATCGCTTCCTATTAAGCCCCGTATTCCTTTCCACACCATGTACCCCATGCAAATCCTCAGGCCCTCGATTTGTTGGGAAAACTTCTTGCATTTGACCCTGCGAAACGCATCAGCTGTGAACAGGCCTTGAGCCACCCTTACCTGGCTGTCTGGCATGATCCTAGTGATGAGCCTGTCTGCTCCTCAGTGAGTGTCATGGTCTTGTCCAGTATATGCGCTAACAGAATAAATTTTTTCTAGACGTTTGATTTCGGATTTGAGGAAGAAGACTCTGTCGAAGGCATGCGCCAACTTATTGTAGATGAAGTCAACGCATTCCGCCATGCTGTCGCTCGCAAGCTCGTGCTGCTGGGGCAGCTCGAAGACAAGATCCCCTTCCTGTCCCTTCGCGCGACGATGTAATCAACTCTCCGCTCAGCGAAAAGGCTCCAGCTAACGGGGCAACTCGAGTTACACCCGTGACTCTGGAAGGGTACCATCTCCAGTTGTAGACGACCCTTCCGCAGACTTAGTAAGAGAGTTGGAACAACACAATCTTGGCCGGTGAAACCCTGGATAGTTATGAATCTTCATGATGCGAATATATTTTTGAGCTCATGTCCGTATGTAATTGAATATAAAGCATGGATATTCAAGTTTGCTACCCAGTTAAACTTACACGTGCAATGATTCAGCATTGATGAATGTGGAGGCAAAGGCCGGATGTATTCGTACGCTCCCTTGACCGCATTTGAAGCGGAGTTATTCAGCGCTTGTACTTATGAGCAAGAACATGAGGTGACCAATCATTGCCCAGTTGCTGACCAAGTCAATTATGGATAATAGCAAAAGCGGAAATCTGCAGGAAGCGCACCGCCTTGAATCCTTCGGGCATGTGCGATAGGAAAAGTATAAAGGGCGACTCGGTGTACCGACTGCTTCACTCACTGCCTAAAGTGCGCTCTCACCAGCCAATCCACCTCATATAGCAACACTACCAAATGTCTTTCTTCAACTACGCATATACTGTTCCTTTTCCTAAGATTCTAAAATCTCTTGGGCACAGGCGTTCGAGGCCCTACGTCACAAGGCTCGTGAGCCAATGGCATTCGTACCGGTGATCGCCTCCTGCGAGGTTTTGGAGGAAAACTCAAAGTACATCAAGCGAAAGGTGGCTCTGAAGACCGGCCTCGAGATGACGGAGGACATAGACCTCTACGCGCCGTCGCTGGTAAGTGTTGGTGTTTGAGACCAGTAGCAATCGATCACTAATGCCGTAGTGACAGATAACGTTCAAGTCGAACACGGGGGCATTTGTCACAAATCTCATCTCCGAGAATGCCGAGGGGGAACGTTTCTAACGTTCACTTTCCTCATGCCCCTGCCGGGTGTCGAACCCGGTAGTGAAGCCGAGGCAACGAGGAAGAAGAGATGAAGGAAGCATCCAAAGGGGCGGTGGCACAAAGTCTCAAGGTCACTTTGGAGATGTTTGAGGAGGGAAAGCTCAATTGAAGGAACTGATGTCGCGGCACAATCCAACGCCGCGTTCATAATCAAAGATTGTTCTGTATTCCAAACATAAACGCTCTCGTAGCAGTGGATAATATAGTTTAACATGAATCCTATCTCTAACGAATTTCTATCAATTTAATGGACTTGAGGGGCCTGACATATATGTGTATGCTAATTCGATACCGGTAGGGGACGGCTATAACTAGTCATACTTGCTAAACCGTGTCTACAGATTATGCTGGGTTGCCAGGAGTTCGGCATGAAGTATGAATCGAGCATCTACTATCTTCGATATCACGCGTCCAATCGATATATTGTCATTACTTCCAGGGTGCTTCTCTTCTAGAAAGGGACCACCACATGTGCACAACCATATTATTCGACCTTGGTGGCTTCGTGTTACAATAGTGCCGTGCATTATGACTATACCATACAGCACCTTTCCCCCAAGGGCCAAACACCGTCATGATGACATGTTTATGGTATTCTAATTAAGTCAGATAGATCAATGGAGCTGGTTCTTGTGCTTCTACCAGGTGGTTAAGCCTGTAAGTCGCCCGAAAATCAGAATTAAGAGCAGAAACGGAGACTGATGACCGAACACATGCGTGAGACCTTGGCATATTCTTATTTATCTCTTTGAAACGTGCGCTCTGTCATAGTATTCCAGCGAGGGATATAAGTGCCATCAGGTTCTTTCATCCTTTCGGCGCCCGGCCAGGCGTCCGCACAGCTGAGCGCCTAAAGCCAGAACTAGTAACTATCGATCTCCTCGATAACAAAGGTAGGATGATATGAGGTGTGCGGTAGTTCAAGCGCAAGATTACCTGAATACTAGAGCTAATGTAATGAAAGAAGGGGTCTTGTGTGCATATACACCATCGTTAGTGCACGTTAGTATACTCAAGATATCCTTTTGGATTTCTACTATTTGTGGTACCCTAGTTGCAGGCAACGTTCAAGGGCACTTGGTTGCTTATATTACCAAGATCCCCCCTGAAGATGTTAATTTTATGGAGATCTATGTTTGACATGGCTGTTCACGATCCAATTGGGAGTAAAGGGAGGATTGTACAGAAAAGTTGGTTGAAGATTCAGCTCTGGTGTAGCCGAGAAGAACTTAAAGCTCATGCTGAAACATTGAGCAAGGGTTGCTCGATTGTATTTGTGGAAGAGCATCTGTGCGTGCTGCTCTCCTGGAACGATATGTGTAGTGACTTTTGTCCTATGTGAGTATCCATATAGTGCTCTGAAGGATTAATAAATGATAGTAGAATAGCTTATATAGACTTACTAATGATTAATAACTTGAATATTCTTCATTTGAAGCTACTACTATGTATTGGCTGAATTGTGTACGTCTGCTCAGTTGAAGTTCTTATTATATAGGGTTAATTTATAATTATCCTAGTACGAAAGTGATTCCTGAATGAAGGGCAGTGCTGTCATCCAATGACAGATTCTTGTTCCCGTATTCAAGCCAGCGTCGAATGAATTGGATCATCTATAATAATGGGTTTAAGTATGGACCATAGATTTAGAGGAACTTACGCTCCTTCAGATGGAGGTGAGTTCAAACAAACAAGTCAACAAGATAATATGCCTATCCAATACGCATAGACAGAAGAAGTGTGAGTATCAAGCTATAAAATTGATCTATAAACGGATTGCTGGCGCTGATTAGGGATTCGAGGGCTCCTAAGTAAGGAATGTAGAAGCCCAGCCAGCTGTAGCTCATATAGCTGAATATAAGGATAGAGCTCAATAGAGGAAGGTAAGATTATGCTTGCAAATCTGCTTGGGGACCTCCAGTTGTTGGCTCGAAAGCGTTGGTGCACAAAGGGTATTGCAAATTCTCATGCCAGCCTACAACTTTAGGCGGCAGAAAAGACATAGTGGAGCCTATACACAGTAGTTTTACATATGAAGAGCTATAATCACGGTCCTTTGATAAGTCAGGCTGTTAGCGACTGGTGCGACTCCTGAGAGTAGTTTGTGTGGGTGGAACCCTGTTGGAGAACACCCACATCAAAGAGGCTTGATCACGATCACGTGCCCTTGTTTAGACTCACGTGACGAACGTGACGCTGACGGCCGACTGCCACACTAAACTAAAACGCCTCCTTATCTACCCAAACCATACTGATCATCGATTCTCAGCGTGACACATATTACGCAAACGTGGTCAGTTTATTGGTACGGAACATACGGATAACTTTCGAACCGTCGATCATCCTTGGTTCGTGTTGGGTGCTATATAGCTACTGCCTTTGGACTATTCAGTCTCATCGGGCCTCCTTTGAGCATCTACCATGGCAGGGAACTCGTATGTGCTGTCTCTGTTACATTTGGTATCTGTTGATGATGTTCCCTTAGGCCTCCGGTGTACAAATCACGAGCACCAGCAATCAATCCGTTTGACAAACTAAACCAAAATCAATTCGATTCATATGTCTCAAGCATTCAAGCAAAGATTAAGGTTGCGTTGGATCCACCATCTCCAGAGCCTCAGCATGTCTCCCGAACCTTCGCGGAGATTTCACGTTCCACCATAGCATCTCCTGCCCCATTGTCCAAACGCACAAGTCAGAGACACACCCTTCATCAAGAGCCACATATACACCACTGGGCGCCGGAACACCGAACGAGCCCTATGAGCTTTCTGATAACGATAGTGATGACGAACTTATACAAGAAGCCCAGTCCCCTCGTCTACGATCCCATTCTGAAGCACCATACGAAGAGGAAGAGGCGGAACCACTGGGGTCAATTCAAGAAGCAAGCGAGGATGATGGGGACGAAACCGAAGGCGAACAACAGAGTACCAATGCTGATCTTTACGGACAAGAACCCAACGAAGGTGCCTGGGATTACTCTGGGGAAGATGCCTCCGAACAAGACGAATTTTCCGAGGCTGAGGATGTAGAAGAAAACGAAGAGGAGGATGTGTTTGTAGGAAAAGGAAAAGGGAGGCATCCTGCCGAGGGCCCTGGGCTCGCTGGGCTGTTGAGCAGTTCGAGCGCCCACCACGCAAGCGTTGCGCCCGGGTCACCAGAGCGGATGAGCGACTCCATATCTCCAGATAATAGTTTCGAAGCTGGCGTTGCACGAATGCCCATATTGGGCACAACCTCGACTCCGTTCGTTTCCAAGTTTGCCACCCGCCGCTCCGCCCGCAACATGGAGTATATAGACGATAACGAAGACGATGGGTCTCCACCATGGGAGGGTGATCAAAGTTCTTTGATACCTATGGATTCCAACGCCCGGAAGATATCGGCGACGAGGAGGCGGCGTTCGGAGAGCTGGGTGCCACTGGTACCGACCATGACACCGCCATCGAGGTCTTGGATAGCGACGAAGATGATGCTTCAGACAGGGCTCAAATATGAGAGTTAGCCGCCTTTGGCACGTCTCTCTGGCGCCAGGATCCCTGATGGACTCTACGATGACTTGGGTGTGGCCTACCCAGGTCTTGACGAGCCTCAATTCAATGATTCAGCTGCATTTCCTCATCGTACGTTTGAACCTGACAGCTTGTTGGATGATACTATGGACGACCACGGTTTGGCAATGCCTGGTATGTTTGGTTGAGAATGTCACCGTGTTAAGGATTAACCTTCAAACAGGTAATGTCTTACCCAAACAATCCAGCTTATTTACCGGCTCCAGTACCGACCGGACCCGCGAGCCATCGGAGTCTAGGGACGTTGAGGAGAGCGCAGATACGGCACATGCATGTATATGCTATTGAAGAATCAGGCGCTGGCGCCCAAACCCCGTCTCTGCGCGGCGAAGAATCTGAGATCGACCAGCGTTCGATTCAACAAAGCATGGACTATTCGATTTTATTGGCGAAAAATCCCTGCTTGCGAACCAGCTCGATAATTCTCTGACAAGAACTCAGGTCGAGGAGAACTTTCTTGAAGTCACGGTCTACGAGCTAGAAAATGGTTCGCGGTTCTATGATCATGACGGCATGCGTCATTTCCTAAATCCCGAGGGAGAGGTTTATGAGACCTGTCCCATTCCACCTTCGAGGCCGACTATCCAACGGCCTCCTGACCTTAGTATGATTGAAGAGGTCACCGAGTATGACATGACAAGACGAATGATTGGGCACGACACATACGACGACGGTCATGCCCCAGATCGTTTCGATTTCCTAAAGGGGCTGGATGATACAATGTCTTCCGGTAAGTCTTCATTTTAGTGTGAATGGTATTTGCTAATACATCATAGTGGGTGGGCCAATATCACATTATCATCGAGATGATAACGCGAGCGGCACGTTCGATATGGAGGACATCCCTCAACGTCCCGGTGCTGCGATGGGTTTCCGAGCCCGAATCGTACGGGGAGCGGATGGGAGTGCATTCCTATCTGAGAGCTTGGTGCTCGAGGATTCCATCAACGAAAGCCTACCTACAGAACGTGCAAATCCGCTCAGTAGGAACCATAGCCTCGAAGAATCAATGACTGGCGAAATGCAGGGGACCTCATTAGTGAAGCAGACGATCTAATTAGTATGACACCTTTGCCAACGTCGACGATTCGATTGATTCGATATTAGACGACGAGGACGAGGGTAGTAGTCGAGATAGGAGCGGGATGTCTGCTCTGGCTAATCGTGAAGACCTCACCACCCCGGTACCACATCGGCAGGCGCAATTTATCGAGGACCAACCCACAAAAGAAGGGATGGATATATCTATTGCACAAGATCTCCCAGTGTTGGATGAGAAGAGTGTGGCGGACGCCTTGGCGGCCGTGGCGCAATTTGCACAAGCATCATCGTTTGGGAACATGGATATCGTGAGCGAGGTTCCAGAAACCGATGTTAGCAGTGAGTATTTACGAGTCAATGTTCGAGCGCTGCCTGATTCTTTTTCTAGTGCTCGCCAATTCCGAGTATGGTGCTCTCAGCCAGGATGCTGACGGGCTAGAAAATTTGATGAACACAACAACGAGCATGACTTCGGCTGAGGAGGATATTTTGGCACGCTCGTTCGGTTTGGTAGATGCTCTACAGAACACAGCTGGCCCTGCTGCCAAAGTCAGCGAACTTACCAAGTTTCCATTTCCGAGGTCCACGCCAGTCAAGAAACGACGGTGCAGAGCAGTGTCCTGGACGAAAGAATCCAGGTCCCGCATATCGACTTGATACCAATGGGGACCGAGAAACTTGCCTCGAAGTGTTAGCTGAAGTCTTTGAGGGTGTAAATTCCCTTGTTGTGCCTAGCGGGACTGCTACTAGTACCGCTACTCCCTCGGAAGCTCCCTTTTCAGAAATCGGGTCTGTCGCCCGCATTGAGAAATTGACGATGCTGCACGTTCATTGCACCTAAACTTTCAAGTAATACGACCATGGAAATTCAGGAGGTATCGCCTCATCGGACTCCAACTCCAACGCTCTCGACTGGCCAATCCCTCACTGCTCCTGAGATGTCGATTGCAACGTCTATATCTGGGCCTCAGCTCAATATTTCTATCTATGATGGCTCTCCCGCTCGTCTTCAAATCAAGACATGGCCCATGCCATTCCTCCAGAGTCTGATGAGATCAGCTTCCCGACCCAGCTCTTCCTCCTGCTCCGACACATTTGACCACCCCTATCGTCTCTGGTGATGCTTCGGAATCATCAGAAACCCATCGTGAACTCAGTCCAAGTGTAGTAGTGGAGCCGCCTACTCCACATACCAGGAGCGAGGACGACGCAGAACATGTGGTACAAGACTCCAAGCTGAAGAATGATACGAAGGCGGCTGAAACTGAAATAGATGATTTGGCGCCAGTTAATCCAGGCCAGACTTCCGATCCAGAAGATACAGCTAGTGTGGATGAATTATTGTCAGATGGTGAAAATACTGAAACGGATAGGTCGCAGTAAGTGCCTCTAGAATGGTGGTTCGTTGCATAATTTCATCCTTGTAACAGTCGTGTAGGCGACAGTAGCGGCGAGACGTTCGGGCAGAGGTACGTTCTATCTTGTTCATTGTCTTAATCATGTGCTTACATCCAGACTCATAGTGAGGCCAAGCAACACCCACACCCGATAAGCAGCGCATGATCTTCGATGGTATTGAGCTGCCCATGCCCCGGCACTCGCCCCAGCCTGGCCACGCTACACCCGTCGCCTCATGTCGGAGTCGATCTTCTCTCCAGTTAGTGATGCTGCACCTCCAGGATATAGCCCTACCCCGCGGAAGTACCAGTCGCTGTACAAACGGACACCCAAGTCTGTCCCATTCAAGACGGCATCGGAAACCGGTCTGGTCAGGAAAAGCCCTGGGTCTGACCAAGGTAGCCCAGCACCTTGGCCACTTAGGAATCTCACTCATCGACACACATATGCCGAAGGATCCGCAACTAATTTGCTGGCGACTCGCTCAAATTGTCGCTACCATAAAATATCTATCCCTACGGGTAACGGCAATCACGACACGAAGGTCAATTTTGTCGTCCCTGGTTGTGCTTTACTCAACCAGGAGAACATGGCAGAACAAGGTATCGAGGATTATGGACTCTCTACCCCTGAAGAAGAGCATAACGGATAACCAACCTTGCAAAACTCGAACCTAGCGTAGTCGAGAAGCTTAAAGTTCTCGTTGGGAGCCTCCTGTTTAACGAAGGTATATGCGGCTATCTCCAAGGGCATTCGTTGCCGAATACTACACGTTCATCTCCTCGGAACAACAGCCCCAGTGCTCCGAAGATAGATCTGCAGAGCTCAGAACATCCGACAAGAAAGGAGGGGGACTGTCAACGCGAACCAAAGTCAAACCCCATTCCCGTGATGGTCACACCTACAAATCACCCGTCGATGATAGCGACTCGATGACTCGCTTGAAGGCCAGCCTTTACGCAAACGACCCAAGCGACGCGGGACTGGAGGTACTGCATCTTTGGTCAAGTTCCCCACGCTTGGAATGGAGAGCCCGCAGAACCGTCGGCAGAGCCTTTCAAAGCAGGGCCGGTCACTGCTTCCAAATGCGGGAAGCGTGCGAGGCGGTTCGCGGACGCAAAGCTTTCCAGCCTGATTCAAACGATCAAGAGTCGAGTGCCGATCCGAGTCAGGACTTTTCCGCGTAAGCGTGCCAAGCGCCAAGCTCCAGATCTCTTCGCAGTCCGGCACGAGCACCTCGGCGCAGAGTGGCAACCAAAGCCCAAGCGGGAGTGCCAATCCTTCAAGCCGACTCACGAGCTCAAGCGATTGTTTTCTCCTGCAGCAAACCAGGCTGATTCTCAACCAGGCACCTCGGCCTCTCTGACCAACTTCCAGTCCCAGTTGACTGACGATGAGCAGAAAGAGCGCGTAAGCGCCAAGCGCCAAAGCTCCAGATCTCTTCGCAGTCCGGCACGAGCACCTCAGCGCAGAGTGGCAACCAAAGCCCAAGCAGGAGTGTCAATCCTTCAAGCCGACTCACGAGCTCAAGCGATTGTTTTCTCCTGCAGCAAACCAGGCTGATTCTCAACCAGGCACCTCGGCCTCTCTGACCAACTCCCAGTCCCAGTTGACTGACGATGAGCAGAAAGAGCTTGAGAGACATATTGCACTTGGTGACAAACCTGGAGAGGTTGTGGACGAAAATGGAGATCGTGTCAACACAGATAACCTGGAACCTGCGCCTGCGATGGCTGCGGCTCACGTCGACCGAAGCGCTCACAATGAAATAGGCCAGCGTGAATCATCCAGCAAGGAGGGGACTGCTTCAAGTTCGGGAACCGCCAGGTCGTGGAAATCGTGGCAAAGGTTCCTACGGTTTTAATATTTGCCTTTCACTTCATAATTACGTGTTATTCTGGTGTCACAAATGTAGCAGTTCGACTTGCTTGATTTCCAGTTGAAAGATAACTTACACATACTTAATCTCTGGGTTTTATCGGAAAATGCCTGCGCTTAAAACTAATATCATGCATACAGCCTGTATATTAATCAGATATATATTGTACAAAAGTCATTTGCGATCAAACGAGAGTAAACCTCACTAGAATCTACGAATGGTAGGGGAGGCTTCATCATCGAACTCGCTCTCAGTTGCTGAATCCGCCGTTGTCTGGACCTTGAGGGCGTTTGATATTGAAGAATTCCCTCCTTTCCTCTTAGCTTGGCTGATTATGTCCTGCGCGGTAGTCAAGTCGTCCACATGGGTCTTTTGACATCGTCAAAAACATTGGTGTCAGACTCCTGTCGTCGCAGCCGCTTCGATGTGTTTTTCTTAGTCCCCTCGGCAGTTTTAGTGGAAGACTGTATGTCTCCAGTAGCAGCTTTTTTGTTTGCTTCGTTCCAATAAGTTTCGATTAAGACCTTATAGACGCTTTGGTCAAAGAACAAGACAAAAAAATAGCAACAACGGTCACCTTGAGCTCGATGTCAGGAATAAGATCAGTAGGATTCCAATCTAAAATCTTGGTAAATCTATGTCCAACTACAAGAGCTTAGCACCTACTGTGCTCTTGATACCACTCGGATGCTTGCTGTCAAGGCCAATCATAGTATACAGGTCGGTTTTAGCACTGTTGGGACGAATTCCAGTTGACTGGCATATAAACAACTAATGTCACTTAGCGCGATGAACCATTAAGTCACGGATCACCTCGGTAGCTGCCGCCCTATCATATAAATCAGGCAGTATAAGCAAATGAGATAACGGTGGTTGGGTAGTACGTCCCCTGGGGTGGTAGCGACTTTAAGACAGAAGCAGAGTTTTTGAGAGAGCACCAGTTATCAGATCGCGGGCTATCCTCGAGAATGCACTGTATGCTTTATGTATAAGTTGGGAACATTTGGATACCAGCCCACATACCCATCAATGTGTTCAGCCTGTACGAAGAAAAGCCTAAATAGTAGCGTAAGAATAGAAACAAAGAAGAGGCAAACAAAAACCGCCAACAGTTTCCCAGATGTCAGTCCGCTCTCCTGGCACAGTTGCTTGAACTTCTCCGTTGCTTCTGTTGCAGTCTACGCGCAGGGTTGAGACACAACATATGCCGGCTCGATATCATCAGCCACATACCTCCTCCGAATTTCCTTCTTGCTTCTTAGTCCTTTCTTCTTATTTGCGCGAACAGGTATGCTTTCGTCTTTCTAGGAGAATATCAGAGGCGACGACAGACCGCGATTGAAACGGCGATAATACTTGAATGTTCTCGATCTTTCCTGTGTAATCTCCACTGTGCGACTTCAGTATTACTGAGAGCATTAGAAGAAAAACACCTACAAAGCTTTTGCCCCCGCTCTATAATGGAGGTATCGGAACGGGTGCTATCTATGTCGGTGGAGTTCACCGAGTCAAGTGGCTCATGTTCAAGGCGCCGTACCCAAATCCACTACCGCATATTATTATATAGATTCATTTTAGTACTATGAATCAAAATTCCATACCGGTTTTGTGCCATCATCAAATACCATCGTTGGTTTGTACTGGGAGCCCTGGATGAGTGGACAGTATTTGATTGAGCTCGAAGGTACATACCTTTTGTAGGAATTCATCAATTGACATTCCTGCAGACGGCTTCCACGAATACTCGTACTCGTCCATTAGATACAGGCTCTTGACGGCAGTAATCACAACAGTGTATGGAGGTGTTCAAGATGCGGGTCCAAGTCACGTGGTCGCGCGGCTCACTAGCATCCCACTACCGATGCTTGGACTGTGCGAGGATTAATAACCAGAACGTCATTGGGATTTCTCCTTATAACACTTTTTTTGTCGTTGTATTATGCGATAAATTGGCCCTGGTAGCATCACAATCTTCATCCAAAAGATTGGCCCACCCTAAGAATGTTACGAGCTGCTTGGCAGCGTACTTTAAAATGACGGACTGTTTCTTAAAAATCTCGGAGAGTATTGTATGCAAGCCGGTTAAACGTATCAGTCCCATAGGCTTTGGACCAGAAACAGGTACCATGTGCCCCAAAATACTAGGATGACCCACTCCCGATGTAGAATTCGCAGTAATGCTTTTGAGTCTCAAACTAAATTACTAGCCTAAATGTCAGATCTCGTGATTTTCTTAAACAAGGCGGGCTCTAGATTACACACAATTCGGTTGTTGAGTTTAGCTGATATCAAACCTGACTAATGTCTAACATGCGCATATACTAGAAGAATTCGAGTCTCTTTCGCCATGGAACTTCGAAACTTCCATGCTCTTAAATTTGCTTCCTGTGCTTACCGAAATGTCTAATAAAAAGCCCCTTGGCTTCAGGTATTCGGTCTCAGGTACGCGTATATATGTACGCCATAATTCATCGAGATGCAGGGTCATTTCACTCGATTTCATGCCCCAAATGCTCGAGTTGACCATTTCAACCGTACAGGGTGACAGTCATTTACGAGCCCACTTCTTCTTGATGAGTATAATTATGTATGCTATCGTCGGCTTATGAAAGTGAGATCATTCACTTGGTACAACAAGGTGTATAGTGATTAGTGATTTGTACTTACCTACCAGTTACACTACTGTTTTTAGATTTCACCTACACAACTGGACGCGAGTCTACGTTGCATGCTAGACCTTATGAGAAAAGCCACACCCACTGCTGTATCATAAACAGGGGTCCGGTATTTGAGATGCAAAACCACCGGTATCTATATTTACTACGGTACTTATGGTCATATTTTACCACTCATTCATGGCCAAAAAGTCACCTCGGACGATACGCGGTCAAGCGATATTAACACCGAAGTATGGGCGATACAAACACCGAAACTCTCGACGACTTCATACTCGGCATGTGGTTTTGTTTCCATGAGAAACTGGTCGCTGAACTCTGCACTGTCCGGATGACGAGAGCATGAAAGGCAAGCCCAGATTGGACCTAATTGCAGAAGTGTACGTGGGCTACCTATTTGCAATATGGCAGTGCTCAAGAGTGTAACGCGATTTGTGTGTGTTGATCTCAATCCTTTGTATGCATATTCGTCAAAGACATAGTCTTAAAAACACACAACTGCGATAGCCAGTGATAATTTTATGTTTTGTAAGGGTAGTAATATAATCATTATTATGGCCGCCAAGGATATCCCAGTATTAGAATAGACTCCAATTGACCATGGTCCAAACGAGACGGTTATGCACTGTGTTATGTAATACTAAGTGCTACTCGTCACTGCACACTTCGAGCATCATCCCAGCCAGGATGTCGAGCGATATAGATTCTGTAGTGGAAATGCTGGTCGTAGGCTCTAGCGGTGGCTTGACAGTCGCCTATATAATGCCTTCACTACCAGCTGCTGTCCCTCACCGAGTCGCATCCCCTACCCTCAATATCTTTGAATGATGTCTACTCAACTATATCCCCAAGCGAATTTTTCTCAGGATGCATTCGCTCTGGATGCCTTCGGTTTTAACTTCATGGATTCTCAATTACCCACTCTCGACACTTTCTCCACTGCTGGCCTGTCTAATACATGGGAGCTGCCAGATATTTCCGGCATGGGATTCGACGAACAATTCATGAGCATGATCTCGGGTTTATCTGCAGAGCAGATTCAATATATGCTTGACTACTTGACTCCGCCCGATATGGTTCAAGCACCTCAGGAAGTTCAACCTGCTATATTCGAAACCCAATCCAGCAAGAAGTACCCTCACAGATTTATGTGCCTACCAACGACATAATTCTTCAACAGCCAACAGCAACTATCCCGTCCCAGGCTCCGATTGGTTCTGAACCAATTGATCGGCCCGCCGAAGCTCCCCTCCCTACTACCTCACGTTCTCGAGGCTGCAGTGGGACCACACTTCTTACGGCTATTACCCTGCTTAGGCTTAATGTACGATTTAATCCGCTCTTCCGGAGCATGGGCCTCGCTTCCTGCCCAGACAAGATTGACCTGAAGGCTGGCATGGAGCAAGAAGACGCTATGATTGCGGCCGGCTACCTCCCTCAAACACATGTTCCATGGGAAGAGGCGATCAAGCTCCTTGGAAAGCAGGGATTCCGTAGCTACTATTATAGTGAAATAGAAATTGCAAAGGCGAACAGTAAGTAGGGCTCTATGATCGCCTCAGAGCTAGACTTACGCACGCCCTTTCAGACACTGAACTCCCACCTGTGCCTGAGTGGATTAGGCGGTACTGCTTGTCCAAAGATACTCGAAATGCCCCTGCTCGCATTAGCAACCAAGATTGCACCACAAATCCTCTAAACAAGAAGCCGAAAGCTGCGAAAATGATCTCTCGTCGCAATAACCCAACCGAGCAGCCAGCGTTTGTTTGGGGTCAGAATAAGGGTAAAGGAAATAGTGTCAGCACTCAGCGTTACAGCCCTTATGCTCGCCAGTAAACAGATGTTTTTCATTGAGCTTGTTTTTGGCGGATTGTATTATTTTGTTCGGCCCTATCTGTATTTTTAGACACCACAACCTGTGTAATATACCCCTTTGAAATCTTATTGTTAGATCGTCCTGTAGCCTGTTCTATGCAGAAATTCAATGCGTTGGCTCTCTTTTGTAATTCTTCCTTTGTCGATTATCACGCCATGAATTCAAAAGGGAATTAACACAATTCGAATTAATCTATTGAGTTAGACCAGCAAAATGCAATTACTGTGTGTATATATGCATACAGGAATCTATTGACCAGTAGCTTTTCATACTCCACCGAGGCCATGATGAATGGACCCACACCCTTGAGATCATTCTTACGCTTGTCAACAGAGATATAGTACTAAGAATCGCTCATATTAGCGGATTAATGAGCAAGTTGAGTCCGACTTACAGCATAATCACCGTTACCACTGAGACTACCGACAGATACTGTTCCCTCAAAGCCCAATGTACTACGTTGGGAGAGTTAGAGAACGTCTAGAATGATAACGGGGATCCAAGCTTACCCATTGGATTCTTCTATCACAAATTTGTCCACAATGTACTTGTACGCCTTCTCAGCAACCGGGAAGTACGTCGCCTTGTCCAAATATCCCAATCGAATACCCTTCAACAACGCATATACGAACATCGAACTTCCCGACGACTCGATATAGTTACCGCTCCTTCCAGGCTGAGACATGACAAGCCACCATGCTCCGGAACTAGAGTCCGCGGACGTTTTCAACGCGGGTGCGAGGCGCTGCAGGTACGATAGAAGCGTAGTGTGCCCAGAGTTGGATTTGGGGAACCATTCGAGAATGTCAACGAGAGACATTGCGTACCACCCTAGCGCACGGTTCCATACTTCGGGGGAGTGGCCCGTAGGAGCCGCAGCCCATTTTGCTTTCAGAGAGGAATCGTAGCCGTGGTAGAGGAGACCGCTAGTACTGTTGCGTAAATGTTGCTCCGCAAGGGTGTATTGTTTTAGTATGTCAGACCTATAGGAAATGAGCTTGTAATAACATTGATACTCTAGAGGGTACGTACCAAGCAGTTGTATTTGTGGGATTGTACTTGGCGGTATAAGTAGCGTAGAAATTGTCGGTCATGTAAATACCTTTTGTATGCGCGTTATTTTAGCATCACCCGAGTTGAGGGTGGGGTACTTACCATCGAGCCACTGTTGGTTCGGGTATGTAGATCGGTGCCAGAATGCGCCCTCTGGAGTTCGTGGTTGCGAGTTGATTTGAGAACGGAAGGTATCGACCGCAGTTTTGTATTTGGACTGTCCAGTCTTTTCGTAGACGTAAATCAATGATTCGCCTTGTCGAATGGGGTCCTGTATGCGATCGATTCATATCAACCGGCGAGTGCATTTATGAGGATAGCACGTACCAACGAGTATAATGGAAAGTTATAGTTGGATATACCTCCAGATGAAGAAATCATCTTGTTTGTCTGGGTCGTGATATAATTGAGGTACTTGGCCGTCCCAGTTTTGTTGTGAATCATCTACTAATGATTGAGTAAAGACATAATTACGCTTTGTCATATCATGCTCACCTCGAAGCTCTTCTGGATCACACCTGTCTCGTAAGATACACCAGATCCAGCGGCCTCACCACGGGAGATGACCGAATCAGCCATCCATGTTGAGTATGGAGTCGCAGCCAACGCTCCAAGAGGAGAAGCAAAGAAAAGGATTGAACGGCGCATGGCAATGATCGAGACGAGAACAAGAATACTGAATCTAATAGCGCACAACTAGCGTATAAATAGGCACCACGCGGGTAACGGCCCGCCCGGTCACCCACGTAGCAATTCTTGGCGAGCATCCAAATATGACGAATGAGCTTCTCGCTGGCCATGCATGGATTCCGCATCCAACGTGACCTACAACTATAACCTTCGCTCATAATCATAACTGGTGACAACGAGAAGATGCACCAAATTGCCATTGCCAATAGTGCCAAGCGGTCCGGGGTTACAAGTACCAGCTTAGATAATTCTTTTGTCGATGCGGTAACACGGATATGCATGCATCTGACATCATAGCGCAGCTGCATGATTAAAAGTGACTACCATACTCGAGGAAACAGAAATGCCATCAGGATCAACAGCGCAGGTAGGCTCCCTTTATGCATGTCTTGGCGAACTGTAGAAGATATTTTTAAATAGGATCCCAACTGGAAGGGAAGGGAACAAGGAGAAGAAGCGAGATATGCCAAAGCCAAGGTATTTTGATAAATACAATCTGAGATAAGTGGTCAAGAATTAACACATGGTTGCTAAAGGAGCAAGAACAGCTAGCTGCACTTCGGGATAAATTAGCCAGTAAAGACCAAGGCAACAAGGCAAAAACAGGCGATCTTGGAATTGAGGGCGGTTTTGGAGGACAAGAGTCGTTGGAGGATCGCTATGCAACCACAAGTGGCGACCACTGAGCCCGGCATTAGCAATACTGTAGCTGGATAGATGTGGCATATCATTCGAATTTGACTCTTACAAATAGTGCTTTGATTTCTGACTGGAAATCGACTGTTACTGCGGAGCCCCGTAGTCGGCTATATTGTTCTTCCAATTTAGACAAGCCAATCAATAAATTCCGAAGCTCGAGGGGAAACGAGCCCGAGGCGCGACTCGAAGTTAGTTTGATGCTGTATGCTTTGAGATTGTTGTACCTCCAGACCTGCCCTTTTCGCTTTTGCGCGCTTATTTTATCTAAGGGACCCAGTCCTGACTACCACACCCCACTTTGTGTCAAACTGTACTTAAACATTCATCAGCTCACATAGTATACATATAAAAGCCTATTTTAATACCGGGGTATCATTGGATAACTATCGCTATGGCACCTACCACCGTACCCGCACCAGCCAAATCGGGTGGTCAAAAAGTGTCTTTGGCATGCGATTTCTGCAGAGCTCGCAAGCGAAAGGTATCCGAACTAAATGATTCATCTACAGA
Source organism: Rhizoctonia solani (assembly GCF_016906535.1). Lineage (NCBI taxonomy): Eukaryota > Fungi > Basidiomycota > Agaricomycetes > Cantharellales > Ceratobasidiaceae > Rhizoctonia > Rhizoctonia solani. Next base: position 1,393,269 of record NC_057382.1, read on the forward strand.
TTTTGAATTGACGCGTTTATCCTCCTTGTAGTGTGATGGGGTACGTCCAGTCTGTGGGCACTGCCGGTTGACCAAAAATACCTGCACATTCAATGTACATGCGGACAAGAGAAAGTAAGATCATCCAATCGATCGATACATTAATTAGACTAACATCTGTCACTTAGGCCGCCCTCGAAAACCTATGTATCAGCCTTGGAAGCCCGTGTTAGGACACTCGAAGCGTTGCTTCAGGCATCGGCCTTGGAGATCCCACCAGCTGACTTTGAGATCCACCACACAGCAGAGAACGAACCCGAACTCTCTGTTCGACCCGATCCTGCTAATCCTCGGCCCGTAAAGCCACTCGACCCACGCGCCGATCTTGAACGTTTACCGGAAGAAAGCGGCGCGACCGCGGCTGCGCTTGCAGATATCGGCAAGCTTCGTCTCGAAGTCGAAAAGACCGAAGGTGAAGCAAATACTGGCGAAGCTACCAATTTCACGTATTTCGGCGCGACATCAAGTCGATTCCTGTCGAGTATTGGTGACATTCAGGCTGGTGATCCAACAGATGCACTCCCACGAGACCAAGGCTACACAAAATGCTACCCAGATAGCAATGACGAAATGACATTCAAAACATATTGGGAGTGGCAGCGTATTCATTTCCCGATCGTCGATCCCGAGACATTTTACGCCGATTACAACGCCGGGAAGCGCAATTCTGAGTTTGTGTCTCCAATGCTGTTGGATATCATCTATGCCGTCGGAGAGAATTTTGGACCTACGAGAAGCATCGAGCGCAGTCAGACGTATTTGAAGCGCGCAGAAGCAGCAATTATGATCGAGATTGGGACGCCGAGAATTGCAACGATTCAGTCCATCGTTATGATGTCCATGTTCCAGATGGGTAATGGTAAGATCCCGGTTGCGTGGATTCTAAATGGTATGTCTCCAGATGGTCATCAGACCTTTCAATGACTCACGAATCATGCCAGGAATGTCTGTGGCATTGTCAACTCGCCTCGGATTGCACATCGACTCTTCTGGGCTTGTAGCACAAAGAGTCATGTCACAAGTTACCCACCAGGCCCGAAAGGACTCATTTTGGGCTGTCTTTGTTGTCGACAGGTACGACACAACGTGAGTGATTGAGAATGATCCATTGATGATTCTACATCAAGATTGCACTCTACAATTATGGGAGTCCATCCATTGCATAGCCGGCGCTCGATCTCGACCCACCGTCCAGCCGATCCTAACCGCAGTCCATTCTTACCACCCAATATCGAATTAGCAGGAGTTGCTCCAGCTCCATCTACGACTCCCAAAACACAGGAACTTCCGGCTGCATGCTGGAACACACTACGCGATTTGATCGATATTGTTGACTATATGCTGGGGGATATGTGAGTAGTATTTTTAGCCTGCATGAGGTTCGCGCTGAAACTTTGATATAGCTACTCGTTCGATGCCCCTAAGCGCACTGCAGCACAAGATTATGATTTAGTGACGAAAAATATGCTCACGATCCAAGCATATATTGATGACATGCCAAGCCCGTTACGCGTCACGGCCGCACTTCGGGGCAAGAACCTTGTCTCGCCTTCTTACAGTAAGTGCCACCTCTCATCTGTCTATATGCATCTAAATAGTTATTTGGGTAGCGTATACGTCAATTTGTTCATCCTCTTGCTTAATCGTCCGTTCGTCGGCCCACGGCCGCCAACAAACGCAAACGAATCTGAACAACAACTTGAACGACGATGCCGATCACTCGCATTCGCCCACTGCCGCAAATCTGCTCTCCGAATCATGGAACTGATCCGACATCTTCCACGTGCATCGCCGTGCTTTACGACGCCCTATTTTATCTTCTCCGCGTCAACTGTGTTATTGCTATCTCCTAACGATACACAAGCACTCCGTGGCGTTCAAGTCGGCTTGAAATGTCTTGAGGATCTTGAAGCTGATAAATATTGGGTTGATGCGGTGGTGGATGCTCGTGCAAGGATATTAGCACTCGCCCAGCGATGGGGTGCTACCCTCTTGTTCGAGAATCTTGGAGCACCAAGTTCAAGTGCTACGCCCGACGTTAGTTCCCCGGATACAAGCGCGAGGGATCCGACTCCTCCTAGACCACCACTCGAGCCTGAACTTTCTGGTTCCGATCCCAACTTTTTGGAGCCTGGACCAATATCATCCATCGATACGAACTTGCACTACAACCCCCCAACTTCGTGGGGCGGTGCGACCTTCTCATCTACAGATCCGACACTCTTTGCGGAACGGGTCGTCGAGTTGGATGCAATGTATATAGACTCGCTCCCCGAGGCCGCGGAGATCATTCCATGGGCAGGAGCGGTCGAGCCTTCGTGGGGTACGATGGGCACGCACAATTCCCCCGAGTACACGATGCCTGGATGGGAGTTTACGATGACCACTGGGATTACAGCAGGGAATGGCCAGGGATATATGCCCTACCAGCACCCCTACGGGACCGATTGGGTCGGAGCACAATAAATGAAAGAATACGTCATTTTGTTCAAGCTGTCAGTGTATTATCTAGCTTTTGGTTATTTTCTTGGTGTGACAGTATCGATGTGTTTCGTCTATAATTGTATGCGCTTAGCTGATTGGTATCTGTGGAGATGTAATTCTGGACCTTCGCGCACAAGGATCATGGGTTGGTCTGGAGTGCTAGGGAAAGATGGACAAGCGCTCCGCATACATCTCAGACTGAAGAGGCGACGGTGCCGCGATAAGAGCGTTCGTCATGCTACTGTCCTGGATCGACAGGGTGGTTGTGCAACTCTCCACGGGCAGCTCCCCTGTCATCAGGGGCTTTCGACGCCGAGTGAGATGAGGCCGCTGTGGCATGCGGCGTGTTGCATGTTTCATGAACTACTAACTATAGGTGGACGTAAGAGGAAATAGTGCAGGGCGCTTCTTTGGAGGCTGGAAATTAGAGCAGGGACAAACAAATGTAACGTATATGAGTGGTATTCTTAGCGTCTGCACCTCCCATCTTATGCTCCAGGATTGATTGATCATTTTGGTGGACTGCACGGTACTCCGCCGCGTACGTGATTGATCCTTGGCTTTGACACTTCGCTAAATATAGGCGAGTGTAGAGTACAAATCATTCTGACACAACACCGGATAGTTGAACTTAAAACCTTCTCCTAACCAAGACGTTGCTACCCCCCGATGCCAGCGTCCAGTCGAAGTGCGGGCCTCAAAGTGTCCCTGGCGTGCGACTCATGTCGTTCCCGAAAGCGTAAGGTAGGCTTATCTATCTGTCTCCACATTATCATTACACCTCCACTTGGATCGAATTGGTAATGGTTTTTTGACGTTTTAGTGCGACGGGGTACGACCGATATGTGGCCAATGCAGAGCAAACAACCATACGTGTGCCTTTAATGTGCATGTGGATAAGCGCAAGTAAGCCGTTCGGGTCATGACACCATGTGGCCGAACCTAAGCCAACTATTTATAGGCCACCCTCGAAGTCCTATGTACTTGCACTCGAAGCCCGGATCAAGACTCTTGAGGCTCGGGGACAAGTCCTAGAGCAGCTTTTGCGCGATGCGTCTATCAGCGTGCCATCCCCCGAGTCCGATGGAATCGATTTGTCTGTGTTTTTAGAGGCCAGCCAGCGCTCGAGTGCCGAGCCCGACGATCCTGACGAAGGCCTACCAGAGGACAGCGGAGCCTCTGTCGCTGCTCTCCTCGATATCGGCAAACTTAGGCTCGAAGTTGCGCCCTCGAATTCGGAAGCAACGAACAGTACACCTACCACGTTTACATACTTCGGCCCGCAGTCAAGTCGGTTTTTGTCCGGCGTGGATTCACCGAATGTCGACGCAGGGAAAAAACGAGACCCATCTTATGGCACGACTCCCTCGTACACTTGGTTCCCGTTTTGTTCTCCAGAGGAAGAGCGAGCGTTGCTTTCGACTTTTTGGGCGTGGCAACGGATTCATTTCCCAATCGTCCTCCCCGATCCATTCCTCACGGCCTACAATGCCCGCGACTTCAATTGTGAACTCGTTACGCCCATGTTACTCGACATGATCTTTGCCATCGGCTCGTATTTTGGTCCTGGCAAGGAAGGTGGGGATGGAGCTCAGGGAGAGCGGTTTTTCATGCGTGCCGAATTGAGAATCATCGAAGAGATCAATAATCCTCGGGTTGCGACTGTGCAGGCTTTGCTGCTCATGGCTGTTTTCCAGATGGGACATGCCAAGACGCCTGTTGCCTGGACTCTTAACGGTATGTGCCACCCTTCCTCCCTCGATCTTTTCTATTTTGCGTTATTGATGAGTGATACTAGGAATGGCTGTGGCTCTTTCGACCAGGCTCGGACTGCATATTGATACATCGTCGTTGGTCGTTAGCGGAACAATGCCTAAAGATGTTTATGCCTCTAGGAATACCACATTTTGGGCAGTCTTTACGCTCGATCGGTACGACGGGTTCTCTCTGTTTCATTTTTCGGTTTCTAACAGTTGGTCATCTCCTCAGAATATTCTCAACCAACATGGGTCTCCATCCGTTACTATCCCGTCGCTCAATCTCTACCCCTAAACTTCGCCAATGGATCGCGGAATCCAAGTCGTCGGCGGTTGAAAACGCTGAAATCCCAGACGCTGTATGGGTAATGCTTTCTGAATTTATGGACTTGGCCGAAACCATGTTTGCTGAAGTGTGAGTTTATATTTTGTGCACTTTTACTCGCGGAATGATTAATGAACCTTGGGACAGATATGCATTTGATGCACCGAAACGCACGGCGGTCCAAGACTGTGATCTGATTACCAAAAACATGCTCACGATCCAGGCGTTTGTCGATGATTTTCCACGTCCGTTACGCTCGGCAAGTGCAATGCGTGGGACGGAGCCTTGTTTAGTCTTCTTGCAGTACGTTCATATTCATCACTCGAATTGTTCTGGGGCTGAGTTTTGCGCAGTGTCCGAGTATGCCTATACATAATTCTACTCTGCCGTCCATTTGTCGGACCACGCCGATATAGTCCACCAGCAGGGTCAAATATGCCTCTTAGCCAGCAGACATAGCAGCCGAACGACGCTGCAGATCGCTTGCGTTTGGACACTGCCGTACCGCCGCCTTGCGCACTATGGATCTCCTGCGACACCTCCCTCCTCGTTCTCCATGCTTCACAACGCCATTCTTCATCTTTACCGCCTCGACGGTCTTGCTGCTCTCTCCGCGTGATAGCCATGCAATGCGTGCTGTCCGGACTGGGTTGACCTGCTTGGAAGGAATGGAGCGGGACGGGATGTGGGTCGAGAGTGTTGTGGATGCCAAGCAGCGCATCTGGGGACTTGCGAGACGTTGGGAGGTTACTGGGCTCTCGGATGGTGGGGCGTGGCACCATGTTACTCCTCACCCGCACCCGCCCCCTCACCCTCATCCCCACTCTCATTCTCATTCTCATTCCAACTCGCCCTTGCACTCGGACTCACGTTGTCAATCCCGGTCCCAATCCCAATCTCTCACCCACTCGAGTGTGGCCTCCCCAACCCATTCCCAACCGCAAGAAAAGGAGCAAAAGGCCCACGGGCGAGCGGATAGCAGCGAACCGCACGGAAGCCCGCAGTCCCCGTTCGACTATACATCCAATCTCGTGACCAACTCCAACTCGCCCAGCAGCTTTGACCAATACTACATCGACTCGATGCCCGAGCAAAATGTTGCTATTCCGTGGGCGGCGGGGCCGGTTGAGCCTGCGCTGTGGTTGATGGGCACGAACAACGGCGGCTCGTCGTTCCAGAGTTCGTGGGACTATTTGTTGAGCAATCCGAGTGTGCCACAGAGCGAGACGCATCGAGTTTGAGCCCCGAAGAAGCTGAGGCGTTGATGGCTGAGCTTAGGAAGGGAACACTGGGCCAGAACGGGTCGTAATGAATAAACTGAGGGGGGGGGTGGTTACTGTTTTGCTTTCTTTTTTTTGTGTTTTATTTCGGGTGTGATGCATGCGATGTAATGTACATGTTATTTTTTTTGTATGAATGCTATATAGTAAATTGTGTTTTGCATCATCGAGTTTTTGGGTGTGGAATGGTCTGATTGGGAGTTCACGATGGTGTGTATGTTGATTGTTGTGTCCCGAATTGGAAACCGGTTGGTGATTGGATGACGGCGGGCGGCAGAGTGACTGCACAGCCGCCACGTCCGGCGAGAGTGCGACTGGCAACACTCACCGCTCATCAATCGTTCTCGAGCGCTCGCATCGTATTTTCCTGACGAACATTCACGCTTGTACTATCAAGTTGAAGGTAGATTTATTGATAGGATAATAATCGTTGGGGTGAGAGGGCGGTGCTGTGGTGCGTGTTGCACATCATGAAGGCAAGTTCTCCTCTTTGCAAGCTCCTATATTCTGATGATTATAGTGGTATATATAGCACCTTTTGCATGCCCTCGAGTCTCGGCGCCACAAGTTGACCGTGTCAGATGCGGACTTGGACCAGTTGTTGTCCGAGGTGAAGGATGCGCGCGTGAGTAACCGCCCCGCTCCTCGCTTTCCAACTCCTTCAGCTCATGGCCCCTATTCATAGGATGTCAAGGGCCCCGAGCAATTCACAGATTCCCTGGACAAGGTCTTACAGGACTTGAAATCACTAGTACGGCTTCCTATCACGCAACTCTCATTAATACACCTTTTCACCTTTTGTTCTTCTTTAGCCTGAAGCCCATGCGTTTTTGAAGCCCGTGACAAGGGCGGATGCGCCGGATTATCATCTAGGTCAGTTTCGGGTAATGTCTTTATTATCGTATGGTACTGACAAGTCATTTACAGTGATCAAACATCCTATGGATTTGGCCACGATGAGCAAGAAAGTGCGCACAAAGCAGTACCGCAACAAGGCCGAGTTTATAGCCGACTTGAACTTGATTTGGGACAATTGTCTGAGTTACAATGCGCATCCCGTATGTGTCACCCGTCTCCTCTCGCTTTCCTCGTTTGACTGACAAAACGGCCAAGACGCACCCTCTTCGGCGCTGTGCCAATACTCTCCGAAAACGAACGTCTATTCTCTCTGAAATTATACAAGACCCAGCAGACCGCTCGGCCCCACTCACACTTCGCAGAATCCCCCAGTTGCGCAGACGATCACTCGTGGATGATTCGGATGACGAGTATAATAGCTCATCCGGTACAAAACCAACTACTAAATCAAGGGCGCTGAACGGGGTTATAAATGGGGTCGACAAATCTACGAATGGGAATGGGGTTGTTAGTCGATGTGAGTTTGAAACAGGCGTGCTTGAACAACTCGGTGCTGATTTCGACTTGGAGCAGTGAGTTCTACCCCGAGAGTGATACTCCGATTCGTCCAGCTGCTCAAAAGTCCAGAGGAAGTGTGCGTTTACCTTTCACAAACTTATCTTCTGGCCTTGACTGATGAGCCTTGCAGCGCCGTCCGCTACCTGAGGAATCCTTTTCGGAGCGAAGCGCTATAACTCGTACCCAGGAGTCCATGTCCCAATTCACCTCGCTCGACAAGGAGCTTGCACGTCTGGAGCTCCAGACTGCCGGCGCTGGTCCATCGCGGATAAAGGAGGACTTTATGAGCGAAGAGCTAAATCGACGACTAAGGAATCAGTTGAGACAACTTCGTGTAAACGACGAGGACGTGCAGCGCTTGGATGAATGGAGGGATGTGGACGACGGTAAAGTTGGTGGCGGTGGCGGGAAGCGCAAGCGGTACGTTTTACATCTCGCTCTTACCCTCCGTGTACGCTAATAGGCCTTTCCCGTGTGTGTGTGGAACAGCGTTGTCATAACCTCTTCGGACGAAGAGGAAGACGAAGCGCCACGCCGAACCAAATTCTCCACCACTGGCTTGCTGCCCCAGGACCAAGACGAGCACGAAACACACCATGATCTGTGGTGGGAAGCTGTGCGTACGAGCGGGATGATCGGGAACGGCGTTATGCCAATGGCCCAACATGGGTTTCCGGACGTGAAGCCCGTTATCATGAAAAGGCGAAAGAAGCGGTTCGTCGAATCTCCCCCTCCCCCTGTAATCTCGATTCGCTAATCACCCAGTTGTGTCAGGCCAAAGGACACGGGGCTCAAATACGCGATTCATAAAAATATCACGACACTCCACAACATTCGCCGAATGCATACCAAAATCTTGATCCTCAATGCCCTAGCGGAAGAAAACCAAAACGGGAACGAGGATATACCTCTCCCTCCAGACTCACCTACCACCGAGCCGCCGATACTCTCGATTCCTGGGCTGACTCTTGCGGATGACTCGGGCGCAGAATGTCTGAGCCGGGTGTCGACAACTGTTTTGCAGCACGCTGGGTTTGAAGGTGCGCTTCTTTCTTTCTTTGGGTGGATCTGGGGAGTATGGACTGATTGGGTGGTATTAGGTAGCAGCCAAGGTGCTTTGAACGTTCTTCAACACGTGGTTGCGGAATATCTCGAGAACCTTGGGCGGACGTTTAGATTCATGACTGATACTCTCGGAAAGACCATGACCAACGAGGTGCGATCGCTTACGGGCAACTTTTCGGACCTGATGCTGACGTCCGGATCGTAGCAAATCGTGTTGCATGCACTAGCCGAGCATGGGATATCTGAAGTCCAAGAGCTAGAACGATACATCAAAGATGATGTGGAACGATACGGAACTCGGCTTCAGGACTTGGAACGCAAACTTACGAATGCGTATGATGAACAGGTGATCGCCTTTTCTTGGCCTTTCTTCGCATTGCATATTCTGACTGGAAGGTTGCACATAGACACAGGCAGGTGCGATGGAAGATGACGAGCTGTTTGACGAAGAGAACGAGAATCTTGTCATGTGAGTTGTATTTCTTGCCACCCAAGCTCGACACTAACGGGACATACGTCCGTAGGGGTGGTTTCGCTGGTGAATTAGGGGAAGATTTCTTTGGTTTGCGTGAGCTTGGGCTGGAACAAGAGTTCGGCCTGACGTCGCTCTCGATTCCAAGAAAGTTATTGCGAACTAGGAGGAACAATGCGGCCAACTCCAAGTACGTATCTTGCCTACACATCCCGTCGTATTTTTCACTTACCGGAAGTTCTTGCCTTGTAGTGCGGCTAAAGAACCTCAGTTACCTTATCCGCCACCACCACCTTTCCATCCGATCCATACCGCGAACCTCGAATCGCACATTGGACTCTTGCACCCCTTTTACGCGTCCAAAGCGCCTATCCCACCGCCTCCTGCTCCTGGTACGGAAGGAGCCGCAGATCTACCGACGGGTGTCATGCTTCCCGACGACCCGGTCAACAGTCTCAAGGTCAAAATGGGTCCGCTTGGACAAATCATTCCCGTTGCGCCCAGTGCGAGCAAGAAGAAAGGCGGCGGCGGCGGCGGTGGTGGTGGTGGTGGTGGTGCGGGCGGTACAGCGGGTGGAGATGGGGGCGTCAAGCAGGAAGGAAGCGGATCGGGAGGCGCACCGTCCAAATCTCAGAAAAAGAAGGACAAAGACAAGAAGCCACCTCCACCCCCTTCAAACGATCCTCCGCTCACAATGCCCAAGTTTGGCATCGGGACGGCCAAATCTCCGATTGTTCCCCCTGCACCCGCTCCTGAAGTGAGTACTATGATGCCTGATTTCAACCAATTCGTGAATGGTGTGCATGCTGGAATATAATATCGTTTTCGTCATGTCTATTTCTCTGTCGCTGTCACCCACTCGATCGAATCTATTCTTTTTTTATGTATTGTTACGACGCAAAGCAGTCGTCGGACTATTTTATGCCTCTACTCTGTTGTCTGTCTTTTGTGTTGCTTTGGAGTAGGAATTCATTCAGGGGCTTTTCTTGAAGCAGTAGATTGTCAAATGAATACCGCAGGATTATACACTTTGTTTGAACACGCTCCCTTGCTTTAATTCTCACAGCTCGACTCGCGCAGATCACTTTGCTTACAACCCATAGATATCCTATTGACCACAAGAGCAGACAGAGACAACGGAAAGTACACACCATACACCGCACTAACAAGGCAGCATAGGCGGATTGGATCGGATATTTAGTTAGACACGATTAGGAAGAACGAACGAAACGAATCAGGCGAGCGCACCAATGGGACACGCACACCGGAGGGGAAAGACGCAAACGAGGGAAGGGGGGACGCGAAAGAGTGTGAGGGATCACAAAGGAACCAGAGTCGAGAACAGAAACCAGAGACAAAAAGAAGCCACGGGAAGAAAAAAGGTGCGCGGCGATAAGTGGTGTGGAGGCATCTAAGGTAAAATATAAGACCAGAAACGAGGAAGCGAAGGAGAGATGCAGCAAGACGTGATATGTACTACACGGGTTTCGAGGCTACACAGCACAACATTTACTCGATGACTTGGGTATCAATGGTATCAACCTGGATCGAAGGCGAGCGAGCAAGATCGTCGCCGTCCAAGGTGACTGCCGAGGGGGAGTGGCCACCGTTGCCACGAGGTCGCACAGCGGATTGGGTGCGAGGAGCATTGGCGCAGCGGTCCTTTCTGGAAACATGGGAGGTGTCAGCCACCAGACTCGTGACGTATGCAATATAATACACACCCATACGAAACGCGAAGTCCAGAGTATGGTTCACGGTTCTTGACAGCATCAATAGCCTTGATTGCGCTAGCGATGTTCGTAAAGTTGATAAAGGCTAAAAACCAGTTAGCCTTTGGCCATACTTTTATACACAAGTCGCCGTCCACTCACCAGCGCCCTTTTCCTTCAAAAAGTTGATCAGCTCAATATCGCCGAATTCTTCAAAGTCACGGCGAAGTTTCTCCTCCGAAAAGTTTTCAAAGTCTTCAATATTACCAATGTAGACGTTACGAGTGGCTCCAGAGTGTACTGCGATAGCCAAGGCAGGGGGCAGAGGGCCACTGTTCTTGCCCCAACCAATCTTGAGACGCCGGTTGTTGAGCGTCATGCCTTGGTACGTAGCGACTTGGTAGAAAGTAAATGCAGAACCAGCATCCACGAACGTTACAAACTAGAGATTCTTTCAGTTTCATGCTCCCCTGCCCAATGTATCAGACTTACAGCAATATGCTTATCTTGCATGTACCTAATGCTTTGCAATACACCTCCACGGATCGCATTGCACAAATCTTCAGTGGTTGTCTCAGGGTGAATGTTCCCAAGATAGACGGTCCTGTTCATTTGGGTTCCCGCAGCGGCGGCGGCGGCAGCAGCCATGGCAAATGCCGGAGAGGTAGGTGACTCGAAACCGGTAACACCTAGACCGAATGCGCCGGTGCTGGCGAGCGGGGAAAAGGGCGTGAAGCCTGTAATTCCCGCTGTGGCGGCAGCAGTGGCCATAGCGTTGCCCTGTGTTTGCTGCGACTTGGGGACATAGGCGCATCGATCCTTGCCATAGTTCACACGCTTTCCTGCCCAGGCTGGTTCGGTAGGGAGGGTAGCAACAACCTATTTGGCCGAAGAAGTAGCATGTTAGATGTCCATCAAATCCAGCATATGCAGTATATTTCCAATCAGGAAGTGACAACTCACCTTGGTTGCAACCGAGATGCTGAGGAAGTGAACAAACCCAATATTCTTGTCGCGTACAATTTTCACTTGGTCAATAAGACCGAATCGGCTCAGATCGTCACGAAGCTGCTCCTCGGTCATGTTCTCGTCCAGACCACCGAGGTAGACGTTGCGGCTTGCGTTGCTCTGCTGAATGCTGAGCATGACCTGGCTTGGGACGGGGCTAGGCTTTCCCCAGCCAATCTTGAGCTCTTGTCCATGCAGTGCGAGCTTCTTGACAGTTGCGTCCGCGTGGAAGGCAGCAGCCGTGGCGCCATCCAAGAAGGAGATGAAGACGCATGATTTTTCTGGCAACACACGCACGGACTCAAGAGGCCCAAAGCGGACCAAGTTGAGAAGTTCGTCTACGGATGCATCGGCCGGAAGGTTACCAACATAGACGGTACGGCCAGTCTGGTTGTTTGCGGCAGCGGCTGCTGCGACTGCTGCAGCAGCAAAAGTGTTCTGTATTGCACGTCAGCCGATGCCCAATTCGAGGTACAATAGCGATTTTACTCACGGTGGTGCCAGGCACACTAAGTTGATTGGGGCGCTGTCCGGCCTGGATTTTACGGGTTAGTGGGAATCGATAGGGATCAAACGAGCACTTGCCTGTTGGAAAGTCGCCGCGGCGGGCGAAAACGCGTATCCTTGAGATCCCATGCCCATTCCGTTCATTCCAAAACCCATGCCCATCCCGTTCATCCCCATCAAACCCATGTTGTTTAATCCGTTCATACCCATACCCATGCCCATGCCCATACCATTGACACCCATCCCGTTATTGTAACCAAAGCCGTTGGTGCCATGCCACCGAGGCCATTTAGATAAGCTTGACCGGCGCCTCCGATGGGGCTGGGAGGCATTCCGCTGGCCGAGCCTGATGATTGCATCTGTCCCTGAGCACCATTCATGGCATTGATGCCGAGACCGTTTTGCTGGGTGTTGAGGGTGAGACCCATGTTGTTGAGGCCGATATTTTGATTCATTCCGGTGGTATATAGAGCTTGGTTTGCCTGGACCGTAGCCGTAGTTGGAGTAGCGTGCGTCAATGGACGGATCTGCGGCTTGACCGTTGTTCCAGCGAGCTTTTTTCACGTTTTCTGGGCCAGCAACAGCGTCCATGGATCGCTGCAAATGGGGTTAGAACGAGCCTGGAACAGGGGACCAGACCGACCTTCATCAAATCAATGTCAAATCCGTACCCTGAGGCAATCCCTTGATGCGGAAAGGTGGCGAACTGCTCGGCGGGCGGGTCGACGATGACATCCATCGGAAAAAGCAACAAAAAATCAAACACGAAAAATAGGCGGGTTGAAAGCCAAGGTCAAACTGTCGAGCGAGGGCACAGCGACAGGTAAGAAAATATGATATCACAGTAAGGAGCGTGGAGCGACGAGTTGGTCTTTACACAGCCAACGAGTGGAGAGGGATAGGGGAAGACAAGGAAAATGCAAGGGAGGAAAAAAAAACAAGTGAAGAGGTACAAGTTGAACAAGTTACGCACAAAGGGAATAAATGCCCGCCCAGTCGAGCCGTACCGCCCAAGTCACAGAATATACAATTCAATGGTCAGCTAGCGCTCACACGTGCAAGACCACACAAGACTGAAAAGTGCTCACGAGAATGCAGGTAAAAACTCGGCGCAAGTATGAAGAGGGGGAGGGGGCAATTTTTTCGAGAAGAAATATATATATCCGCCAAGTTCAAGTGTTTACGCAGAGAGCAATTGCACTCGCACAGTAAACAACGCGAGCAATGCGCGGACAGCGAATGAAGAAAGAGGTGGAAGGTGGGAGATGGGGGAGAGCGAGAGATCTCCGACCGAGGGCCGCCCCCAATACATGCCACACTCGTGTAAACAAGTCACGCACACACGTCAAACAACCCCCCGGCTTCGGGCTATTCCCTTTCACCCAGTCTCCAACTCGATCTGATTGTTCGCCTGAAATACTACCTCCTACGTTGCCACTTGCGTCGCCCAGTTTATTGTCTGAAAATCCGGTTTGTGCCGGTGTGACGCCACACTTAGAATGGCAACTATTACTTGGGGATTTGACCAAGTGCAGCAACGCATACATTCAAACTTGGTCTCTCATTATCACCGTTCAGTCAATTAGATTTATCCATGTTCGCGTCCTAGCGAACAAGCACAGACACGTCAACGATCGTCACGAGTAGTCGATCAACACGCGCGTTCGGACGCGTGCCCGGCCCTTACGAAAATCGAAAATCGGGAATTCTACTACCAGATTTGCATCAGACTCGGACTTTACATGATTGGCGCCCAGTCCAATGGCATCCCAGGCACATCCGAGCAAAAGAATTTACATCAATTCACGTCATACATAAACTCAGAGTTGAGATACAAGCAAAGAATCGGCAGCCAAATTAGAATTACTCTACTTTACGGTGCGCTCAGGCAGGTGTGGATAAACGTATCATAATTGATCTGGATCCAGCCATCACGGTCCGTATCAAGTCTATGTCAAATCAGTCAATCTCCGGCGTCGGGTAATTCTGTCAAAACCCGACACTCACCGGCGGAAGCTTTCGGTCAAGGATTTGACCACAACACAAGCCCTCACAAATCGGTCGAATGTGATACCAGGAGGGGGTCCTCCTGGGATCGGCGCTGCGCCTTTGACGTCTACCATAAGCTTTGTCTATTTACCAGCATGATGTGAGTTGAGCACAAGCTTACCATATTTCCGCTGCACCAAGTCCAAAAGCTGTGGGTTCAACGGATAGCCAAACTGGTTCATGGCTTGCGACAGCTCCTGACCATCAATAGATCCAGAGTTGTCCCGGTCGAAATGTTTGAATACACTAAACCGGGCGCGTTAGGGCACAATGTACCTACGGAATTAACAGGGAGAAACTAACCCTTGCCAGTCCTTGATGTACCGCCAGAGCCCAGAGAACTCGTTGAACCCAATCGTCCCGGACCGATCAGTATCGAAAATGCTCATTAACATCTTGACAGTGTCCAAATCAAATGCTACGTCTCCGGTCAATCCCAGTCATTGAATGTATACCAGCAACCTAAACTCACGAGACCAATCTCCATTGACTAACGCTTGTTGCAGCTCGTTGGCACTGATAGCTCCAGATCTAACACAGATCTATGCTGTCAGAGTTTACTTCCTTGGTGCGATGTAGCACATACCGATCCGAATCGACCGAGCTAAACCAGGTCCACAGCCTACCCCGAACCTGTCAACCGACGAAATCCTCTCGGCTCGTGATACCTCTACTCACTGTGGATCCGCGCCTGGAGGCGGTCCCTGCGGGGGACCTGCCTGCCACCCACCAGGTCCACGCGACTGCCCGTATCCTCCATAACCTTGCTGTTGACCTCCATACCCTTGTTGTTGACCTCCGTACCCTTGATTATACGCCATGATTGTGTGGAAGATTACTTAAAGTTGCGAACTGCGGTGTGATGGGGCGTTTTGTGGCTTTTGGAGGACTTTATAGGGCAAAAGGCTGTGTGGTGGCTGTGCATCCTGCCGTAACACACAATGATTAGCACGTCGGAAACAGTGATGGATTCTCTACACTGCTCGCTCATGCTGTGCGCCAATAATTTTGACTCGTCCAGCTTTGGTCTGTTCTCCTTTCTTGTCGCTGGGCAGAGGGTGGCGGGCGTCTACTCGCGCGTCGAATTCTTCAACTCTATCCTGGCACCGATCTGTATCGCCCCAGTATGTTATTGTGTTCGGGGATAGACATAGAGTGGCTATATGCATTGCTACATATTCCTAGCTCCAGCTTCCTTTCCCTGACCTAGAATAATCCAATAGCATGGGTCATTTTGTTGCTTCAAAGATAATAAAATGATATGTTGTCAGCAATGGCTACATGCGCGGTCATATGGGTGGTTGATTGTTGATATCGGCGGCCCAAGAAGAGTATGTATTTTCTTAGTAGATAGCATAAAGCATCAGGATATTATGGTATTCATGTACCAAAAGTAAAATATCAAGCAAGTGCTCAATGTGATACCAAATGGTTGTTATTTATGATGAGTCCAGAGTTCAGAGTTAATTTTGAGATGAGATTCATTAGAATGCTAGCCTGGTTTCACGAGAACTGACTCAACATTCAAGGAGAGAATCGTAAAGCTCATATTATTCAGCATACAATTCAAACTTTGCATCTATTTTCGTTGATTCTGCCGAACGATGTGCAACTCTATAAAACTGCTCCACCCAGGATCCTGCTCCCAGCCATCACGCGTAGACATTTGAGACATGATATTCACCAATGAATCGGTGCATCTGTTCATCATAGCTTGTCGCCTCGACAGCCTCCGCCCATTGGCTCTCGACTTCTTACACTCGGGCTCACTGGATAATGCTGTGGAGCCCTTGTGATGTGTGGGGCTCATGCAAGATTTCATTAGAGAAATACGGGGAGTGATCATCGCTTCTTGGTGTAAGCTATATACAAGTCCCGCCCTTGAGTTGTAACTGTTGAACAGCAGAAGTCGGCCATGGAACTTCCTCCGCCCAGTGGGTAACCAAAACTACGGCTTGATAAGGCTCCAACTTTTCCAATAGATACCTTTTAGAGTTTTCTACCATCGCGTCGTCCATACCAGCAAATGGCTAAAAAAAATAAGCTGTTTAGATACCAGGGCACTACCACCTCAAAGGACCTACCTCGTCCAAAATCACAAGGGCGCCTTGGAGACCAATGCGCGCATAAGTAGAACCAAGGCTTGCTCTCCAGCACCAAAAGTGCAAATTCCTTCTCCCCATCCTTTCCCACCCCAAAGTTAAACGCGCGAATAAGCTCGTCTATCCGAGCTTCTTCTCCGTCGTACGCGTTCGGAATGCATAGGTCGAATCAAATCCCGTACTAATAGCATCCCGTACACTAAGGCCAGGTATCGACGAGGAAAGGCATTGTATTGTTCGGGAGATATGAGTCCTATCCTTCTCTGAAGTGTTGTGGTTGGAATTGACCGACGCGGTTTGGAAAACAGACGCAAGGAACTAGCTGGCTGAGAGTATGATTGCGGATGATCACCGGTGATCATCGCCAGTAGCGTAGTTTTCCCCGAGCCTTTGACTGCGTAAATGCTCATCTTGAAGCTTTTCGGGCCATTGACTAACCATTTGGTCCTTTAAGATGCCACCTCTCTCCTTCACGAATGGTCCAGTTAACATTTGTCAGGATTTTTCGCTCGTGGTACGCGATGTTTAGCCCAACAATCTCAACAATGGGTTTACCAATTTTATGGGGGTCACCTTTGTAACCATCATTCGGCTTGTGGTCGCGTTTTGAATGCTTGGAAACCATTTGAGACCGCTCTCCGACAATAATTTTTCCATTCTCGGCTCGAATTATATGGGTGGCCCAGTCAGGGACGGGGTCTTGTCCGCGAAGTGTCATGATAACTCGAGGTGCACGCTTAATATGCAAGTCATGAAGCAGCTTCAAAAGTCTGGGTCGATGTTCTACATCAAGTCCAGCTACTCATCCGTCGTTATTACAAACCACCGAGTAAAGAAATCAGGTATACTTACTGAGAGGTTCCGTCAAAACAAGAACTTCTGGGGCAGGATTGCGCATCAGGGCTTGCAAGATTCGCGCGCGACGTGTCTGTCCATTGCTCAATGCAACGAGTGGTAAATCTAGTAGTCGCTTCAAGTCTAGCGTTTCGGCCAAGGATTCGTCCACTGTACCGAGAGATTCGCGTAGCGTCATTCGGTCTTCCTCGCGCACAGCTCCATATCTAGCTGTAAAATCATAGAATGCACCTCCACTCGCAAGACGCTGAGGGGCAAAGGACACATGAGCAATCAGATCATGTGGGTCGCGGCCGCTGGCAACCAGGAATGGGTATAGTCCACCCGAGGAGATGGAGTAATGCCAGTGTGGCCCAATAGTATCTTCAAGATGTAACGGTTAATGCTATACATATTTTGGGCGAAAAGTTTACTAATAGTCACCTCTACTATATCATTCCTTTGGTTCCCGGTAATTACCCAGCTTTCTCCCTCCTCGACCGACCACTGCACATCACGCAATGCTGGGACCGCCCTCTGGCCATCGCCGAACCGATATATATTGCTTCGAGGAACATTGACGACCAGGCTAGAGAAACGGCGCGTAGGGAACAGAGGCAAAATATGACCTCTCAAGTTTCGGAGAGACAATAAATTTAAAGCCAAGGGAGTAGCTCGCCTCATCACTATCGGGAGTAATTTAATCGCAAGGTCTGAAGCTTTCCTTGTGAGATTCCTATGTATAGCCCTAAATCAAAGTGAGTAGGCTCTATACTTCTAAGTCTAAGGCAGTATAACGACCGAAAGCGGGAGGATTGGATAAGTCATAACTTGGTGAACTTCAGATGAATCATTCCAAATCATGTCATATGACGATTGTACCGGCCGTCTCCAGCCGATCATAATTTACCACGGTACTTATCCAAGCACGAAGACAAGACAAAGTAACCAGGTAATTCAAGCAAAAATGATTTTGTGCTCAAATGTATAGGAAATATAAAATATAGTGATTTTAGTACATTATCAATCTTCGTCCCAGTTTCCGGCTTGTTGAGGCACTTTTGGCCCACCAGCAGGTTTGGACATGATAATGCTATCCACCCGCAGAACGGAGACGGCCGCCTCGGTGGCTAGCTTGATCGCCCATGATTTTGCCGACAAAGAGTCATAAATTTGCTCCTCCTTCGTATCCAAATTCCATTGTTCTCAGACTGGAAATCAAAATGAGCCGCATGTAGTAGGGTATAATTCATCACCTTACCTCGATATCAACGCCCCAGGTAGCCCCACCTGCCTGTGCGTGCTTCTCATAAAGCTTGCTGACAACCTCTGTCATATCAAGACCGGCATTCTCGGCCAACGTGCTCGGTAAGATCTCCAATGCAGACGCATATCGCCGGACCGCGTGTTGGGACAACCCTTTCAGGCCGGCACCGTAACTTTCAACCCGCTTCGCCAGCTCGATTTCGGTTGCGCCGGCTCCAGGGACAAGACGATCATCCTTCACGAGCGCCTTAATCACATTCACGCCGTCGTCGATCGCGCGCTCCATGTCATCCAGGGTGTTCGCTGTGGCACCCCGGAGCACAATTGTGGCCGTTTTGCTCTTCTCCGCAGCACTTCCTGCCGGTGGATCTTGCCTGAATACCGTGACCCTATCACCACCGATCTCAACAGTTTCGACTATGTCCACGCTACCCGCTTCTTCGGCGGTAGGTGCGCCAAGCCTAGCCAGAGGCGTAGCTCCGACGACACGGCATAGTCGTCGGAGATCAAACTTGGAAAGCACCTTGATGACGAGAATAGAAAATCGATCAAGGTAGTGCATCGCGAGTTCCCCAACAGCGGCACCGGCTACAATGACTTGGACGCCGGAGTCTGCGATCTCCTTGAAATACTGCCAAAGACGTCAAGACACTTGCGTTGATGTAATTATGTCGTCTTACCTTTTCCAATTGTTGTTCCTCACCGCGAGTAAAGTTTAGCATTTCCTCGGCATTCCGCAATAGCACCGTGCCCTTGGTTTCGGTCTGAGCAATATCTAGCGCGCAAGTATAAACCGCGACTTTTGCCTTCGATGCCTTCTTGATCACACCTATATCGGGCTCAGCCAAATTTCATACCCAAAAAGTGAATGGCATACCTTGAGGTTCCCGGTTGAAGACCATACCACGAACGACCGTGCTAGAGTTTAATGAACCACCCATGATCTTCACCACCCGTACGTTATCCACATTAAAATGCTCGGGCCGGGAGGGCATTACAGCCAATGCGGCTTCAGCGACAAGTGAAGCAAGTGTGTCCTCTGATCCGTATTGCTTAGACGCGATCGAAGACTTGAGGACCAGAGCCAGAGATTCCTTGGTCAGTGGTTTCGCAAGATTGTAATTCGAGAGACCTTGGATATACATCAGTAATTATAAGGAAATAAATGGGATGACAACCACCTTCAAGCTCCGCCAAGGCCTTTTCGCATGCCAATTCATAACCGATAATAATTTCGCTAGGGTGAAGACCCATTATTAACAAGTGCTCGGATTTTTTGAGCAGCTCTCCAGCAAAACAAGTACAGTATTTGTCGCGTCGCCCATCTATATACGAATGTTATCCAGTTAAATCCCACATACAATCGTATCTTACCTCTGACTCTTGGGCCTGAGAAGCCATTACGAGTAGCTTTGCTGCCGGGTGGACAACCTCGATCTCCCGAATAATGGTGGCCGCGTCAGATGTAACAAACATCCGCCCAAGGTGATTATGATAAGTTTGTTCCTTCCTAAAACTAGCTACAGAGCAAAGTCTATGATAACGACTTCAAGGGCTTACCATTTGGCCCAAAGCTCGTACGAACCAAATCTGAGAGTTCGCCCACTGCTTGAATATTCCTCATGACCGCCTCTTCGATTCCTTGAAGATGCTTATATCCATCTTTGAATAGCTGGATATTGTTTGCTTTTGGTACTTTGAGAGACATTCTGAGAAATGCAGAGACACGAGAAGGCGGGTCGAGGGCGCGTCGCGTCTCCGAAAATTAAGCGCCCATCTACTCCTGCAGTCAATCACGTGAACAGCGGTTGGGGTGGCTAGAGGCTCTGCTATTCATGGATGGATTGTTATTCCTACAAGGCAAGTAGCTTTTCTCCCTCAGCTGGGTGGGCTTGATCACCAAAAACTTTATCCGGACATGCATGTTGCGGACCGCATCAATCACACGAGCGAATCGCAGCTTGTGGGCCGGGGTTGAATACAAATTCAGATCATCTTGGCCAGAACGCCATAATACGAACAATCGAGCCTGGGCCCAGTTTTGCAGTCCTTGTATATGATTCTACCATATGTCATTGTCGTCATGTAGAACCAGTGAGAGATCTATGTGCAAATCCGTGGACTGCACTGGCCAAAGTCAAAAGGCACAGCACCAAACTTGGTCCTTTCGGAAGTATGAAAAGCAGCAACAGATGTTTCTCACTGATTCCAGGAGACTGTGACAAACCCAACATGGTCCAACAGCTTATCAGAACTCTGTGTCACAAAATCGACTGACGGCCGCACAAGCCATCGGTATGAACCAAACAAAGAGCGCGCTGGTCTAATTTCGGTATATTTGAGTCCTCAAGCCTTCGTAAAGGCCCATTTAATCCAGTCAAACGACAACACTCATGCTGGAAACAATGGAGCCCCTTTCGTTTTGTCGTTTCTATCATTCAACCAGTGACCACGACCCTCGGGATGTAGCAACCAGCAAGCCATCGCCTACGCATATATAACACTTCAACACAGCTTCTAATTCCCCCCATCAGCAACATACTTCTTCCTATTCATCAGTTGTATTATTTGCTACTCTTCAATGTCGACCAATATGCTCATGCCAATCATATCTACCGCCCCCGAAAATCCTCGTGTCGAGGGCGACGATAGTGAATCTGCTGATGACTGGGTATTCCGGTGCCTCGCATTCTATGCACAACCTGACTTTCTACCACCTCCGAGGCACGGCAACTCCTGGACAGCACACATATTTCAAGCCAGCACCCGATCCAATTGCAAGAATTGGAGATACCTGCAATTCTCTTTCTGTATGGACCCGAAGACTCGAGTTACGACATGCACGCTGTCGCACACTATGGTTCCGACTGTACCGGGTAATGCTGTCGCAGACATCAAGTTCTGGGTAACCTCGTCTTATAGGTTCAATCCCCATACTAGACTGCTCTATCGCGAGGAATATACCACCGGCACCTGATGGAACATCTTCGCGAACCTCGTGGCCAAAGGCTGATCTGGGGTGGTAATCTCTCATTCAAGCAGGGCTTGGTTTCTATGTTCGTCAACTTGAGGCTCATTGCTCCCGGATCACTTCAGGAACTCGACGCTAAGCTTAGTGAATCGTACATCAGCTATAATGTGCCTCTGCCTAGAGTCGAGGAAAGTAATGAGCCCGTACCGCAACAACCAGAATGATGGGCCAGTTTGAATGTAGAATCGGGATGTCTTCTAGCACTGTTCCTATCCTTTTCCATTGACTACGCATCGCTTGCTATCTTGTATCTCCCCACATAGCGCTTTTTTTTGCTTTCAACGCTTTCCATGTACACTTATTTGATTCAATCACCCTGTCGTTCTCCATCTTTAACATTTGACTAGTTCATTAGAGCAACGCCCATAATTCAACCGACAAAACAACCACACCAAACCAACTACGCACAAACCCGAACCCCGGCGACACCTGATCAGATGCACATACACACCCAATTTCAAAGTCCGGACAAAATCCACCTATATATAGCCACATCGGTCCCAAAAAAACACACTTCCTCCAGCCGACTTCCCACGGAACCATATAGCAATACGATCTGGGGTGAGACACACACACAAGTTCTCCCAGCGGCAACTCGGCCCGCCCGAACTGCTTCGGCATCCTGCACTCGGGTGAATCGCTCCCATCCCACCCCATCACTCGTTTTTTGATAGGAGTCCCAGGACCGAGGTCAGTTCGGCGGGAGTAGGGGCTGTGAGCGGAGATGGTCGCTAGATGTATAACAGGTGGTGGGTACTTCCCGTAAGAGGGAGAGACGGAATCCCGTCGGCTAACGCATGCGAGCTGGGAGTCGATTCGGGTATGGTAAGGTATCCATCAGCGGTATCAATCAAATACAACACACCTCTCGTGCTCTGGCAGACTGAATGAGAAGAAATGAGGAATCGTTTGATTTTTGTTCTAATGCTTATATAGGTATTGGGGGAGGTCGAAATGGATGGGATTAGTGGCGTTAACTCCTATCTGGTTGCTCAACCGGCCGAGTCCGTGCATACGAGCCTGAATCCGGCTCGATCGGTCTGTTCAATTTACCGAAATTAAATTGTGTGAAGCGCACCTTGGTCTTACTCACTAAGGACGTAAGCGTGTAGGCTGTCTGGTTCCTTGTTCTCCCCGACGAGTTGAAACGCATATAATTGACCATTTCAACCCCCCCAAACGCATAGTGCAATGAAAATCCTCAGGCGTTACTTTTTCTTCCTGTGCCTCGCCCACAAGTATGTCAAATGCGACACGTGCTACGCCTTGCTGATGATACTATACATAAAACGGGCCGACGGAAGCCAGATTTGACATTTTTCGGTGTCGGAAGTACAGTATTCGATTGAATTTAATCATTCGGGTCGGTGTCCATGAGTCTTTGGAAAAGAGCGGAAGAGTTGGGGGGGCCGATCATCCGCAACCTGAAAACAAACGAGAAAATGGTACGGCTAGAACGGTCCGTTGGTAGGCAACGATCCCTCCCCTTCCGTATCGCTCGAGAAAATAATACAAACGGCGCGCTCGGCGACGACAACACATTCGTCTATTGAAAGAAAGCGATCTCAAATGGTCATTTCGGCTATTGGCGGCGCCAGCCAATACCGATGGATCTAACCAAATGGAGATTTGATTATTTTTTCTGTATTTTTTAATGTGCTATACATGGTCATGCCGGTGTCACATATTCGGCAGACGATCCACTGACGTCAATGAGAACCTTGTCTCACTTTTTGTCTTAGTTTTTTACTCTTGCTTTTGTTGTGCCCTTTGCATCCGATCCGCACGACACGCGCACCGGCTATATATGCATCAGGACCAAGCCCACATGACCAAGTGTATCGATAACACGGCTCGCCCTTGCCCGGGTATTCCATGCCTGTAGCTCGGCCGATACCGCTCCACTCAGGCACGTGGTCCACAACTCGGGTGGTGCGAAATGATATGCAAGCCCTCCCCTCCCCACTTGAAGGGATAGACAGCCGTAGATCAGGAAACGTTTCCGACGGCGATCATTTAGCCAGACCCGATTAAGGACAGCTGAACCGTCTTTGTCGTAATCACCCCCAGGGACTAAAAAAAATCGCCGTACCGGAGCGAGGAGGGAAGAGTGTAGAGGGGAGTGAGGATATGAAAAGAAGAATGAGAATGCGTGCAAGTCTAGACTCTTTTCATGGGCCAACGTGCCCCCCTCTCTCTCCACGCATATTCGGCTAGCCATCATACGGCTTCGGGTGACGGGTTGAGAGAAAAATGCCGCATGATTTGAAATGCTCGGAATCCCGGCTTGTGCGTGGGAGCACGGCCGATCGGAAGAGAAAACTCCGCCCCCTTGGGTGTGTTTTTTTTTGTGGGTGTGGGCGCTTGAGGCTCAGTTCCGGTGGGGCAAGTGCCGAGATGACGCGTGCGTAGTCATGAATTGGGTTGTAAGAAGGGGGGGAGGGGGGAGGGAGAACAGACGCGGGAGATGTGAGATATGAGATGTGAGATGGGGAGTGGCCGAATCGGATGGGGGAGGGAGAGCGGGGAAATGGCAGGGCGACGTCGACAACGTGCCTGCAGCATGGTGGTTCTCGGAACAAATCAGGCCGGGAGACGAGGCTGTCGAGAAGCCGGCGGGCGCTTGAGCAGGACCAATGGAGCAGGACCCGGGGAAAGCGGGACAAAGGTTGGGAATGTGACGGGGCGCAGCGGTGTGGAGTGGCGAGAGAGACGAGATAAATGGGGAGAGGCAGAGTGCGGATGATATATGCGGATGGGGGAGAGGATACGGGGGAGCAAGGCAGGGAGAAATGAATAGGCGTTGCAAGCGGACCGCGATGGAAGCGGGTCGGTCAATACGTCACGCGGGGTGACGGGGGTCCGTGTAGAAACGCCGTGTGAGGATCAAACCGAGGGCCGGCCCAGTTCAAGAGGGATGGGAGTCGGAGCTGTTGCTCTCATCCACATCCCCCGCATACAACACTCGATGGCCGCACCGACACCGACACCGACGCATTCTGCACCGCAGTCGACGTCACCGGGACCCGTTACGGCGAACGGTGTGACGAGCGGAGGGGAACTGTTCCCGCCGACGGCAGCGTATGCGACGTTTATGCACAGTGTGCTGAGCGAGATGCTGCACGAGCTCAAAGCAGTGCGCAAGGAGCTCCAGGACATTCGGCGCAGCCAGCCTGGACAGCCCACCCCGTCTGCCAATCGGAAGCGCAAGCGACCCGGCCCGACGGCCCCATGTGCGCTCTGTCGCATGAGCCGTACGCCGTGCATCGCCGCACATGCGACCGAGGCATGCGCCCGCTGCATCCGCAAGCAAGTCCACTGCTTCGACGACTCGGAGAACCCAGACCAGCCCCGCGTCCGCCACCCTCCGTGAGTGTTTACATCCATCCAGTGGCGATGCACCCGCTTACCCGAGCAGCGAGGACGACGGTCCCGAGGACGCCGAGTCTGAGCCGGAGGTCGAGTCGGTCGTTCCCCCGCCTCCCCCTGCCCCGGTCTGGCAACAGCCTGCTCCCAACGGCATCCCGGCCTATCCGACCCCCGGCTATCCCCCGACCCCAGTCAAGCGCGAGCGCGTGACCAAGGCATGTGCCGATTGCCACGCCCGCAAGCGCAAGTGCACTGGCGGCCCCAACTGCGGCTCCAGGCAGAGCACGTCCTCTACCCGTCCCAGTCCGCAAAAGCCAGCCGGAACAACTCCCAACTCACGCACTCGCGAGCCATGCGCTGAATGCCGTGGTCGCAAGCGCCGGTGCATCCACCATCCCGACGGCACCAATGGCAGTGCTGCCAACAGCAATAATAACAAGTCTCCAGAGGAACAAGACGAACTCGATCCTCTCGAAGAGCTTCCTCCGACAGACACCGAGCCCGAACCGGAGAGGGAGCGGGACCGCCCCATGGTCGATCCCTCGCCATCTCATTCGCATAGTCGTTCTCCCCCTCCTGGTCGGTGGCACTACCCCCCTGGCCCCCCACCTCCACCGCACTGGGGATACCCCGAACAACACCGGGGAGCCCCGCCTTACCACACACACCCGCATCACCCCCATGGTCCTGGTGCATTCATCCACGATCGTCCCCCGTACGCTCACCCGCACGCACATCCCCATGGACATGCCCACCCCAGCCACCCGCCTCCTCACCCACACGGCTTGCACCCTCATCCTCACCCGCATGCCCGGCTTCCCCCTGCTCCCGATATGCGCCACCCAAGCACGGCAGCAAACCCAACGACGGATCCGAACCTCCCTCCTTCGGCCGCTAAATCCACCACCCCTGCTCCGGCTCCTGCCCCTGCACCCCCAGCCGGACGAAAAGGCCGCGCTTGCCTTGCGTGCAGGAAACTCAAGATGCGGTGCGTTGCGCCCAACGAGGAAGGTGGGCCAGACGAGCGCTGTCAGCGATGCGAGCGAGCAGGTCTCGAGTGCGTCTATGTCGATCGGAAGCGACGTGGTCCTGGAGGTGTCTTTACGGGTCAAGAAGGTCCCAACGGCAACGGCACCTACAAGGATTCCACTCCAGGGTTTGCTGGACCAGAGAACCAAACTCCTGTATTCGACGATGGTCGGAGTGCCAAAAAACTCAAGACCGAAGGATCCCCGAGCTCCTATGCAAACGGAAATGGAAACGGTGCACCCAGGAGAGAAGACGAAATGAGGAACCAACAAGATGCGGCGAGAGCTTTGGAAGAGTCTTTTGCGGATGAAGAAGGTAGCGAGCGATAGTTTTCTTTTTTTCGTATGCCCTTGGTTTAATTCACGACGTCCCATAAACGACCCATTCTAACGACGATACACCACACAAAAAAAATATGCCCGTTTTTTTCATTTGGGTTTTACCGGATTAGACCTGGGACTGCCAAATTGTATAGACTATCATATGATGCCTGCTGCGCGTCTCCTGTAGTTATCCGAAATCAAAGTGTATCCATTCGCCATTCTGCTCGGTCACATTTCACGAGTTTCGTCTATGCTATGGTGTCATGGGCTGTGGCGTTGCATACACTGCATACCGACGCACTTTCCCCAAGGCGCAATGCCGTGGCGTCCAGGCCCATAGAGATCGGCGTCAACTGAATCAACTTGGCGTACCAAAAAAACTCTGTGACAGCCACTACCGGGATTCGTCGTCATCGTTCTAGGCATTTGCTAAACACAAAGTTCAGGGGTGGAGGATAGATCGGCACATCGTAGCGTTTCTCCCTCAACAAGGAGCCAAGTGAACTTTATCCATAGATCACCCCCTGCCTTGGTAGCCGTGTACATGTATGTACCTCGACAATCAGGCGAATCAGATACGCTCTGTCTGATTCTCTCTTACTCTTCGTGATCTGGGAACCAAGGTGCCTATATACTCGAGTCTATAGGCAGTTCAGCCTAAGGGTCGATTCGGGTCTATACATCTTTAATTTCGTCTGGTATCCAACCCTGCAACTCAAACTATATATATGTACCCGGCCAAAGTCGGGCGTAGCCGCGGCACGTTCCTGTGCCTATATAAATTCTCAATTACAAAGTTGGGCGAAATCAGGTCCACCCGGCTATCAGTTTTCTTATAGCGAATGCAAATAAAAAATATCATTGAGAGAGGGCTAGGGATGTATGTATTCCGACCCACATCATCACATGGGGAGATTTTTTGGCGGGAATTTTGGTGTCATTAAGATCACGTGTGATATTAATTACGCGTGTTTGACTGGAATTGCCGAGATTAATTATGCGATTTAGGTGTTGTTTGGGTTTCGGTGTTGATAGGATACCGTCGCTCTCATTTGATGGCCTCTCGAAGCAGAATGGAATCAGGAATTCATGCAAATCTCCTTAGTTCTAAATCTTTGAGGAATCCGACAAATATGGACATACTCCTACTGGACTCACACTACAAGACGAGCAAAACCCCTCTTGCTTCAATCGCCAGGAATCAGAATCAAGACCGAACCACACGGTCAGAACGATCAGGGCACTCCCAAATCAAGCGTAACACACGGCTTATCTCATACTCTCAATGACCTGACGCAAACACCCCATCAGTCCAGAAACGCAACCGGCAAACTCATTAACCGTCAGCGTGAGACACCTCGATGACCGAACCGTGTGGGATGGGTGGCTTCGACCAGGCTTGGGATCATCTATGCATGCGGTGAAGTTTCAAACGTCGTGCGGTTCGTCGAAACCGACCATACTCTGAGGCTAAGGGAGGTCTACTAGAAGGTCTTGTTCTGGAGAAGGGGAGGTAATGTGGGGGTTCTATCGTATGCAAAGGTCATGGGATGCTGGTTTCAGTGCGTGTATGCATGTGGTAGAACGGAGCTGGGCCATACGATGGTTGACTACTGTTCAGGTGTGGGCTACCAGGTTCCGAGAAGTATAAAATATCTGCATCGGCGAGTTGTTGGCTGCCATCCAGCGGCCATTCGTTCATTTCACTTGTTTCATCATGCACGCCAAGACCTCATTGTACGTCTCTAGCTAGTTGGTTCCTATGGGATCGTCCGCAGGCCGTAGTGCTAATACCATCGACAGGCATCTTTTTTTTGCCGCTTCGGCGCTCGCTGCGCCCGCAGAGCTCGAAACTCGCCAGAGTTGCTCAAAAGCACAATGGTTTTCCTTGCTGGCACCAACGAGGAAGGTCTCGGCCTCGCCGGTAAACCCTCTCCTCTTCTCTCGGTTCTGGGTACGCTCAACCCGCTCGTTCAAGATAAATGATAATAATTGCGTTTTGATAGTTTCACGACCTACTCCGTTCCTTACGACACCAGGGCCGAGTACAGCTCTACCATTACCGCGGGTGCCACTCTCGTCGCCAACTACATTTCTTCTCAAGCTGCCAAGTGCCCCAGTCAGGTCTTTGTTCTTGGAGGATACTCCAAGGGTGCCATGGTCATTCACCGTAAGACTGTTCCCCTTATTTTCTCCAACACTTGCTAAGATCCTCGAAACAAAAAGGTACTTCGCTCCTTCCACTCTCAAGGCCAAGGTCAAGGCCATCGTCGTCTTCGGAGACCCATACCGCAGCTCGAGCAGCACCTGGCCCATCAACTCCCCAGTCGTCGACTCGGCTCCTCGCGACGGAAGCACTGCGTCCCAGAACGTGGCGAGCTTCTGCAACTCGGGTGACTTGTTCTGTGACGGCGGATTGAGCGTTCCTGCTCACCTTGCTTATGGAACTGATGGAAGGTACGTGCAACCACCATATGTTTTTGGTCTACAAAGGGATGTATGCTGATTTTGGTTATAATTTTCAGCACCACTGTTGCTGCCACTTTCATCAAGAACAAGGTCGCTTAAGGTTTACTGCTCAGATTTTTGCTTCCGTGTATATATACTTGACTTGGTATCGAAAGTAAAAAGTTGTATGACTATCCGGCGTTTGGGAGCTTTTTTGCGCTAATCCGTGTGATTGTCGGTCCGAGTTTCTCCCCCTTATGAAGAAAAGGGATAGCGAAAACCAAAAACCAAAGCGAGGTTTTGGACCGATTATAGACTTCTAAATTGATGGTGTAAAGACTGCTTAAACAGAAATAGTACAATTTACCTCCTATGAGACGACGATTTGCAAAAGGTTACAGTGAAAACGGCCAATTGGTTCGGACCCGATATGGAAAATAACAGGCACCCGGACGATGCGAAAGGAATATCCTAAATTAGGCACGCACATATCAAGTACCCAACCGGGTTGAATGTGTCTATTTCCATGATTGTACCAAGAGTAGATGACATAATGAGAGCCATAGCACTATAGTAAGATGCATAGTAAAAGTATCTAAATCTATAAAACCAACACAGGCCAAGTGGAATCAATGCTTTAATGGAGCTGAGAGCAGTGCCACCTGCGCGCCTGTCAACCTCGATCACTCGTCCAGGCCAACAACCTCGAAGAACTTGCGTGGGTCCATTCCCCGGCAGATGTGTGGTCAGTGCCGGTCTTCTTCAGTAGCGCCATTGCCTCACGGATCGCATGTACTGCCGCGACGGCCGAGACAAGAGAGAAGATGATGATCTTTGCACCCATTGCCTCTGCCTCTTGGGTGGTGAACGAAGGAGTCAGACCGCCTGAGATAACGTTCACAAGCACCTATTATCTGCGTCAATATCTATCCGGTTAGGGTTCGATTAACTCGGACTTACAGGTGTAGGAGCCAATGCCTTCACAGTCTTCTCGAGCAGCTCCTTGGTCTTCACACCCTCGATGAACGCTACATCAGCGCCGACAGAGGCAGCTGCTTGCAAGCGGCGGATAGCCTCATCCATGCCGAGCACCTGAGCAGAGTCGGTACGAGCAATGACAACGAATCGCACCCGGAATGGCGTCACGAGCCTGGACAGCTGCACGGATACGGGTCACGAACTCCTCGGTGGAGACGACCTGCTTGCCAAGCAAGTGTCCGCATCGCTTAGTTTGAACCTGCGACCCCGCAGTCAATTATCTTGCCAAGTAAGGGTCGAACTCGCATATCTGCTTACCTGATCTTCGATGTGGAGAGCTGCCACGCCGGCCCGGTCGTACATTTGCACTGTGCGAGCTACCATCGCAGGCCCGCCGAAGCCAGTGTCGGCGTCGGCAATGAGCGGGTAGAGTAGCTGAGGCTGGTAATCACGCCAGCGTTTTGGACAAAGTCAGGTAGTGTCGCGATGGCGAGATCAGGCATGCCGAGCTTGGCAGCAGTGGTGGCGGCACCGCTGAAAGTACCAGTGTGAGTAAAATATATGCGTGGTGAAGCAATGGAGTGATACCTCTGATAGAGACATTCGAAGCCGGCCTCGAGAGCGCAGCGAGCACTGATACCGTCGCATACACCGGGGCAGCGACGATGCCAGGGCGAGCGAGCAACTGGCGGAGACGGGTGCTTGCCTTGGCAGACAACGGCTCATCTGCGGTGTGGCGGAGGTGAGCGGGGATGGTGTACTCGCGCTCAAAGGTCTGAATAGGTTGCACAACCATGTTGAATGGGTTTTAGAAGAAGTTGTGGTGTTTGGTTGGGAGAGGAGAGCTGAAAGCTTGTTGGGTAGGAACGGAGCGATGCTGAAAGCGACTCACCTATCACTGTTTATATATGTCTTACTTCCTCATTGACCCGTATGAGTTTGTAATGATCAATTCATTCAGTATACCATTTATTATTCGCTTTTTTGGCCAAGTCTCTTGAATTGACATCGATCTCACGCAAGTCACTCCCAACTATGGCCAAGGCATCACAAACCCGCCGGTAAATTCCGCCAAGTTCGGGACTGCAGAAGGTGGTATAGCTAATTTAAGAAATAATCAAGAATAGAGTCGTTCATAATTTTGGGGCGACGTGAGAGATCTGCCTGGTTCTGACATGTAGAGCAAGCGTCGGCAATCTGTGATGTCGGTCACTGCGACTAGCGAGATTCGTTATATGCAAATATGTGTCGGGGCTTCCTAATGATTGCCTTCGAGGAAGATAAGTCTACAAGTGGAAATGTAAAGGATGAAACTGACGCCAGAGCGATGTTACAAATCCCGCCAAGCTGCATCCCTGTCGAGGTGTGATCTAGGTGTATCAAATGTGCCCACGTGGGAGAAAGGGGCCAACGTAAGTTAATTCCAGTCGATTCGCTGAAAGTGGAAATGTTTAGTATGGTCAACACTTAATACTACATCTACTTATTGTAAATATAGTGACACATTATGCCGCATCAATCGTATTAGAGCCAGTTCAGAGGATATAAGTACCGCCCCAGATATCAAATATGCATGTATACCATCATCCCCGGGGACTATGGATGGGCATAGTAATTGATTACGGGTTTCACAATTTTACTCAAGCGTAATTGTCCTAAATTTTCCAACAGCGGGGCTTTTCTGAGCTTCTGATAGTATACCGTTGCTGACCAGGCCTTTCTGGCATTCAACGTATGATAAAATATCCAAGACCGACATTATAGTGAGCATGGGATAGAGCCCCGCGGTTCTGTGGGAAACCGGAAATAAAGATAGTACGCTCCCCCGAGCAAACAGACATGCTGTCACATCATGATAGAACACTCACATACGTCGTTGTCATCCAAAAGATAGGTTACATCATAACGAGTTGCCGTCGTATCGCGTTAACCCACATGAATCAGAATTCTGACACCCGAGTTTTGACGTTGATCGTTCATGCCGAAGGTACCCGCTGGCTCGTTAAGGAAGCCGGTGATCGACAATGGAGCCGAAAAAAAACTAGTTAATAACGTCAGTAGGGGGCACACGTGGGAAACGCTACTATCGCTATTCCAATCATTTTGTGCTTCGGTGGCGAGTCACGCAATGTTACTCTAGCCACGTATAACGGAGAGCTTCTGTTCAAAAATGATACCTAAGAGAGCGGCTGCGGATATCTGTAAGACCGGCTAACAATGAATGCGTGACTCTGTCCCAATACGAAGAGATAAAATAATGTGTTCAATAGATTGAGTACAACAATAACATTGGATACGAAACCAAAACAAGTAAATGCTCAGAGATTATAAAACAAATTCATAGGCGATGTGTTGAGTACAGAACTTTGAAAGCTGTATCCTAAATGGCTAGGTGAGTATATGCGATCGAAATACCACGAGCGCAGCAGCCTACCATATCTATCCCCTTGATATCCTCATTGACGGGCGGTAATATGCCGGATGAGGAGTGTTGTAAAAGGTCCATGCTTGTTCCTGAGTTATCTGCCTGAACAAGTCAAAGCCAGAGCGTGATAGCACCTTTTTCTGTGTCAATAGTCGCATAAGATTAAAACAAGGTCGGAAAGGATCGTTGGTTGCGTTTTTCAGGATGATAGCTTGGCTGGTAGCCTCACTGAGATGCTCCAATAGTTTCGTGTGATAATATGGCCTGGGTCGACCTCGGGAGGTGATGTCCGCTGGCATCCGAGATCATCCACTTCCCAAATAGCAACCGTTTTCTCTGGTATACAGTACGGAACTTCCTCCAGACAAATACCAGTAGGACGCCCCACTTCGTCAGAGGTTAACTTAAGTACAAGGAACCTTCGCCACTTGATTTGCGTATGGACTTGCACAATTCTCATCGTCCAAGTATTGAGAGCCGGAGGCTTAGTACCAGGAGTAATCGCAGCGCCATAGAACAGGGCAGAGGTACATTTCCACATTTCGGGTTTGTCAGAATCCCCGCAAGAAGTTGGAGGATGGAGAGGGATCATTGTGACTGGAAGCGGAGAAGTTACCATTCGAGTTGCGATAACCTAGATAGATAACAAGACTTGAAGGGCTTAAAATTGCACGAACGGGATTGCAGGCGGGCCGATTTGAGTGGCCGCAGAGCACCCACTTAAATAGGTCTGGTGAGAACTAGTGGGTTTAATGCAGTGCAGAACACTACTCTAGCTTCAGTATGAAATCAAGGTCCGGACGCGCATAGTGGCTACTTGGGCCCGTTAACTGAGCGATACATCACCGTGATGGACTAAGTCAACTTGGGCCTTGATATTCTAAACGTAGCTTGAAAGTAGGTTTGGGGATAAATCCATAACTCTGCCCCAAGTGGGTCTAATGGAGGAGAATTTAAACATGGAGTATTGTCAGTTCTCGAAGCACTGTCATCTAGCGTTGGATAATTCCCAATTCCCACACAGGGGGTACATTGAATTAAACTAAAGAAACAACACGGGTTGGTATAGAAAAACCAGTAGACTGATAGACTACAAGATATATTGGGAAACAAAGATAAACCAAATAAATTCAGGGGATTTTTTTTAACCTATGTGATATATCTAGAACTGAACAAAGTAGTTCTTAGCGACGATATCAGGCTTGTTGCACTCGAGTCATCGGGCTTTGATTCGAAATATCGTCGTAAGAAGGGAGGTCTTTGCCACTGTCCCTCTCGCCTGATTGGTGATTGGGTCCAAGATTGCCTGAAGATGTACCGTCAGAACCGCTTCCAGACATAAAGATCGTGTGAACCTACTCGTAGGACCATGATAATGCTTTCGTGCTCCTGCGAAGTACCACGCAAGAGAGCAAACCATAACACCGACGGTGATGACAGATCTATACAACGCACGTATATTAATATATATATAAAATAACGGAAAAGGAAGAGGAAACTTACGCATAATTCATGTTTAGCTGAGTCACGGGTATAATTGTTGGGAGAGCAAGGATAACCGCCACGAAAAGAGTCCAGAGAATGCACATTATGTTGACAGCCCAGCCAAGGAACCCATCTCCCATGTAGAATGGGCCGGGCTTGAAGTGGACTTCGGGATGGTTCCGGAAAATTCGCCTGCATGCGATGGGGACGATGTACGATAGATCCAGGGCCATGGCGGTCAGCGCGAAGATGGCTTGCGCGGCAATGGGGCTGGCAAGATCCAAGAGACCCGGTAGAATGCTGAGAAATACGACGAGCCACTGTAGAGTAGTTCCGTCAGTAGCTGCACTTTGGGACGAACCTTATCCTCCAAACTCACCACTGCGTACAATGGGACATGGTTCTTGGTAATGCGCCCAAAAATTCCCTTATCCGGGAGACCCCGGTCACGCGAGAACGCATAGAAGGTGCGAGAGCATGCTTGAAGTGCGGTTTGAACAACGAAGAACGCAGTAAGGCAGACCCAAACCCTAGGTAAATTTAGTTAATACACAAAGATCAATATTGAGGCGGATGAACAACATACCAAAGGAACAATGCACCCGCGCGTCCGATGCGTCTATACATAATTTCCAACACGGCGAGGCCGGATGGGCCCGGGAGATCCTCGAGTGGGCCAGAGCAAAGAACGAGCACGATGTTGAAGAGCCATCCAAGAAGTCCTGTGCCCACGACTGGAGAAGAGTGGTTCAGGTATGAAAGGCAAGCTTAGCGAATAATACTGACCGGCAATGAAGATCGCAGCGGGTGCAGCAACGGCAGCACGCTGTACTTCTTCCCTGAAAATGAAAATGATAAGTCATAATCTCGAGAGAACACGTTTTGTTAACGTACGAAATATGTGCTGGGCGACGATAGCATCAGTAACTTCCATGTGAAATTAACGGGGTTCCACATACCTGTCGCATCATAATCTGTCATAGTCCATTGGACGGAAAGCAAGCCAAAGAGGAATGCAATCCCTGTATTCCAGCCTCCGGTTTGATTGACCACACCAGCAGAGCCAAACACGTAGCTAGAAATACCACCTCGGTCAGTCCGGGCATGATGGAAGAAGACAAGAAATTAAACGGACTTTGCCGGGTGCATTTCACTCCGAGGAGTCTTGGCTAGGAGTACAATGGTGATTACTGAGTAAAATATGATGTATGCGTTTGAAGTGAGTTAGGGGGCGGCGGTGTCAGATAGAATTTGATAGGAACAAGAAAAGGTACATACGGAGCGTGGCACCAATGTTGACAAAAACGAAGCCACTCGTCATTCGAGCGAGGTATTTGGTCGCAAGCGAGTTCTGTATGGAATATTCCAAATATGGTAAGCGAGGTGTACGGTTAAGCGAAGCAAGCCGAAGCCGAAGCGTCAGGGGAAGAATGAAGCCATACAAGGGATGGAGGCCGGATAGGGGAGAGGGGAGCATTTCATGGTGATATGTTCGTATAACTCACGAGTAGACCGTGCACGACGAGCAGTGCGGCCATAAGACCGACAACCATCCCTTGAGTTACGACAAAATTCTCGTCGTTTTTGGATATAACCACCTAGAATCATAGTTACGTTAGTGCTCGTAACTATCAGCGTTCAAGGCCAGAATTCGGATGCGTGAATGACGTCTGGACCACTGATTTTGTATGGCACGCTCATTGGAGCCAACGCCAAGAATGATATAAAAAAAATCGAGTCAGAGATTACTTACTGCTCCCCAAATCATGTTTGACAATCCGAATTCCGTACTGGAGACACCAGCAACTTGACCGAGCATATTGAGCCTGGAAATGACATCATACGGAAATTCAGCCCACGTAAGGGCTATCTGTGAACCACTGACCAGCCTACAACCCATCCTACGATGGCACGTTGTTTCGGAGGAACGAGCTCTAAACAGGAACCGAATACTTGAGGCACAATCACGAGAAGATTAGACAAATTGAACTTACGAGCAGAAGCGGTGTATAGTCCACCGGCAGTGGGGAAAGCAGACACGATCTCTGCAATACTGGCACCGAGTGTAAAACACATGGTGGCTCCCAAAATCCAACACCAAACCACCTATTTGAGGCAAATTGTCAGTTATAATGAGAGCTCACGCGACTTGGAGAGACTGACCGATGCGGGTCCACCAAGGGTGAGGGGGGTGTTGAAAGTCGTTGCGATGGATGAGCACATGCTAGAAATGACATATGAGCTATCTACTATAAGAGTGACTAGCAGAAACATACCCCATGATAGAGAATGCCTGAACATCAAGTCTAAATTAGCACCAATGAGCCAAGACTATCGATGGACTCACGAATGATATCGTAGCAATATTCGTAAACTCTCTCTTAAATGAGGGCTAATTAAAACATAAGCTCGTTGCACCCCTCACCACTCGACATATGCACACTCAACACACCTGATATCCCATCGCAATGAGCTCAGCATCGTCGCTAGTGAGGCTCTCCCCACTGGGGACGTCAACTTGGTACTTTTTGTCCTGAGGAGCCATGAGGAGGAGGGTAGTGGGGTAACGAAAGAAGTAAAAATTGGACGCAAAATATTTATGCGTTCCTCATGGGCGGCGATAAGCCAAGTGGGACCTGATCACACTTTAGCTGATCGGTAGTTCCGCAAAATCCATTCCCCGATCCTTGGCGCGCGGCGCTTCTCAAATTTACACCAACCGCATCCATTTCTGTCCCACCACCACCAAGTAACCATGCCCCCTCTTCGACCAGAAATATCAAGAGAAACGGCAAATCCGACTCAGAAAATAAGGCAAGAAAATACAACAAGAAATCAAACCCAGATGAGCCTGGTGTTCAAAAAGTCAAGTCAGCCATCCGTCAGACTCGTCGGTTGCTTGCAAAGGTATGTAATATCGGGAGCTACTGTGGAAGGATATTTATCTAAATATGCCGGTATGTCAAATTTAAACATTAGGAATCCCTTGCAGCAGATGTCAGGATTGCTAGTGAACGTAGGCTCAAATCGCTAGAAGCGGATCTTGCGAAAGCAGAGCGAAAGCAGAGACGAAGAAGGAACGAAAGATGGCGATGCGATACCACAAGGTACTTACCTCTTTGGTTTAGCGAGATTGGAATTCGTCTGACTTACCGCAGCATACGACCGATAGATAAAGTTCTTTGGTATGTCATATCTCTGACCTCCGTACCGTAATTGGCACCTCCAACCATCTACTCGTAGATAAGCAAAAGGTAAACCGAAAGATCGCCCAAACCAAACGAGCGCTGGAGGCACCAGATCTGGACAAGAAAGAACGTAAGAAGTTACAAAAAGAGCTCTTGTCCCATCGTGTGGACTTGAATTACATACTGGTATGTTTACATTCTATCTCCTTATATTTACCCTACAACGTTGCACTCCAACATAGAACCACCCCAAACTCGACAAATACATTGGCCTGTATCCTTCGAGCGAATCGAATGACGACCGGACAGATAAATTGCGTGAAGAACGGCGCCTACTTGTACGACAAGCCATGGAACGAGGGGAAATGGATGCCGAGCCGGAAAATCGAAGGTCAAATGGGAATGGCCAAGTCGAAGAACTTGATGGAGGAGGATCAGCTGAGCTCGGGGCCTCGGACGACGATGACGATGACGATGATAGCGGGACCGATGGGGAAGGGGGGAACCGAAGCCATCAAAGGCACCCTCAAATCGTCATCGTGTCTCGGCAAACACGGCGTCAAAATCCGAGAAACCCAAGAAACCAAAATTGCAAGAGAAGCCAAAGAAATCCAAGTCAGCTCCACTTGCATTCCAACAACAGTTGGTGAGCGTCAAGGACGATGATTTCTTCGATGCGTAGGTATGGTTTTTCTCGGTGTTACTTATTCCGCTTTCGTACTCGGTTATGTATCAAGTTGGGATTGCTTGGCTTTTGAATGCCAATTAAACATAGTTGATCATTTCTGTTATCTTGCTCAGCGTATCCTCAATCACTTAGACCTACGAAGGATGTGTTGGTTGGCTTATGCAAAATGATGGTGATACGAACAAGGTTACACTGCCGATCTCACGCGCACAGGGACTCAAGCCACAGATACTTTCTTTCCTTAATTAAGCGGCCTCGCTTGAGTGGGAACTGAGATTAAGAATGCCAGCCTTTTGATCGAATAATCATGGATCACCAGAGTTGGAAGCTAGTTTAGATATCTCCCATCATGAGCAGGAACAAAAGCACCTTCGAGTACAAATGCCTTTTATTCACATCTAAAGCCTGGTGTTCATTTAACAAATACCGTTTGGCGCTTTAGCAGGAACCTTGCTAGTGACGTATAGTTACAGTGCGACATGACTTGAAACGCAAGACCTTTCTCTGGTCAAAACACAAGATCATAAACTACATATTTGATCCTAATCTCGCTGACAACTAATAAGCCCGAGCTACTAGGCTGTTAAGCATAGCGCTAGCGTTCGGATGAATTGATACCATGCGCCGTACTCGTGGCTCCCGATCGCAAATTTGGCGCCCCATCCCAAGCAGTTGGGTTAATAAGGCTATATATAGCCTTGACCATTAGGTTGGCGAACGTCCTCCTGCATAGCCCATTCTATATTTAAGTTATTGATACCTTTGGCAAAAGCCGATGTGAAACGAGTTAAGTCTTGCCAACACGACCCATGAAACTAATCAATTGGTATAGTACAAATTCGATTCATCTATGCTCAGTTTATAGTAGCGAGTGATTAACAACGCAAATAAAATAAGTTATGAAAAAGAAAGCCGATAGTAAGATAGGTCCATATAACGTCGTAATACTATGAGATTCCTCATTTGGGAGTAAGAGTGGCTCCAGAACTAGTGACGGATGTCATCGGGATAGCAAACTCGATTGCACAGGGCTTGATTGTCATTTGTCAGATTCCCGAGTGACAGGCGACGATTCCGCTCTTCATCAAGTTGGTAGAGCGAGAAGATTATTCTACTGCACACAACGCTGGAAACAGCTATGATGATCCTGGGTCATTCATGTTAGAGTCTCGGATGTTGATTCGGATTAGCATTTCCGCAACTCACCCGACGCATTAGTCGCGATCTGAACAGTCCTGATAGTGCTCCCAATACAACCGAACACTATCAGCGCAACTCTAACACCAAAATATACAACGCAGCTATAATATAAGTTTGGGGTTATTAGATTCAATTGTTTACGTCATGTATCAACATGAAATATGGGATGATGGGGCATAGATTTATGCGTTCAACTCACTGTTCTGCAAGCCTTCGTGACAAAACAGTTGCACCAAAGTGTTTTCTCATTGTTCCGAGTTTCCATAAGGTAGCAATAAAGACTATCGATTCGTAGACTGTCGTGGGGATGAGGCCTATCCACATATAGGCGGGCGGAAGTACGGTGCATCCAGTTAATATCCCTGGAACTACTGGCTGTAAGAACCTGAAACACCTGCAAAGGGGACTGCTTATACTTACGAATCTGGGGCAGAAATATAGTTTGCTGTTTAAAAATATGTCAATAATAATGCTGGGAGACGTCGACACAACGGCGCAAACGCTAGTAAGATCACCTTTAAAATCTGGCTCGCAATTACAATGGTGGATGTTGCTGTACAGGTCAATCCTATAGCCAAAATACTGCAAGGTATAATGAGTGGAAATTGGAGTGCATATGAGGATTAACTATACAACGTACCAAAGTACGCGCCTATAGCCAGCACCGCGGTGTTAAGAAACAAACAACGATATGATTTATTTTGATCGTACCTACTGCTGTAAAGCGCCCAGCAACGCAGCACAAGCACCCCTAAACATAAATGGAACAGCCATGTAACACTATAAAAATAGTTCAAGCCAAGTATCACTCACCAGTTATTATATCCGTTGACAGCGAGCAACCGTAAGCGTATAGGGCAATCACCTGTTTACAACTGTATACGCAGGGTAGGTAGTAAGTCTGCTAGGCGTTAAACGTTGCAATGTAATAAAACCTACGTCTAGAAAGTAGGCAGACCTCACGTATAAGTGTCCGACATGCTACAAATGATATTAAAACGTACTGAAGGATGGGGTGAGGGATGAAATAATAGGACTGAGTTCCGCATGGACATTGACATCAACGAGGCGTTCATCAGCCGAGTTGAACGACAATACCTGGTAGAGATATCCTATACAATGATGCAAATGACTCAGTATTATAACTAGTCCTTAGAGAAGTGTATGTACCAGAGGAAAACTAATGGACAAATTCGATTGAGGTGGTAAAGGAAACGACCGTATGTCCAGGGCGCCCTCCAAATGTAAGCAACTTCCAGATGGAGGTTGCTCACCCAATCGTAAATCAAAAGTGCCAACGAAACCGCTGTTATGGATATTTAAGATGGTTAATTGAAGAAACAGGCTGATTGCCATATTGCTAACCAGTAAGCCTTTTAGCTAATTCCAGCTGGACAAGACCCTCTTCAATCAAAACCATGATATCCGTCCCTAGTGGTAAGAACGACATGGGTGTAGCTCCCTAAGTGGTTGAAGTGGTGCCGGTTTTTCTTTTCCCAAATCCTTGGAGATTGCCTTATGTGCTGTACGTGGCTGAGGCGGGAGGTCAGAACAGAGAGAAATTGGGGCGCCGGCTCGAAGGGTATTTATTCAGCCCGAACCGTATATGTGGAATGATTTTACGGTGAGCCTAAAGCATAAACGTAACGCCCAGTCCCGAGAGCCGTTCTTATTAGAGACCATAGCCGCTGACTGAATACTAAACAATGCGGAAGCAAAGTATTGCTATTTGCTCTTGTCAGGATACGAGTTCCGAAGAATCGCGTGTCAGAGTTGTCGGTGGCGCTGCTATGATCGCAAGCTCGGGATTGAGAGCCTTGGGGCCGTCGGCAAGTTGTGTAAGGGCATGTGCGTGTTGAGATACAACGAAGTGACTTAACTGCCTTTTTACTTAATATGCATTGGCCATCCAGCCAAGATTTCCTAGAGAACATCCAATAGGGGACGCCAAAAAGTGCAATTTTTTTTTGGTGAAATCCATACAGAGCGTCAGGTTGTTCTTGATTTGGATATTTATAGTGGTCTCGCCTGTGTTGTCGGACTCATAGTCTATTAGTCAGTGGTAGCGAACATCGAAACTCTGACTAAACGATGTGTGACCGCGGAGAACCTGATCTACATTTAAAATCAGAGGCCCATCCGTTCATTTATACGGTTCGATTTAAAATATAACACCCAGAGAAGCCCCCAAACAATGTTGATTAAACATCTAAAAAGAAGTCGAGTTACTTCCGAAGTTATCCAGACATTTGAAACCGCACCTTACACTCTCGACATCGTAGTTTCATTTTGCAGCCGTTTTCGACTCGCTTTGGAGAAGAGCAAATCGCTCGATAGTATGCGCCCGACAGCATGCCATCATTCGTAACCATTCCCAGCACTCAAGAAGTACCGAGCATGGAAAGAGAGCCTGTCGACGATCATATAAATTCGTTAGATTGGCGGCACAGCACCGTAACTTTCTTGGCAGAGTTGTTTGCTGTGAGTTTAGTGGCTAGTCATGAGAGAACGATGATCTCATAGTAAGCAAGAATGCGAGCGTGTCACATAACTACCATACACTTTACTACTGTTTCAAGCATCGCCTATATAACTACTGAATCTCAATGCGGACTCAAATCACCTTGCCATAATACCAAGACTTCAAGCGCCTTGCGCAGGAATTTTATCACTTGAACACCAGCCTATTGATCCCGGCTGCTAAATGGCGCATATAGTTTATATGTATTGAAACCGAGATTTTCAGGGTGCACTCTCGCTATCAGTTATTAATGCGATCATCAGGTCGTGGGCAGCACATATACTAATTTTGTACTGCCTTTGACCAACAAGTTGCACCAGGGTTAGGAACGAATATCTCCTGGACGGACACAGACTCAATATCGTAATGTTGTTGCATAACATGTTTGTGCAAGTCACATGATATGTTGTGATGTGTCAAACGCTCAAATGTCAAATCGTCGCGGGCGCTTCTTGTTCCCGACTACCACCACTCGCGCCCGGCGCTCACTCGCATTCAGCTCGTCCTAGGACCCCTTCTTGCATACACCGTCTTAGATCGTAACATGGTCGTTACACACGAAAGTGCACCACCCAAAGCCAAGCCCAAAGGCCAGGAAGTAGTAGTAACGTGCCAGGCAAGGAGAAGAGGTGAGGAGCAAAGAGGGATGTCTTACTTGTCGTATTCGAGGGAAGAAATGCGACCAAGGGAAGCTTACAGAAGACGATGCGCAACATCCTGGATGTGCGGCATGCAGACGCTTGCGTATTGAATGCCTTGGATATGCTCGCAATCGTCCTGAGTGGCTAAAAGTAAGTCCCCATCGCTCGGCGCTTGTACGGGCGCTCATTTATGTCTTGTGCAGGGGCCTCAAGTCGATGAATTTAAACGGACAATCAAGATGTTCCTTGCTGGTGAGCTTTTTTCACCTTCTTTATATAGGTTTAGACTTACCCTTTACCACGAAAGAAAATTCACCGCGAGTTCAACGTACTCCTCGCACTTCTGACTCTGGGAGCTTGCCATTCCTAACCTTTGACAACCTTCGCAATGGCGCGGCCACTTCGTTTGTCCCAGTCGGTCCTTCATCCTCTTCCGTTAATGGAGCTGCCGAAGCCAGCTCTCCTGCACAGCCCCCTGAAGGACAAGATGGGACTCGAGGGGATTTCAACCCGCCTCCGATCCCTCCTACATATGCACACGCACAGTACCAGGTACCAATGGCATTCGGCCCACCGCCGCAGCATCAACAGCTCCCTGGGCATCCCATCCAATCTCATGGAATTCCCCATCAATTACCGCCTATCGCCCACCCTCATGACCGAATCAGCTTCAATCGCAAGCAGGGATTCCACTGACCCAGCTCTTGCGATCGATCCAGCCCTAGAGGACGCAAACATGCAGACTCTTGCGCCTGTACTTGCCCAACTTGGCGTGATCGGCCGTCTTCGTCCCGCTGCCCCGAACAGCAGGACCATACCCACGTTGCTGTAGGATATACCGTCTCGCATGACAGAGGAACACCTCCGCTGCCCCAGCCCCTGCGGCCCCTGTTGGGGAGAATGCTCTGCATAACATTGGGGTTCGCGTTCTCGAAGTCTCATCGCAGGTGGCAAGCCTGTTGAAGCCGCGGCGGTCCGCGCATGGGCAGGCGTTGTTGGTGCTAGCGTTGCCTGGGGAGAGGTTGTTGTTGAGATTGTAGGCGCTACAAGAGCAGAGCCTGGTACGGTTATTAGCTTCACTGGCCCTATACCCGAAAATCTCGACCAACTTGGAGCGAATGCTTTACAAGCTTGTGCTCTCATGTGCCTTGGCCTTCCTGGAGCGGAGGAAGTACTTGCTAAACGCTTGGAGGAGCGCCGCTGGGGCGAGGAAGTTGCCGAAGGAGGAATAGCCGAGAATTGGCAACGAGCGGTGAAGTGCTTAGTACTCTAGCTGGCGCGGGTGTCGCGGGTGCTGCTGAGGCTGTGGCAAGGCTCGAAGCGCGGCAAGGAAAGCCTGCCGAGGTTCAGGATGGACTGTCAGGTGTTAAACCCGAAGAGGCAGGAGGAGACGTGCATATGGACTCTGATGATAAGAGCACCGTCGTTGCCCCAGCTGTTGCCGCCGCGACCCTGAACACGCCCGTTGTGCAGAATGATCCTGCAGTCACCTCTATAGCCACTGTTTAAGTGTGTTGAACTGTGAAAAGGGCAGAGCGTGTTCAAGTTTCGGATGATTAGTAGTTTTAAATAACCGTGTATATTTGACTGTGTACCCTGTCTTTTTGTCCTCGAGCCAGGTGGGCCGCTAGCGGCCAGTGCCTTTACCCATCCCGAATTTATAGCCAGTTTCATGTGTTCCTTGGATTCTATATTGCTTGCTATGTTTCTTTGTATGTGCAGACGGGGGAGAAATGGTAGTTAATTGATACTGATACTGGCGGAAACAAGTACAAAGCTCGTACAAAATAATGATAAATCAAAAAGCAACAAGTAAGCAATCCGGACACTCGATGGGGACTTCAACTGAAAAATTCCCAGTCATTCTCAACAATCCGTAACATGTATCTTTCAACTGGGGTTAATCCATCGTCCTCACCTGGTCCTCAGCCTGGGTAGTTGGGTGCTCAGATTCCGATACATGAGAGCTATCCCGTTCTGCCGCGCGCCGTTGTCATCACCATCTTTCTCTACCCCTCCAAAGTCGTCCCAATCCATCCTCCGTTCCTCACCGATAGCCATCTTCGCAGCATCCATCAACCTTATCCTCCACTTCTGCCAAAGCGCGCTCAATCCTCACATCATCGACCATGACCTGACGCCAGTCAAATTCCCCCTGCTGGATAACGATATCATCCAGAAGTCGTTTTTGGTTAGCTTTGCGCAGCATGGCTTCTTCAACCGTGTGCTTCGAGATGAATCGGTATATGCTCACTTCTCGGGTTTGGCCGATGCGATGTGCTCTACGAATGTGGACAGAGTCAGCGTGTGGTAAGGTTGGTTGTTCGAGATGTGTACCTGTCTTCGCACTGTCTATCCATTGATGGGTTATAGTCGCTATCGTAAAATATAACAGTATCTGCACCGGTTAGGCTATAAGATCATTGTCAATACCGGGCTATGGGCGCCGAAATGCTAAACTTACTTGATACCAACACCACCGGACCTCGACGAAGCAATGAACGCAAAAATCTTGTTATCCACATTGAACCTCTCAGTTACAACCTGCCGTTGCTCGATCTTCGTTGAGCCATCTAAACGCAGGTACCGATAGCCATGGAAATTAAGGAATATTTCGAGAATATCGAGGACCCGTGTCATTTGGGTAAATATCAATACCCTATGTCCACCCGCATTCTTCTCACGAAGCAGTCTATCGAGTGCCTGAAGCTTTCCACAGTCGTATTGGAGCAAGGAAGAATCCGGAAATGCTATCTGTAGTTTGACACTCGCACGGTGAAGAATATCAAACTCGGGATTGGAGAAGGCTGAGCGAATGACCGGGTTAAGCGCGATATCACCGGAGTAGCTGGGCGAGGCCAGAGGTGCAAGAACAAGTCGAGGAACATCCAAGGCAACGACGGTAGGTGTAACAAACGCAAATCGATCAACTATGTCTGCCATAGATTCTTCGCGTTGGGCGTACGACATGAGCATCCGAGCTACTCCGAATTTGGTGTTAGGACCCGATCTTCCTTGCTTGAGGATATCAGCAGGTATGAGTCGCTCCACCATTGAGCGCAGGACCCGGAGCTTCTCTGAGCCAAGGACAGGCATGCGCGCATTGCGCTGGGTAT
Organism: Rhizoctonia solani; assembly: GCF_016906535.1. Taxonomy (NCBI): domain Eukaryota; kingdom Fungi; phylum Basidiomycota; class Agaricomycetes; order Cantharellales; family Ceratobasidiaceae; genus Rhizoctonia; species Rhizoctonia solani. The sequence goes on from NC_057382.1 coordinate 1,438,027, forward strand.
TGATATGTTCGATTCGCCGACGAATTCCTCGCCTCTCAAGTATCCGTTGATACTCACGCCATCGTTTATTGCCGCAAATGGTACGAAGATCCTTTGGAGGTGGCTCTCCAGGGGTATCCAGAGCAGGGAAGAGCTGAGATGGGGTAAGCGTAGCTCTCTGTTCGGCAACTATAGAGGATTCAGTAGCGTTGGCCATGAGGTCAAATGAGTGATTGTAAAGGCTGAATCCATCATCGTCGAACTGTTTCAGTAATCGCCTGCGCACAAGTAGCTCCTTGATTTCGTAGTCGGCAACAGCAGATTGACCAACGGGTATTGCAAACGATGTAAGGATAGGCCGAACCTCAAATAGATCCGGGTGGTTGCAGACTTTACGTAGCTGCATAAGACAGTTTACGATACTAAGAAAGTTTCCGCCGGCGAGAGTTTCTTTGGTTTGAGCGCGTGACATAAACTCGTCGTACAGATATCGTTGGCGTTTAGATAGTCGACAGTAGACAATATGTTCGTGTTTAGCTGGGAGCTGCTGCTCAACATCACATTTGAGGCGACGAAGAATGTATGGGCGAAGTACGGTGTGTAGTTTATCGATCGTGTCTCGGGTCTGCTCGTCCAATGTCTCCCCGCTCTCTACAGCATGACGCATCGTTTCTGAATACAGAGACTGTCAGGATGAATTCAAGGTATTACTGCGAGCAACTTACCTAAAAACCATTCCTCGAATTGTTGTTTGTTCGCTGTCTCGGGCTGCACAAAATACAATAAAGACCACAGTTCGGTGATGTTGTTCTGGAGAGGAGTCCCAGTGAGAAGCAGGCGTCGTTCTGAATTGAAGCTAAACAGTGTGGCCCAGCGTTGGGATTTGAAGTTTTTGATGTTGTGAGCTTCGTCGAGAATCATGTAATGCCACCTTTTACGTCTGAATATTGCCTGGTCAGCAAGAACAAGTTGATAGGAGGTAACAACGACGTTGAATGAATGTTCGGTGTTCCATCCTATTCTTTTTTCTTTGCGTTCCCTGATAGACCCGTAGTAGCTGAGTACTTTGAATCCAGGCAGAAACTTTTTGAACTCCATTTCCCAATTAAGGATCACGCTAGTTGGCACAATGATCAAATGAGGACCCCAGACGCCTCTGTCGCAAGCCAAGTGAGCCAAAAGTGCAATTGTTTGGATAGTCTTGCTGCAAAGTTACTCGTGAGCAATGGCAGGATGTCATCTCACTGGACCACTCACCCAAGGCCCATTTCATCCGCTAAAATACCATTATTACCCCGGATGTATCCACTGACGAGCCACTCAAGTCCAGATTGCTGATAGGGCCTCAGGTTGCCGCGTAACAGAAACGGTGGTCGGACTCCACTATCTTGAGGTGCTTGTACATTTTTCGGTCCAAAAAGCCCAATAGTATGAATGCTCTCGTCTCCCTGGCTGCCTTCGTCTTGACTTTCACTCTCATCGTCACTATCCGGCTCACGAGTGCGGCTTTGCTCCGCTTCAGCTTCGTTGATACCAACAAATCCATACCGCCTCATTATCTCCTCCAGAGGTATCTCTGCATCCTTGGCTAACCCATCTACCTCGCTGCTCGGTTCGTATAGAACCGCCTTCGGAACACGCCGAGAAGTGCGCCGCGACTCCCCGAGTGCTGCTTCGGGTGATTTGAGCTTGAGTGTAAGCTTACGCACCGCATGTGCTATAGGAGTAATCGGTGGGGAGTCTGTTTGAATCGCAGAAGTAGAGTGACGAGTAGAGGATTCAGAAGTACCATCGCATACATGGTTCCCGTTAGTCGAGCCAGTGTGACCAAGAGATGCAGTAGATTGTTGCCTATCAACGGCCTCAGGAACCTGTTCCCTCATATCAACGCTTTGGACAGTCGGAGTGTCATCTGAAGCTACATAACAAAGACGATCCCGTTCGACAGCAGATGTGTCACCATCCTGATCAAGCGCAGAGTCGAAAACCTCGCTTAAAAGGATCGTTTCGTCAGGGTTGATTTTGACTCGGACAGTCGCAGGATCGGTTGTGAGAGATGAAAGGTCGGTATAATCCACCACGTCGACGTCAGGGTCGTTGTTCGCTTGGTCCATGGGCTCTCGTTCATATCCACCGAGTCTCGGTACCGAATCAAATGACGCATCACTCTCATCGCCCTCATCTACCCCCTCCTCGCTCTTGGTATCGCTCGAAGCTTCACTTTCCTCCCTGTCTTCCTCTTCCTCTTCCTCTTCCTCGGCAACTCGACTGGAGCGTGAATACGACCTCCCACTCGATAAACTTTTTGAGCGTCCTCCAGGCCGGCGAGTCAAGCCTAGATCTTGCTGTTGTGTCTCCAAAAGCGCGCTGCTCTGTTCTAAAATTGCATCGAGATGCTTTCGTCCTTCGCGTGCTTGTTCTGCTTCTTCTTTTTCGCGCAGGCGAGCCCGGATAACCTAACATAATAGGCAAATGTTGATAGACTGCCTGTGGCCTCAGGTTTACGGGGACAACTTACAGCAACTGCATCTTTCCAAGCTTTGGCTACTACGCCCCTTGCTAATGCCCTGGCACCGGTCCTCAAACGCCTCTCTTCAGCTGCTGCCAGTCTCTCCGCTGCCCCTTGAAGGCGCTCCCAGTATCGCGAAATGAGTGTTGCGGATCGATGTCGGTGCGCTTGAGTAGCTTTAACCCGCCGTGCGTGAGCTGGGATAGCGTTGAGGAGAATCTCGTAGTGGGACTGAGGAAGGAAAGAGAGGTTCGGAAGAGGGAGTGAGAGGGTAGCATTTGGTGTACTTGAACGGCTAGGATTACGAGTGGTATTTGATGAAATGGGCGCGGTGGTGGCAGGATTAATAGATTGTGGAGTGCGAGTCTCAATTTCTGGGTCCATTGCGCCGTATCCCAGGTTTACCGACTTGGTAGATTCGGTATCCATAATGTCGTGAATTGGGGGAGCACTAGCGCGTAAAGGAGCTTTGGGTATTGCTGCGATGTGTTCATCGATGGCTACGGCAGGGGGAGAACTTGTTTCAGAAATGGGCGAGGCGTATCCAGAAAGACCGGGAAGAATATAATCAGGGGTGTGAGTTCGATCGTTCTTCTCGCGATCCTCGGCGAGAGTGTCGCGAACCAATGTGCTTGAAAGTTCGGGTTCAATGATGGTGGAGGCACCAACTGTCTCCCCAGCCAAAGCGGGCCCCAAGCTCGCTTGATCTCCGGTCAATGGGCTAGCAACCCCATTGGATAGGATTTCTTCCTTCACAAGGTCCCGCCCGGGGCCTGTGGGCTCCCTTGTCGAATCGTCGACCTGCGCTTGGCCTCCACCCTTCCCTTCCGACCCATCACCATTTCCTTCGTCTCTACCCACTTCCACCTCTCCCTCTTGTTCTTCTTTTTCCTCTTCCTCCTCTTCCTCCTCAACCTCCTCTTCTTCTCCTCGAACAATTTCCCATCCTCGCATACATGTCAATCCCCCACGAGCCCGCACCTCCCTTATCCTTTTCCATATTTCTACCTCCGCTTTGACACTCTTGTCGAACTCGTCCCACGAAATACCAAGTTTGGAATGCTCGAGCTTATCACCAGGTGTTATATCACCGGGCTGTCGAATACCCGGGTCCACACCATTCCTCCTCTCGACAAAATCGTTCTCGTTGCTCTCCTCGAGTAGGGCAAAGGATGAGAGCAATTTCGGGAGCGAACCGCCAAATACGGAGGGGCGGGGAAGTTGGTGGGGATGTGTAGCAAGAACAGGTGGGGGAGCGGGTTTCACAATTAGTCGAATACGTTTGGGTAATGGTGTTCCTCCAGGAGATGAAGCCGGAGAAGATTGAGGGATCGATGGTGGTGAATGTTGGTCTGCCGAGGTAGATGCAAATAATGCAGTGGAATCTAGCACCGCCGAAGCTCCCTTCTCCTTCCGTTTCTGCCTCCGCTTTTTTGGCGAGAAAGACACAGACCAATCCGGCGCGCCTTGATCTATTATGTTAGGAGTTGTTGGTAAGGACGCTCTTGAAACGTCTAGATCATCCTGGCCTGCTCCATGGCCCTTTTCCCTCAGTGGCCGCTTGCGAGAGGCAACAGGGGGCGGGAACGACGGATTTTTAACGACTTTTGCTTTATACGACTTGGTTGGACCCGAGGTTGATATAGTCGTAAGGCTAGGCATTGGTAGGTTTCTTGATGATCGTTGGGCACCTGGAGATTCATGATTCTGGGAAGCAGTCGATGTTTGAGATGTTGATGTAGTCATAGACTCCCGTCGCTCGTTAATGGCTCGGCGTGTTCGTCGAGATGACGGTCCAGAGGCGGAATGATCCCAAAGGTCGTATGGCGCTCTGAACTCCTCCCAGACTTCTGATCTTTCCTGTTTTGCAACCTGTCAAAGTTGTCAAATAAATTACTTGAGCAACTTAGAAGAGAGCAAATGCATGGCACATACATCTGGGTCGAACCCAATTAAAGTTACAAACTTCTGCAAATGAAAGAGCTCTCGGAGCTGCTCCAGTAAATTTTGATTAGACAACATCAATTAGCGATGTAAGAATCGACATTACCAAGGAATCATGCTTGTCGTGCACCTCGTCCAGCTCCCGTTTCTTCTGCTCTATCAAACTGGCTCGTTGTTCGGCGAGGTCGCCATCGGACATGATCTCGGCTTCTGCAACTTGAGAAACCGGGCTACAAACGAGAAGCCAAAATTAAGGAGTAAATATATGCAAAAGATGAGACTATGGAGACTCGGACGGCTGGATGCGCCGACGGTGGCTCAAATCGAAAACACTCATGGAGGCCCGGAGGTTTCCTAACATGGACCCCGGTCACCCCGCGTCAGCGCAGTGTCTTGGGGGTCTCTAACTCTAATCACGATCACGATTGCGATCACGGACTGGCTACCGACTCCAAACCTCGCATACATTTATCACTGGGCACTCTTGCACCAATAAGAAAGCTGTTTAATGAAACATGTCGCACCTGATAACTTGTTCCAAATACGTTATGACTAAGCAGTCTCTCAATCTCCGTTTGTTCACCATAGAATTCAATAATGATAACACATGCGACTCCCTGCGCAGTGTTCAGTAAGGACAGGTTTAGAGCATACGTGAAGAGGACATGTCTATGTATTACATCCCAGTTGCAACTCAGTTATTCAAACTATGCCCGTTAGTGTTGGTTAAAATAAGAATTCACCGTTTTCTGAAGATTGCTGAAGGGGCAAAGTGTTTGGTAGTATTACTGTGGACAGTTGCCTTACCATTGGTCTACAGCATCTCTTCGGTTATGACATTAACTCTTGGATAATAGAGGTGCCAGTAGTTGAAGACCCTCTACAATTACTATTTCTGAAATTTCGATATGATTCATCGCTGAGGGTGCTAGTGAGCCCACACTTACAAAATAGAATAACAATGACATACTGACTTACAGTACGGGCTGCAGAGAAGCCAGAAAGAATCAGGTGTCAATTAGCATCTACATGAACCTACAAATTACAAGCGTCAGCAGTCTGAGAAAAGCAACCTATTGGTTCCGTTTACTAGTAGAACTGTTAGTATATGTACGCAGCGAGGGATAATGGAGCTTAAAAGCTTATGCACGTCCGTTGTTATCCCCGGCATTCACAGTCAATAGTGCGAGACGTATGCTGTATGTCTATACGTATTCATATCAGATGACTCACGCCGTTGAAGGTTTACGCCTCCCACTACTTGCTTTCAAACTAAAGCCAGTCATATGATACACCTTGCTTTTAAACTATCGGGAATTGTCCGGTTTATATGATGAGCTTTTTCTAAGGCTCAAGTGTATATTGAAAATTTATGCAGAAGTAATGGTATATGCTCGAATAGCCTGTTAGCTTAAATGTAAATTGCTATATATGGTGGCAGGCAGTGAACGCTTCTTTGGCGGGCTCTTTGTTGTCGCCATATTTGCAATGGATTTTAACTTTAGATCATGTGCGGAAGAGCCGGGATGCCGCCACGATATCACAAGAATACTTCTGCTATCACGTCAATCTTGAGTTCGTCTGGACTATAATTAGGAGGAGTTGGGGTACGCATCTCCAGCACCTTTCAACACTTTGCAACATACCTTGCCAACTATCGGATAGCTATTGGCACAGACATCCATACCCACCATGGCTCAACGTTCTCATGGGCGTGATTTTGATACACCTGGTCAGAGCGAATCAGCATCGTTAGTAGAAGGGGAGCGCGCTCCGCTGCTGGCTCCCGATGACCTCGAACGCGGGGGATCTGTTCAGTACCGCTATGGCACCCCTACTGAGGGGTTGAGAGAGCGGGGAAAAGGTACTTCTCCGAGTACATATTGGGGGATCCTTGGCCCGTAAGCTAATGATAAAATCTCTTACTCAGCGACCCTTCTTCAGCAAGCTGTGAATGTGAAGTCGAGTTACCTGGGGGGGCACCAACGTGAACCAACAAGTACATGGGGTGTCTTCAAGATGCGTAGCAAGTACTATGTACCAGCCCTCGATTGGTTGCCCAATTATTCTTTTTCACTGTGAGTTTATTCCTAATTTGAAGTCGGATTAGTATGGTCGCCAACACGACTTTTGTTCAGCTTCTGGGGCGATTTTGCAGCAGGCCTGACTGTAGCATCACTCGTCATCCCTATGTCAATGTCATATGCCTCTGGTCTTGCTCGACTCGATCCTTTGGCAGGTCTTATTTCGGCTGCTGTCCCAGGACTCATATACGCATTGTTCGGAAGCTCTCGACAGGTACTTCTAAAACTAGATCTGTATTACCCAATTGAACCTTTATCATCTTTTAGTTAAGTGTTGGTCCTGAAGCGGCTCTCTCTCTGCTCGTAGGGCAAGCAGTAACCCAAGTATTGCATGGAGACCCACTGCCAAAGTTCCCATTCTGTGGGACTTGCTGTATCAACGATGATCACTTTCCAAGTAAGCCATTCAACCAGTTACAAACCAGGCTGGCGCTAATGCTCCGTAAGGTTGGGTTCTTCTCTTTCGCTCTAGGGCTCCTCCGCCTGGGATTCATTGACGTTGTCCTTAGTCGGGCATTGCTACGAGGATTCGTCACGGCCGTGGTATGTTCCATATTTTCGCACATGCTTTGAATCAATCAACTGATATTTGTCATAAAGGCAGTGGTAATTACCATAGAACAACTCATCCCATGCTCGGACTTGTCAACTCGAACATTCAATCAAACCTGTCCCAGTCACCACAATCGACAAGTTTTTGTTTATCGTGCAAATGCGGGAACGCATGCCCACTGGCTTACTACGATCATTAGCTTTGCTACACTTGTGGCGCTCCTCAGTGCCGGGCAGTGAAACGGCGGTTGGCGAAACGTGAGGGCTGGCGCTGGGTTAAATTCATCCCCGAAGTGTTTTTGGCCGTAGTCATTGCGACAGGTGGGTTTTATCTAGTAGACTCAATTTGCCCGGCTCATGCTCATGTTATCATTACTAGCGTTGTGCGACAAGTTTGATTGGGACCTTCAAGGGGTTGACATTCTTGGTTCAGCCTCGATCAAGAAAGGAGCCAAGCTGTTTGATTTCCCAGTCAAGCATGCGAATCTCAAGTTCCTCAAAGCGACTACTAGCACAGCCGTGTAAGTCCCAATGCACTTGCGATACCTTCGTAACTGACTAGGGTCCAAGCTTGATTTCTGTGGTAGGCTACCTGGACAGTGTCGTAGCAGCTAAACAGAACGCCGCACGTTTTGGGTATTCGATCAGCCCCAACCGGGAGCTTGTTGCGCTCGGTATGTGTGGTACGGTAGATATTGATATATCGTACTGATATTTTGTCCGTTTAGGTGCTGGAAACTTGGTCTCCTCATTTTTCCCTGGAACTTTACCGGCATATGGTGCGATCACCCGGTAAGCAATAGTTTACCTTGCCACTATTGCTCGAATCGATGACTTTGAACCAGTTCGCGACTCAACGCCGACATCGGTGGACGTACCCAAATGGCTTCGATCTTGAACTCCTGCTTCGTCATCCTGGCAGTCTTCTTCCTGCTTCCTGCTTTATACTATCTTCCTCGCTGTGTGCTTGCGTCCATTGTGTGCTTGGTTGTCTATGGGCTGCTGGCGGAGGCTCCAGAGGACGTCGGCTTCTACATCAAGTAAGTCGATTTGGGCCGTGTTATTCACGCGGTCTTACCTGATATCCGCTATAGGATGAGAAGCTGGGTCGATCTCGCTCTGATGTTTGTCACCTTTGCGTTCACTCTATTCTGGAGTGTCGAAGTTGGGGTTGTTGTGAGCGTAACGGTTTCCTTGCTGCTCGTAGTGCACAAGAGCAGCAAAGCTCATATCAAGATTTTGGTACGTTAAACCTAGACTCTTTCTGAGAACCAAATATTAACTGTAATTGTAGGGTCGGGTTCCTGGGACTGATAGGTGGAGTGCTATCGACGAGGATCCTGACGCGATCGAAGATGTACCAGGACTGTTGATCGTCCGGATACGCGAGTCGCTCGACTTTGGTAAATGCTTATGCTTGAGATCAAATGGAATAAGCACTAACCCGACGATAGCCAATACCGGTCAACTCAAAGAGCGTCTCCGTCGCCTAGAACTCTACGGACCGACCAAAGCTCACCCGTCAGAAGCCCCTAGACGAAACAACGCCTCAGTCGTGGTCTTCCATATGTCCGACGTTGAAACAATCGACGCATCCGCTGTCCATATCTTCAAAGAACTGGTCGAGCAGTATCGTGAACGCGGGGTTCGTACGTTCTTCGCCCACTTGAGGCAAGAACAGAGGGAGAAGTTTGAAAAGGCCGAGATTATAGAAATCGTTGGAGAAGAGCATATCACAGAGTAAGTTTTGAGATTTAAGGATTGTGAGTTATACTTAATGGTCTTTTGTTTAATTCAGGACTGTGGCCGATGCTATGGCTGTGATCGAGAGAGAGAACAACTCCAGTTAGTTATGGCATAAATATCTTGTTCTGCCGAAACCAGTTCACGACCTAATGTTAATCAGTTCTTTCCATTATAACAACATGTTCAGATTTACGCAGAAATATTTTATAATTGCTGTTCCTATCTAGGGAGGGACGTAGTCATGTCTCTCCTATATGGCTTCGCTTGAATCTATGCCGTACATACGGGTTGATTTAGATTTCGACACTCATCCACGAGGCCTGTTGATCGTATCGCGTCTATCGAATAGGGAGACTCCAGCTCTCGGTGCACCATAAACCCTAGCCTCTTAATCATTGTGTGCAAGGGAAATCTCTTCGGCTCCCCAAGTCTGCCAGATCTCGAGAGATTTTCCTAATGTGGACCTCGGTCCAATGTCTTGGGTAGGCGGGTGGGGATAAAGACATTTAGTTGCACCAGGTCTAACATCTCCGCACTTTCCATTTCTAAAAAGAACCTCGCCCATGGTCATCTACTTGCACGCCTATCAAGATTTACAAATGTAATGTATGCTCCAAGAGCGCGAAGGATAAATGCGATCTACCACGTGATCTTATAAAAGATCTCCGACCGCCGATCACGAATTGTCAATTGCATTTTGACACGACCGCACTAGGTCCACGTTCCGAGTTGTGACTCACGTCCGCCCCGAGCACTTTCGTTGATGTAAGTCGAATAAAAAAATTATAGAACGAGATGGCTGATGACACCTTAACTTGCCATGCTTGATTGAATCATTCCACTGGCTTATTGTGCCGCCTGGTCTAACAATAGAGTTCGGAGTCGAGTACGATCCACAAATTCACAAAAGGTGTGATCGAAGAACTGATCTCAGCACGTTTGGGAACTACATAAGCAAATACTTGAATCCCCTCTTGTCTGTACGTTCTGTGCCCCCCCCCCCATAGCTTGTGGTAAGAGAGCGATCTCCATATGCTTGGGACATTAACCAGATTCGGAACAGAGACATGTCCACGCCTATTTCTAAAGCCACGTCTGCTGGCTCCCATCCAGAGCGCATAGATGTCTCGGTTCCTGCCGCTTCCTCGCCAGCTGGTGACCCCCGGTCTCCGCCGTTGCCGAACCCGCCGCGCTCGTTACTCCCAGAAACCCCGATCGAAACGCTCATGATCGACAATTTCGACTCGTTTACTTGGAATCTCTACCAACAATTATGCATGCTTGGCGCCAATGTCACTGTTTTGCGCAACAACGAACTCACTCCCAATGATTTTCCCAATTTGCGCATTCGTAATTTGATCATCTCCCCCGGCCCTGGTCACCCGAGCACTGACAGCGGCATCTCGAATGAAGCGATCAAATACTTTGCTGGTCGTGTGCCGGTATTGGGCGTTTGTATGGGTCTCGAGTGTATGGTCGAGAGTTACGGTGGAACGATCGAGTACGCAGGCGAGATTATGCACGGCAAGACCAGTCCCATTCGCCACGACAATCGAGGATGCTTCAAGGATGTACCACAAGGAATTCAATCTACACGATACCATTCACTTTCTGCTCACCGTACAACACTGCCCCCTTGCTTGGCGATCACTGCAACAACGGCGGAAAGTGGTGTGATCATGGGTATTCGTCATCGCGAACTCACTCTGGAAGCCGTCCAGTATCACCCCGAGAGTATCATGTCTGAGGAAGGTGACGCGCTTCTACGCAATTTCCTCGACCTTCAAGGCGGCACTTGGGCCGAAAATCCTATTAGCAAGGTTCTGGACCCCACGCTCCATCCCTTTTCACCCGATGTTCCTCACCGCACGCCTACTATTCTTGACAAGATCTATGCTCAACGCCTCAAGGATGTTGAACTTGCCAAATCGACTCCTGGGACTACCAAGGAGGATCTTCAAACATTCTTGTCTATGCAGCTTGCCCCACCTCTCGTCTCCTTTGTCGCGAGACTCAAGGCACGCGCCCCAGCGCTTATGGCTGAGATCAAACGCGCATCCCCATCCAAGGGTGCTATTGCAATGCATACAAACGCCGCTCAACAGGCTCTGACCTATGCACTTGCCGGTGCCTCGGTCATCTCAGTTCTAACCGAGCCAATGTGGTTCAAGGGTTCACTTCTCGACATGCGTCTTGCTCGTGAGGCGGTGGCCACTCTGACCGATCGCCCGGCGATCCTTCGCAAGGATTTTATTGTCGACGAGTATCAGATTTGCGAGGCAAGGCTATGGGGCGCTGACACGATCCTTCTGATCGTCGCCATGCTTCCTCCCGACCGTCTACGCGCACTTTACCTCTTTTCGATCTCATTGGGAATGGAACCACTCGTCGAGGTCAATAACGCAGATGAAATGCGGACCGCCCTTCGACTGGGCGCCAAAGTGATTGGCGTGAATAATCGCAATCTTCATGATTTCAATGTCGACATGGGAACTACATCTCGTTTAGCCGATATGTGTGCTGAATCGATGTTGTTTTGTGCGCACTCTCAGGGATCAGCACTCATGCAGACGTCGCGACATACACTGCCCAAGGAGTTGGCGCAGTTCTGGTTGGCGAAGCCCTCATGCGTGCTTCGGATCCCGCTCTTTTCATCCGTACGCTACTCGATTTACCACCTGCCCGCACCCCACGAGGTGGAGCAACAAAGCCGCTCGTGAAGATTTGTGGAGTCCGCAATGTGGAAGACGCTGTGGTAGCTGCCGAGGCAGGAGCCGACTTTGTGGGTGTCGTCTTTGTTCCAGGAAGCAAGCGTTGCGTAGATCTTGGGACAGCCAAGGAAATCTCAAAGGCGCTGCGTACTCGACGTGCTTCTTCGACTACCCCCGACCGACCCCTTTCCGCCAATGGCATCACCCCTGCTCCAGGCATGCAGGCACACCCTCCCGCATCTAATTTGACGGCAGTATCATGGTTTAGCTCTCACACTCGCTCGTTACCTTCTGCTCGTCCATTATTAGTCGGAGTATTCCAAGATCAGCCGCTCAGCTATGTTACACATATATGCAGCGCCGTTGGCCTTGATATGGTGCAACTTCATGGCCACGAACCCGTCGAATGGTCGCGTTGGATCCCTGTGCCCGTGATCCGGGCTTTCCATCTCAGAGCAAAGGACTCAGCTTCCCAGGCTCAAACCAACGGAACGACCGAGTCTGAAGCCCACGACCATACCAAAGATATCGACGCGAGCGGTCCTACCGGCTTGGAAGATATCGCCCGCCCAGGTTTCCACCGACACATTCTTCTCGATGCTATCAAACCGGGTGCTACGAACAAACTGAGCGGAGGGGCGGGCGTGCCTGTCGATTGGGATCTTGCTCGCGCAGTAGCCGACGCAGGCGAGATTGGTCGCGGACGGTTGCCTATTATCCTCGCTGGGGGGCTGGACTCCAAAAACGTTCGCGAGGCTGTGGAAAAGGTGGCCCCATGGGCTGTGGACGTGAGCGGTGGTGTAGAGACCAACGGTGCCAAAGACCATTCGAAGATTAGAGAGTTTGTCAAGGCCGCCAAAGGAGTTTAGTAGCTTGGTTGGAGGCTGTACACTCTAGAGTATTTTTGTATTTTGGGTAGTTAACAATGTTAAGTGTGTGCGTGTTGTGAATTCAATTTTGGAGTAGATTGGCAAGGTGAATGTATGCGTGTGTGTTTTGTTCATTGTGGCAAAGTGTTCTTGACCAAACGGGTAAGTGATACCCACCGCGCATATAAAATACATTCTAGCCTCGTGTCTTTTATCTCATCTCATCGCGTACTATATATGTACATAGCAACGGGTCGTATACCCTGTCCCTCTTCTATCTGGACGTCGATACCTCTTTCTGTCAACAATAAATTACTGGCTGTGCTTCACTGATATTCACTATATATCACGCGTCCCCTACTTACCGAAGATTCTGGCTAGACTTTCGTGCTCTTCTAAGGTGGGCGTCAAGGCAGTCCTTTGAGCCCTGGCATAATAATAACCATACCCAGGTCCTTTCCCTCCACCATCCCCAGCTCGTATACTAATTCCAACCTCACATTACACTTGGAAACCCGCTAGCATTGGTCACCCCAATTATTTCTTATCCCGCATATAACCGACTATGCACACAAATCAATCCGAGGAAGAGTCTCGGCCAGGAATTTTAAGTGAGTACATGTACATCCTCTACCATAGCAACCACTAACGATTATTGTGAATAAAACGCAGGTGGTTTTGCATCATCGATTCTCAATGTAATACAACCTCTGGTTACAGGACATCAGAACGTGTCTCAACCATACCAGCATACGCCCGAACGAGGTCCAACCAAGGCTCCAACCTCGGGCAGTTCCGTAATCCCAGGAGCGTCGAGTCCGGCCAAAGGGCATGGCCCTTCCCGTTCGATACCAGGAAGGTGGAATTCTGTTGATTTTGCAGATGTGGCTACCATTAATTGCGATGCAGCCGACGTGCGCCAAACCTCGGTGGAGGTTGTCGACAACCTAACAGCCACGCAGAATGAACTGGACCATAGTACTAGCTTTTGGTCAACACCAAGTATTATGCAGAGCGGCCCAGGGCCTTCTCAATATACTTTAGTTCACAACGGTGGCGATCAACTAGTGGATGAGAATTACATTGCATTTCCCGAACCTCACATTCCTCAGGTCGAGGTTACTTCAGAATCTCATTTTGATTCTCAGGAACAGCTTGGCCTGAATTTTATTTCACCGGACTTCAATTCGGCTCCCAAAAGACAATCCTTCCCCCCAAGTTCACCCGGGCGAGCCGCCGAAGATAGTGGGGTCGCCAATAACAAAGGTTTCTTAGCGAACTCTCCGTTACAGCCGGATCCAGTAGAAATACCCTTGCTTAAGGCGCCGGTCGTCAACAATGACAATTGTTCGCAGGATCGCCTGTCCGTGTCGTCGATGGGTGATGCATCGACCCATTCACAAGGAAAGAAAGGAATCAAGCATTTCTGGGACTCGACCAAATCGCGTTTAAAGTCGCAGCCCGCTACCCCTCCAAAAAGCAGATCTGAATCTCCCAAGGTCCCATCGGGCCCACCCAGCAAGATCCGCGCCTCTGTTGTTTTCCAGAAACAAGAAAAGAAACTAGATGCGCTGGATACAAAGCTCGAATATTTCCAAAATGTTGAACTCCACTCCTCAACTACATGGGGTGACATTTGCAACGAACTTATGCCTCTCCCTGCCTTTGGTCAAATACTTAGCCATCTCTATAGGGTTTTTGGAGCAGTGGATAACATAAGGACCTATCGGTAAGGCAGCATGTATACCCTCCTTGAAATCAACATCTAACTACCACCTCAGTGGTCAATGGCAAAGACTGCGTGGAAATTGCGTTGTCATATCTAGGGTACTAGTCCACCAGTACGAACGCTACCAGACCGAGCCGGAAAAGCTCAAATTGTTGGGCAAGGTGTGCGAGAATCTGGAAATGTAAGTGCTCGAATTTATCTGAATGGCGCGAAAAATCTTATTGTTGGAAGCGCCATTGCGGAGATATCTATGACCGCTCGGAAATGGAGCGAGAAGAATCCTGTCGAAGCATTTGTTACTTATGAACGGATGGAGAGAGCGTTAAACGATCACTTCTTGGCTCTGAATGACGTGCTTAAAATGATGGTGGTAAGTTCTCTTCTTAACTAAAGTAGCACCCCTTGTTCGGTCTACTCACTCCTTAGGCAATTTAGTCTACTTCTCAAGTGCTGAATGAGACCTGGTCGAGTGAGATCGCAAAGTCCCAAAAGGAAGAACGCCAGCAACTAGAGATAATAAGGGCACTTCTACAAGAACAGAACAGCTCTCTGGATCAATTAACCCAAGCGATCCAGTCGAAAGATGACTTGATCACCAAACTGATTGGAGAGAATGAAGTGACTATCGGGCGGGTTTTAGGCAAACAAATGGTTTGATATTTTGCGTAAAATGCATCTCAGCAATCTAACCACGCAATCATAGATACGGTTTCAAAAATCTCTGGAGGACGCTGAGGACACAGATAAACTAATACAAATGATTGTTGCAATCACTGGGGTTGAGCCACCAACCGAAGTATTTCAGACAGAACCATGTACTAACGAGGCCAACGTAGACCCTATTCATGGTCACTCGAGCACAGTATACAAGGCAACGCTTGCCCGAGGGCAATCAGTTGCTAAGAAGGTGTTCTACTTGAACAAATACTCGGAGGGAGATGTTAAGACATACGCAATGGTGCGTCCACGGCCATAAGGTTGCTTATACTGCCTCACACTATGAAAAGAAAATGACTCGAGATGCCAAACAATGGCGTGTGTTTGACTCCGAATACACATTGAAATGCCTTGGAATTGGGATGGAAAAATCCAACGATACCCAATTTAAACTGTAAACATATACGTTAAATTAAAATCCAGCTCTGGCTAACATTTGTAACAGGTATATGCTGTCGCCTTGGATGGAGAATATGGATGCAGTAGGTCTCATCACTTAAATGCTTTTTTTAATCGTTTACAACTCTTGGCAGATAAATTACCTGAAAGATCGACGCCAGAGTATCGACCAACGCAACATTTTGAGAATAGTAGGTCCACAATCATTATTAACATTTTTCACGCTTCAGATCGCGAATTCAGGTTGCCGACTCGGCCCTGGGGCTTGTCGAGATCCATCAGAAGAACTCGGTTCACTCCAATATGCGGGGTCAGAATGTTTTTGTTCGAGCGAACGGAAGGGGAGTTCTTGGAGGTTTTGGACTTACTAAAGTAGGCTTGATTTTGATTGTTCAATTTTTTGGTCTGGAAAACTTTGATCCAGGCTCTGAAAAACCATTCGACCGGAAAGCTCCCATCAGTCGAACAAACTGGACAATCGCTACCCTATAGATGGATGGCATGTCTTTGATTTATTAAATTAAAATACCGTTGTTTTAACCATCTATAAATCCTCTATAGGCCCCGGAATGTCACCATTTTGGACCGGGGAGGCCAGATGTTACTGTCGCCAATGACGTCTGGGGATGGTAAGTGCTACTGCGAGGGACGAACCAAAACTAAAAGCGCATTACAAATGAAGGGCAATGACAGCATTAGAGGCGAGTCTCTATATATCGCTGTCCTACACGTGTATAATAACTTGGTCAACAGATTATCACGGGCGCACCACCCATACGACGAATCAAGGGAGATATGGCATTACCTTGTGCGACTTCTGAGGAATTTGATGCAACCAAACAGCGACACGAATACCCAGAATGGGAGCAATATGCATACAAGCCCGACTCGCTCTGGTTGTTGCTTTCGAGGTGTTGGAATCTCGATGAAACAAAGCGACCTGATATGAAGACGGTTTCAAACGAGATCGAAAAGATCATCTCACAGAGATGAAGTTCACTGACCTTGCATTTGAAATCTATCTATCCCATTTCTTGCAAATATTCCAAGTGCATTGTGAGAAACAGAAATGATTGAATCAGCAATAATTCACGGTATTAGATAAACCCTTACTACAAAAGCAGAACACATGTACAGCATATAATCGAATTGACATTACTCGTTCAATGCTATACAGGTGTATTATGACATTGCATTCGATCCTTTCAATGGTCATAAATATGTACCATGTGGTTCAAGATGTACCAGTTGAACGTTCCGGGAAAAGCCTTGCTGACTTGATAGTCGTTGGGGATCACGAGCCGTGCACAGGACTTTAGTGAGGGCAAACACAAACAAGGATATTTGCGTCATTCAACGTGTTCATTCATTCAACGATACATAGTGCATACAAGTTAAAATTTGGATACATATCCATGATAGCGATTGGCTTGTTGAAAGGGAAAACTACATAACATATAGCATAAAGATCGGAGATAATATCATATCGCGCACGCACATCCTGGCATACCCCCTCAAGCATACCCACCAACCAGAGCTTTTAACTGCTAAATTTATTCCAAAACAAGGGCGTGTTCATGATTTCCTATCAAGATTCAGATTGGTTACATGTAGAGAATTTAGATAGGTTTACGCACTTTACCATCCTGAGAACTGGCTAGTACTCTTGCATGTTGACTCGCTTCCAAAGCACCCTTTATCTGATTCTTGTTTTCATAATCTATATCGCTCCTGAAGGAAGGTGATGTGCACAGATCACCAAATGCACTGGTAGAAGAATAACCTACATTACCCGGTCCCATAGTGCTTTACGTTCAATAGTTCCTCCTGGTGATTTTACTATCAAGCATTACTTCAGTATAACACTTGTTTCTAATGGAGAGATTCATATAATTACTAATCTCGTCGCAGACAGCCTTGGTTTATAATTGATTTATAATGGAGGTCTATACTTGGGTTGAATTAATACTCACATTAGCCAGAGATCCACCTTTAACCCTGCGAGACTCGTAGGCCCTCTCACTGGGACCCGAAGCAGCCCAAACGATCTGTGCGATATTCAGTGAGTATCCAGTAAGACTCTAGTTATAATAAGATTCACGACGGATGCTTCTGTGTTAATCATTACCCCGGGTTGCGGTCCTGATGAGTTCGCGCGAATCTGATTACGAGGACTACCTGATCCCTCTACTATGGTCCCCGGACCTTTACCAGGGTCTGGGCCTGTGTGTATGTGGATGCGAGCATTATGCATATACCCCATACGAAATGTGTTGCGTCGGTGGGGGAAAATTAGTCAAAAGGTCCCCACGGGCAAATGGGATGAAGAGATCGATCGGTGAGAAAGTGAGCCGTAAGTATCTTCCTATATTACTTTACCTGAGGCCATATTTTTGACTACATTGCCAAGTTGTATCAATCCACCGCTATAGCAAGAATCAATGAATATCTATATAGGAGCCAGGCTTTAATATCAAGGCCATGAACGAATAAATTACTATACCTCCGCAGTGCAACCAGGAGGTAACTTGTTGATATATGAACTAAACACCTATTCAAAATGCTCGACGTTCGTTTCGAATGAATTAAAACAAAATACCAATACCGTTGAAGGAAGTAATAGAAAGGACTCGTTATCCTCGATAGTTACCAGAGAGACAACCCCATTTATTTCGTTCCTAACACAATGGCCAGAAACTGTGTTCGATGATCAACCTTGATTGGCCCATATTAGATGAATATCAACTTACAAAATAGGATAAGCAAATCGTTAGGTCGGGCTCCTCCAAACAATCTCTCTAAAGCCTTGAATATTTTTCTGCGGGGGACACTCTTTCCACCCTCGTCGACCAGCATTTCAACCTCAAAATGAAAATCCTCAGACTGGGTATTGAGTTTCTGGAGACATCTTTCAAAATTCTTTGCGTCTTGGATGGCGTGATCGAGAGGATTCCCATGGGAGTAAGTACCATTTAAGCCGATCTTTATGCGTGTATAGTTAGTTTGATAACATATTCAACACATTTTGACATACCACCAATGCTTTGTGCAGCCCTTTAGGAACATGCTTTGTGGCTATAGATTCAGATAACCCTTTAGCTATAGGTGTCTTCAGGCATACTGATCGTTCTTTTAGAGGAACCTGGGAGTGCTGGTTTTGTTGGCTTGTGTATACAGGTAGACCTTCAGCTTTGTGTAAAGGGCTGCGGCCGGATATCGGCGTATCAACAATATGTTCTGACCGACGTTTACTATGGCGTAGAAAATCAGCAAAATGACATTTTCAGATTACTTGAATAAAGCTCACATGAGTCGGTTAACAAGTATACGATCCAGAGTAACTGCCAACATTTTCCTGATTTTTTCCTTGAAGTTCCATTTCTTAGATTGGTCCGAAGTAACCGGGTTAATGATTAATGTCGGTACGGTCTTAATATGACCACGCATATGTTCTTCTTTCTCATAACTGCATGTTACCTTGGCCCAACAAGCGATGAAATTGCTCAAAGGAACAACAAAATTCCAGGGGGCCTTATTCTTCAAATGTGGTGCAGTTATGAGGTGCATCCAAACGTTTTGAAACATGGCAGTTTGTACGACAAAAGCGAAAAGAATACGGAGCACGTTAGACGAAGTCAAAGGCACCATAGGGCGCAATAGATCTCAAAGCTGCAGCTCACA
This sequence comes from Rhizoctonia solani, assembly GCF_016906535.1. Lineage (NCBI taxonomy): Eukaryota > Fungi > Basidiomycota > Agaricomycetes > Cantharellales > Ceratobasidiaceae > Rhizoctonia > Rhizoctonia solani. The sequence continues at coordinate 1,456,947 of NC_057382.1, forward strand.
GCAGCACCAATGCTCTTTATTACAGATCGACAGCTAGCCAAGAAAGATTATGAACACATTGAGTGTGTCCTGTTTGGCTTTATGTCAACATGGTGTAGGCTCATCCCGACCAGCGGTAACCGTTCTATCTCAAGGCCCTCTCGATCACACTCAGCTCCACAATAATCCGGCCGTTCCAATACAACGATGACCGTATACATTGACAAGACACGGGGAAAGGATACAGGTAACAACGTGTACCAGAGTATAGTCTAGAGCAATGGCTTTACTTGATTGGCATCCATAGTGCTTCTTCACCAGATAGGCATTGGTTTAGTACTGGGTTCAATTCGTAGAGTTATGTCATGTCGGTCAACTAGGAAGCCAAGTTTTGCTGTGTGGCAGGGATAGGTCACGTGCCAATCTGGGCTGTACGAGTACACCTGCAACTGAAACGCCTCCGTGTGTCGCAGTTAAACCCGGATATCAACTTCGAAACCATGGCCAGACGTGATGATAAATCTCATATAATCGATCAGATAATTCAGGTCGAGATAATTATTATGATTCGTACTTGGTTTAATGTACCCTGAGGTCTGATTTACTACGAAAGCTCAATTCAAGTTACTCCAGAAAACTCGCATTCCAGTAAACATTGACATAATCGGTAACACGGTCACTTCCATCAGTCGTTCCTACCCCCTTTCTCATACCGTCTCCATCCTTGGGCATAGGTTAAAATGTTTCGTTCTTGACTATAGCCGTAATGCTCATCTAAACCCCGCCTACATAATACCGCTCATCCCTTGAGTGCCTGTCGTATTCCAGAACCTCCTATCCTAGTAAGTACTATTTGTTCTAGAAAGCTTTCAGAGTCCAGAGATAGTAATCAACATACCAACACTCTGGAAGATCGAATGCGGGTTTCTTAGAATCTCAAGTGGCGTTAGGCGATGCTCTCATGGAAGACGAAAATGCTGCAAGCACTGCATTCAAACCTAACCAAACTTCCAATCGGATACTATAGTTCCTGTAGAAACATCAATACTCGAGGTACATGTACCTCGAACTAATACTTCAACCTCCGTCGTCAATTACTTGATAGTTTCGGATAATTTAAGCCAATGAGGTCCTCGTTGCGTAGGAGATGTGCGTAATATGTATCATATGGAGCGATTGGCCCCCACACCCACTGTAAACAGTGATCATTTGGTCTGGTTTCGTTGACTTTGCTCATCATTCCCTGTTTAAAAGTATCGCCGGTAGTCGTGGCCGACGCTCAGTTGGGCGCGGGATCAGAAGCTTCGTTCATGAAATGCACAGTGACCAAGTATTGGGTTTCATTTGGCGGTCTATATATAGGCAATAACACGAGATTAAATTAGCATATGTTATATAAGCCATAACTCATGCTACAGAGTTAATATTCTAAACAAGTAGACAACAACTCGTCGTACTGTATCTTGCAAAATCAGGCCAGGTAAGGGGATTCTGAGTTACAATACCATGGGCAAACGAAAGGCGACCACGCGTGCGTTAGTTGGTTCTTCAGTCCCCTTCAACGCTAATCATATTACAAACGCAAGCGGCGAACAAAGGCATTCAAATGTACCTGTATCACATGAACGTCACCATTAGTGAAACCCCCAATGGGTACTCGTAATTGCACAGCAAGGCCAACCGAACTTCCCAATCTAGCAGTCTGACATAGATGATAGATGGGGGCAGCCACATAAAGTATAACCACACCAATTCGGCATACACGTTCTTGCGGCTGTGCGGCCGGAATCCGTGCCGCCATGGTCAAATACCCCGAGCAACACAGCCATCGCATTGAAGTCGAAAATCTGTTCGAGTGTTTGGTTTTACACCATATGTATATGATTTCAGAGTAATACCGAATTCGATCCGAGTCGGCCCATGCGCGACATCCCGCCCCACTCCGAAAGTTCGAATTCTTTTGGTCCCTGCCGATCGATCAGGGCGGGCTGGGTGGTCTATTGTGGTCGGCACTGCTTGGTTTGAGATTTCGTAAAGTTCCGTTCCCACAGCTGGAAAAACTTGGGAGATTCCGATGTCACACGAAGTCTGCTGTAACGTACCACTGTTACCAACCCATATCTTCCCATGGACATATTTACCGGAAATCATTTGGAGTGATCTGTGGACCCAACTTGACTGTCTGGTGGAAACAAGGTATATGTCGTTGTCGAACGCTTGCACACACATTCAGGCGTCCTTGCCAACAAGTGCAAAAAATTGATGAGTGAAACTATACAAAAAATCGCACAATCGACGGGGGCACCAAACCAAAACATCAAAATAACCAAAAGAAAAAAAGGTGGGATGAGAGAACAGACTTTGGATTTAGGCATAGAACTTGACAATACAAAGGGGTTGATTTCGAGTCGGCACTGCGGAAGAGTACAAGGGACCAGAGTGAGTGGCAAAAATAAATGTAGGGTAGGTGGCAATTCCAATGGAACCGAACAAAAACATAATTAGTCACATTGTTCGTGGCAAGACAAAGATAGGCCCACCTTTATCCACCTGAGTAAAATATGTGGTAAAATCAGAAAATTGAGAAAGCAAACGAAAATGAAACACAGTTAAACATGAAACATATAGGTCCACAAAAACAACGAAGGGTGCAGCGAGAAGCTAAGCAAGGGAAAGGATGTGTGTATAGATGCGGGCGAATACGAGGGATGTTGAGGTGTTCAAATGCAACAGGGTAGGTGGGATGTAGTCGTTAGGATATGTCGTGATCAGAAAGCGAAGCGGGCAAATCGAAAGTTAATGAGGTTAAGGACCAGCCCGCTGCTGCAAAGGGGGGATAAAGGCGAATCTAGGGATAAAGGCACCCAACTCTTGGAGGACGGAAATGAACTAGAAGGGCCAGCCGAAACGAGGTGCATCATCAGGTTAAGACAAGGTACCCTCTTCACGACAAAAGGGGCTACCTCGAGACCAAACCCGGTTCACGCTCATAGAATACCCGAATCCCTCAAAGCGTTTTGCAGTATCGTTTCCTTGACAGCTGCAAAGACCAATCGAATATTGGAAGTATCGGTAGCTTGCGTTAAACTACAGCATACCCAGTCAGCTTAATTCGATCACTAGAGCGCGGGAGACTCACTGAGGATAAACGCTTAGCCTCGCTCGGTTTGTCTGGGTGAACCTCCATAGAATGTATTTGGCAGCTTTGTTAATGTCTGGCCCGCCTGTGTATTCCGGGAAGTAGCGTTCGAGAGGCATCTTGGGGAGTTTGGCTTTGAAGACATCGATTTTATTGAGGAAGAGGATGATAGATGTGCGCAGGAACCAACGTGAGTTGATGACAGATTCGAACAAAACGAGCGACTCGGCCATTCGGTTCTAGGCTGGGTCAGCGGATAAACGGGAGACAACGCCGAAAAACACACCTGTTCCTTTTCCTCCAACAAAACTTGGTCATACTCGCTCAGAGCGACGCAGAATATGATTGAGGTGACGGCCTCGAAACAATGAATCCACTTTTTACGCTCTGATCGCTGTCCACCGACGTCGAACATGCTGTAGACACGTGATGATGAATGAGGAGGATGACATGTAACCAGATAAGGAGACGCACTGTATAGAGAGCTGGCCCATGTTGAAGCGTGTCTCCGTAATTCCGGTGGTCTTTGCTCGCGCACGAAGGACGTCATTTTCATTGGGTACATATCCCTTGCTGCAGATCCGCTGAACCTGTGCAAAGAAGCTATGGACTGTCAGCAACGCCAAAAAGAACAACGCAAGCAACTCACTATCCGGCCGAGTCCATGAGATAGAACTCGTTGCTCCTGTCCATGACCTGGGCAATTATCGGGTCCTTCCATACGCTCTCGATGGCAGTAGCAAGAGATTCAGGCAGCGAATACGAATCAATGTCCTTGGGCAATTCGAAGCTACCGATCTCCTCTGCATACTGGCGGTTGATAGGTTCTACCGGGTCGACGCCAATCTTACCCATCGCGGACACAATGGCCTTGTATGCGAATCAGTCAGCCAATCACAGCGACCGTCGACAGTCAACACACCTGGGCGCTCTCGACGAGGTTCTTGTATATGGTGTACCGGTATACCATGAGCTCTTCACGTGTGTACCCGTTCTGGTGGATAATCTTCATTTGCTTTACAATCGTCGACTTGCCCGACTCGCCAGACCCTGCAAGAAATAAGCTAAAAAACCCCCACGAAATATAATCATTTGGACGCACCGAGCAGCAGGATCTTGCATTCCTTGCGGAATCGCTTTGAGTCCTCCTCGATTTGCTTGTCAATCGCCATGGACCTCTCCCGCTCCGCCTTCTCCTCTACCGACATGCAGTTTCCCATCGTGCAATCCCAATGATACGAGATAAATAGACAATATTTCTCGGTTATCCAAAGACAGTCGGGACACCTTGCTCAACAAGGGGGTATTTCAGAACCGCAGCAGCCACGGCCAGAGCGAGTATGTATAGTCCAGCGAGCGTCAGCAAATTACACTTAACCCGTCGGTGGTGGAGTTCAGACCAAGGACAAGGGGCGGTGGCTGACACAACTCCATCCGCGGATCCGTCAGAACAAAGGTTCCTTTTGTTCTTCGACAATTACAACTTTCCCCCAATTACCCACATTTCTCGCATTTATCCTGCCCTTGCTCGAGCCTAGTGCAATATAATCATTTCCACAAATTGTGTAGCTTTTGTGTTTTGCCCGACACAGCGCCCAGCCGACACGACACGTCACCGACGCCCGCCGATCTTGATATTCAATTCAATCAATCCCAAATCTAGACTAGCCAAGGCCTCGTTCCCCGAGCCTCCATACGCGTGCTTCCTCTCCTTTGGGCGTCTATCTGCCCACATCACCCTACCCGTCCTATTCATTACCTTCCGCTCGCCCAACTCATATGTCCGCCCTACTCGTCTCCCTCAGCATCCTCGTCCTCTGAAACGTCCATACCCTTCTCCTTCATCCTAGCTTTATCCTTCTTCCGCTTGGAGCTCAACTCTTCGAGGAATACTAGCAGATCTTCTTGTTCTTTTTCCGAGTCAGCCTTTTGCGCCCGGACCTTGTCGAGCTCGGTGGTCGTTTCAGCTACCTTCTCTGTAAGTGCAGCGATCTGGGACGCATGGGACTCGCGCTGTAGAAGACAGAATGAAAAAAAAAAAAAACAATGGCCGATCGGAAGGCAAAAGAGAGGATGATAAATGTCAGGTTATAGAGCGCATATATTCAGCTTAAATTCTGGCAAAACGCACCTCTTCTTCGCGTTCTTTCCGCATTTGTTCAAGTTTGGATGCGTTCTCCGTTCTCTGTTGCCACGGTCGGTACAGCCCCACACAATATACATATACATCATACCTCTTCCTCTAGCTGCTTCTTCACCTTTTCGACCTCGCCCGCCTGTGCTTGCGCACCCTTCTAGGAATGGGACCCATATAAGTATATGCTTTGGGTTCAGCGGCAAGACATACAAGCTCATCGCGTTCCTTGGTCAATTTTCCTAGCTGCTCGGTCAACGACTCCAGCTCTCCGGCTTGAGCACGAATCGTCTCCTTCAATGATCGGATCAATTCGGCTGTTTCTTCATTCATCGCTACCAAATCCTCCCAGTATACAGCCCAACCCTCACCACGGCAAAAAAAAAAAAAAAGAGCTTACATGCATTCGACGCAGCCGCGTCAGGGTCCACAGCAATTGCTCGCTGAATGGTATCTATCCCCTCCCCCATGTTAGTTTCTATATGGCCCCGATCGGTCAGACCTACAGGCATTTCCTTTCCAAAACTCCACAAATCCCCAATCGAGCCACATCACCACCAACAACTTCTCCGTCCTCTTCGGGCTGAGGCTCATCCTCCAATCCAAGACCAGCAGGGATAACAGGCGAGTCGGGGCCGACAGCCTTGAAACGCTCATCCTCTCGTACGCGTGCCATACGGGCAATGAACACATCGGCTCCGATGCGCGAGTGTAGAATTGGATAGAGCGTGGCTCTGAAGATGTGGAGCAGTTATTTGTTTCGAGAAAGGGTAAATTGAATAGGGAATAGGGTAAGAGCGAATCCAAGAGCAGTTAATCTAACTTGTCAGGAAAGCAAGGGGATGTAACGAACCGAGTAATCTCCCCAGGTTCTCTATTGAACTCGTAACAAACCCCCAACAAAAACGCGCATAGACCTTGTACAAGCACGTCCATACCTATTGTTTGAGTGATAGGCTCCATCAACTACAGCCCTGTCAGCCCTCGCCAACTCAATTGTGAAACAGGCTAAACCTACAACTTGCAACCCGCCTCCTTCCCCAAAGAAGTCACGCACACTGGATGGAGAATCCCACATCCAGTTACTCAAAACCATCAGTAACGAAACAATTACACGGTCCCATGCGCGTCGGTTGTTCTGGCCTCTTTCACGGAGTGCGAGGTGGACATTACCGATCAGGACCGAGACAAGGCGTGGAGAATCGTCCGAGTCCGCATCGGCGTCAGCCCCTGCAACAGGCTATGTATACGCGACAAGGTGTCAATGCGCATGTTATTGATAGATAAATGCCAATTCGCGTACCTTGTTTTCTCCAGGCACAACCATCCTCGCAACACCCTTTGCTTTCTCCGAGCCCCTAACAAGCGAACTCAACAAGGCACAAGCCAATTGAATCTTGGTTGCAACTCTACGACCAATCCTTCCGCTTGCCGGGAAATCGACCAATGCGCTAAGCAGGTGTTGACCCGGGGTCGGTGGGTCGAGCGGGACCATTGGCTGAGCAGGATCCCGTGGAGGTGGAGGAGGCGGGGGCGCAAGCGATGCGGCAAGGGCGAGGCGAGCTGTTTGATCGTTTGAGATCAGGTTCTACACAGTGCTCAGTAATTAGACCAATATTGATGGATTGGATCTTACATCAAATACGCTGGCAGCCGCCCACCTCAACTCCAGTTCCTCCTTCCCTAGCCCAACGTCGACATCATCCTCTGTAGCAGCCAATACTCCACCATATTCTCCATCTAATGCAACGCCTACCAGTGCTCCAAGCGCCTCCTGTTCGGGTAATCGATCCCACTCCTCGCCATTCGAGCCAGGGACGGGCAAATAGGGCGTAATATGTACCGTCAAGTTTGGGCGGCTCGGCAAAGCGAGCAGGGCCTGAGTTTTCAGAGGCGCAGGAGCGTTGGAGGATAGCCCAAGTTCAATCAGACACCTGAATATCCCGGCGCTTCAAGTGGGCGTAATGATGGCTCGACAGATTTGGTCTTGGAACCGGTGAGTAGTGATATTATTCCAACTAGCATCCCCGCATTGGCAAGCTTCTGAGCATCCCAAAACTGAAGTGCGAATTCTTGTGGTGCCGGGACATTTAGTGGGGGAGGAGGGGATGGGTAAAGTAGGAGCGGTGGAATGCGTGGTGGAAGTGATAGTTCACGGAAGTAATTCTATGCGCAATTGTAACAGTATGCACTTGGATATTTAACGTAAAAAGTTACCTGATTGGATGAGTTAAATCGTAACATGGCGTCTACCACAGCTAGGCAGTCCTGGACGACTACTCCACCTTCTACTCCACCCTCGGCGGCAACGATATCAAGGAGCTTTTCAAAGGCGCCAGAGAATGCAAGAATCTTTTGTATGTCTGCATTTTGGTGGGCGAGCGATTGGAGCAAGAGAAGTGCCTCTAGGATAATTCATGCGTAGAATTAGAACAAACTTATAAATGGGATAAGGTACGTACCATTCCTGATAACTTCGCGTTTCTCGTCTAGTATGGCTATGACGGCCGGAAGGCCATCCGGATAGTCGATTAAATGCTTCTGCACGGCCTATACTCGAATGCGTAGATCAACATGTTATCCCGATCTTATAAACCTATTGGTATACCTGAGCGCGATTTTGAACGATTTGCGATAAAAGCTGTAAGCTGCTAAAACGAATGTAGAAACTCGTCTGTCCAAGGAGACCAAATAACTTGCGAAGTGGTTCTGGTTTCTATGCTTGCCAGGTTAAGTGGATCACAATGGCGAATACACCATGACCTACAGATAACAGCATATCTGTATGCCTATATCCCACGTCTCCTTTGGAGACCTTTCCGTGCTCATCTGGCACAACTTCGCAAAGCAATCCCAGCGTCTCCAGTACAGCTTTTCCGGACTCGGCATCGGCCTCTGCATCTCCACCAAGCAATACAACTTCCACCAACCTATCAAATGCGACTTGCCCGATTTCAGACTTGTACTTTTCATCTCGAGCAAGGCCTTTAAGAGATAGAACAGCCGCCCGGCGATCTGGTAGAGCAACAGTAGGGTCAAGGCGGTCTGCTAGGCGGTGGATGGTGCTGTCTGCCGTTTGAGTCGCCGGTTGCGCATTAGATAGGAAAGTCTGGTATCGCGAGGACAGAAAGTCCATCGCCCGTACCGCTTGGGACATTCTTGAATGCGTTTAATTGAGGCTCGACTAGGGTCGGGATGTGGTTAGTGAAGATCACGTGTGTCGCGCGAAGCGTCACGGGAGGAAAGACACGCTTGAAATCGGTTACTTTGTAACACACTGGCACAATAGTTTATATTTAATTGGAAACTGGGGGTTGTACTTTCATAAGTTCCCTAATGGTTATAGTACTATAACATGAGCATATTTACGACTGGTTGTAGTCGTAGAATCCCTTGCCGCTCTTTTTACCAAGCCATCCTGCGTCCACCATTCGTTCGAGCAGGATGCTGGGTCTATACTTGGAATCACCAGTACCTTCGTACAGAACGCGTTGAATAGCAAGACACGTATCGAGACCAATGCTTGATAGCGAAATTAATAAGCATACAGTAGTGATTTAGGTACAAAGTACTCACAAATCAGCTATATTAGAGGTAATAAATTAGTAAACTCCAGGTCATCGTGCGAGTTGCTCACCAAGGGTAAGGGGTCCCATCGGGTGATTCATCCCAATTTGAGGGTGGTGTCGATATCGTCCCTAGTCGCAACGCCCTAACGAACCAAGGTTAGCTTCACCAGTGTCATCAACCAGCGGTTCTACCTTTTCGAGACACATGATTGCTACATCACGGCAAATTGAGCACTGCGTCATACAAGAGGTAAAGAAGAAAAAGAAAGGTACTCATACCTTCATTGATGAATGGCATAAGTAGAGCTGAACAAGTGCAAATCTTAGCAATGGATCATCGTGAAAATCGGATATATATGCATACCGTTAGACACAAACCCGGGGACATCCTTCGAAACTGTCACCACTATCCAACAATTGAATAGTTATGATCGACTCAAAATAAACTCAAAGAAAGATAAAAAGGTGACGTCCTACCTTTACCACACGCCTCGGCGAAAGAGCGTGCTCGGTCAAGGGTCTCGGGCGTAGTTTGCAGACCAGAAATCAATTCCACAAGTTTCTTCGAGCGACCGATCAGTTAACAACGTAAACATCCATAACGTAAGTACTAACCATTACCGGGACAGGGTTGAAAAAGTGAAGACCTGGAGAAGTAGGACAACATGTCAAGGCACCAACGCTTCTGGCCCAACGAAGACTCACCAACGACGCGTCCAGCAGATTGCTTTCCTTGTTCTGAAGAAGGGCTAACACCTTTTTAGTGGGCCCCAGAGTAAGCTTTGTTATCAAATAATGATCGAGTCAAGGTTCAGGCTTACCGTCGGCGATAGCGGCGGCGGCGATTTTGTAATGCTAATCGAAGAAGTATTAGAAGCCAGAATGGCGTCGGGTCTCAATTCTTGTGCGAGCGATTGAACAATGAAAGCTTCAACGCAACGTTCTCGGATGCAGCCTTTTCTCATAACAATACGTTAAATCCGTTCGTTAACACCGGCCCAAGGTTTTGTGAGCAATGTAATAACACACACCTCGACGACCATATCCAGGTCCCTGAATCCTTTCAATCCCTCTTCGCCACGATCGTAACACGATCGCGTGCCTCCTTAGCTTCGGTGCTTTCCATTTTCCCCTTTGAAACTTCCTTGTCTAGAGTTTATCCATGAGAGCAAGTGATTTTTTAATTTGGTCCGAGGAGCGGTCATAGATATAAACCGGGAGCTTCGCTCGTACAGCCCCAACGTACGCAATTCCTAAGGCCCATGTAAATTTGGTGTATGTTACGACAATCAGGCGTCTGTCTGATACACACCTAGGCCCATTTGACCTCCTCCTAAAGTTGAAATATGAGCAACAGTATCAAGCGTGATATCTTATACTTGCCAAGTACTCCGAATCGCTTGATACCATGCGCAACAGCAGCCATCTCGTCCTATGGTGGTGGGTTTGCCCAATAATTCCCAATAATTCACGGGCGTTGGTTTGGTTTCCTGAACGGACCGGATCACACACGCATGACCAGCTGCTAGATCGGTGGCTGTGCTAAATCCAAACAAATCCCGCTTGGCAAAATGAATCTTGTCGTCGTGCGTGAGTTTATGAAAGTAACCCTCAACTGATTGAGCGTATATAATTTATTTCATTTTAACCAATCCCTCTCGTACGTGCGTGGGAGCCTGAAGCATGTTTGGCCTGAGTGTTACAGCCAGAACCGAATGACGTACCATCTCAAGATGGGTACATACTCATCGCAGGCCACAGTAACCAACTCAGGATCGAAGCGAGGAGGAAACAGCCATAAATACCCATATCCGAAACAAAATGTAAAGCTACAGTAGTCACATCTCACATCCGATGGATGCGAGGTCACCTCAGCTAAAACAACTAAATGAGAAATACAAAATAGAGCCATTCCATCCCGATTTTCCAAGAAAACTAGAGGTCACAGAGTCATAGATTCGCTTTAGGAAACGAATAGAAATGGGAGCCCGACCTGCGGGCTAATCGTCGTTCACCTAGCCAGTTTTTTGCGAGCTCGAAGGTGTTGGGAGTGGCCTTACTTGGTGAGCTACACGAGCCGGTGCTGGTGCTGGTGCTGCTGGTGGCGGTGGCGGTGGACGAGGTAATTGGTCGTACCCTGGTGGAAGTTCGATAACTTCACGAGTTCGAGGAGGAATTAGAGTTCCAGCATCCTCATGTTGAATAAACATAGGGTCGTCGTCAACGTCGCTTCGGGCTCCCGGGACGGATTCGCTGGCGCTCGTATCAGTCCCATAAATATGGAACGAGTCGCGGGTATCAGCGGTTTCTCTTGACACTACTTGTGGTGCACGTTTGCGTGAATGATCCGATGCGGAAGCACCTAAAAATCAGATGAGTAAAGAGGCCAATAGACTAAACGCAGATGGCGATATATGCGAATGGCTATAGAAGATTTGATCAAAGACCAACCTTGGTGGGCTCCATTGTACGGAAGAACAAACGGTAGGATAGCCGCACTTCCTGGGCGGCGAGGGCCGTTGTTCTGGTGGTTCTCGTCCAAACCATGGTTCTCCCGAGTGTTTTTGCGGTCAAGATCGACGCCCTCTGCCAGTTCTTGATGGGTTACACGCTTGCGGCGTCGCCTTCGCAAAATCGCCCATACCCCAAGCCCGAGGACGCCCAGTAACGCCAGTGTACCAAATACGGCACCCAATATTGGCCCAAGGTTGGAGCTAAGGTATATGCAAACGTTTAGCAATCTGATTAACTTTCAAACAATCCCCACATACCGACTATTGCCACTGCCCGATTCTGAAATAGAAGAGGCTGTCGGTAAGGCGCTAGTGGACGAAGTGGCCGTGGCCTCAGCCACTCCGGTTTGTGGTGCTGTAGCCGAGGGATAAGAACCAGATGCTAGACACCCCGTAGTTGTGCTATCAAGTGACTGGAGGAGTTGACTTGTCATGTTGTTTCCAGACCCATCACTATATATTAAAACAAATGCAGTTCCCGCCTCCAAGTTGAGATCCCAAGTGGTGGACTTGGAGCCCGTCAAGGGAGGCTAAAGAAGAAGAGTATAATACCATACCACATCGTTAAGCCATAATACACGTATTCGATTGAATGCACAAGATAATGACCATCAGAACTTCGAAATATTGGAGGGGTTCTTATGCTTACGTCTAGTTGGAATGCAACTCCACTTGGTACAAGACCGGCAATTCGTGTCTGTGAGGTTGCAGGCTCGGTCCAATTCATGCTCACAACTGAGCATTGAGCAAACGAGCCACGGATGCTGAAGATCTGACTGGGCTGTGTAACAGTGGAGTTTATGCAACTGGAGTCGGAGGATGACTTGACGGTTTGTATGCCCGAGATGCCCCCAGTGCCTAAGCCGCTGTTGATTTTTTTTTTTTTAAAAAAAAGAAAAGTAGCCATTTAGGAGAGTGTAGGACTTACAACCCATCATCCATGGCTGATACGAATCGAGTACCCTCTGGCCAAGGTACGGTAAAGGAATAGGAGCCAGCTCGTGATGAATCGCTCCATGCGCTCGTCGGTACGTCAAGTATGAGCGGCGCAAGCCCGAACGGAGCGACACGTACGACGAAGGGAGGACCTATAGACTCGGCCGTTGCTGCAGACCAGGTCACCGTCGTCGTCCCGCATTGCGTCGCGTCAGAGAAACTAGCTCGCCATGCTCGGCATAATGTACCCAGCGCGAGCAGGGAATAAAGATATTTCGTTATCATAGGCAGTTACGTCCAGCGATACTCGGCCAGATGGTCAATGGCGGAAGGGTGTCAGCAGGGATATGCGGAGTATGGGTGGTGAGAAAGAAACGTTCATGATCCTCAAGACCCAACAGACCAAACACTTCGAAAACTTGCTTCTAGTTCAAGATCCCCAAGATCACGTGTCATCCAAGAAGTTCGAGTTCTCTAAATTATGACATGATGGGAGATCATCACGATCTGTGCAGTAAGCAATCCAATCTGGCATGTATCGGACCGTATATACACATTTCCACATAACTCTGCTATTTTCGTACTCTTGACCACGATCAACCTATTTTTTCCCCCTCCAAGATGGCAATGATAGCTACCTCGAGCAAGATGAGCGATGCTGAAATTGTTCAGGAAGTTTTCGAACAGGCAAGTAAGCTAGACGATCTCACTCGAGTTGATATACTGACCCGCTTGAACCAGGAAGCAACTCTTCGCTTCCCTTCCTTCACCTCCAACGACGCCTTCCAAATCGGCAGCATTATTCGGGCTAAATTTCTCGCAAAGCACCTTCCCTACTCTGCATTCAAGGCAGAATCTACTATATCATCCATCGCTTCGACAGTATCGAGTGACGAAGACAAATTGCCTGAATGGGCCAACCGGGGCATAGTCGTTTCCATTTCAACGTTTACTGGACATACACTTTTTGCGTGTACTGTAGGTGCCGAGTCTGAGTCACACCTGATAACTGGGTTTGGGTGAGTTGCAATTGAACTTATGATATCAGAGGGCCTGTTTGACCCCCCCCTTTTTTTTAGGTCGAAGGCAAACGCAACGTTGTGAAGAGGTTTAATCATAGCTCGTATTATATGGGTAGGAAACTAGCAGCTGCCGGCAAAACACAAGAGGCAGCCAATCTGCCGTTCCCCGAGTACGCCACTCACGGTGGAGCATTCCCTGTCTGGCTGCAGAATGCACCGTCGTCCCGGTTGCCGTTATCGTCGTGAGTGGATTACCACAAAGGACGACCACATGAGTAAGTTCTGTGTTTGAGAAATTGAAACGTGACCTAACGCTATTTCAGTCATTGTCGAAACGCTCCGGGAGTACATCCCCACACTCAGTCACTGAGCACTCAGAACAATGAAAGTGTCAATAAAACATTGATTGCAATAAAACAATTACAGTTCATTCTACGTGTAAGAGTCATGAGTTGGGAAAATTACTAATACAAGACAAAGATTTATGCGAGAGGACATGAATTCGTGAATCCGAGAATCCGAACAGGGGTAGAAAACACAACTTTTTTCTTTCTTGCTCATACTCGTTGGTCGCCAAATTCCTCCTGTGGTCGTTGTTCCCTTGCCTCCTTGTTCTCTCGGGACTTTTCGCCGAGGTTCAACGTCTCAGTACCCATGGAGCTTGCGCTATCGCCACGAGCTCGCTTCTTGTGGTCAGGTCGTACAACGTCGGCGGTCGCGCTCCAGCCATGCTTCTCGCCGAGGCGGTTGTACCATGGCGTGCTGCGAACAAAGATCTTCCAGAGTTCAGCGGACAAGATGAAGACCAAGGTCATCCCGACGATGATACCCCACTCCCATGTGATTCCGCTTTGGTAGAAGACACGGGTGTTGAGACCGGGGACGTAGATCGCGAGAGGGACGGATGCGCAGCCAATCACGACGGACCAGAAGAGGATCTGGTTCGCCCAGAGGTCCTTGAAGAAGAAGCGGCCGGGCGTGATGTTAAACACAGAGCGGTCGAGGGCCTTGAGCTCCCATGCCTATAGAGCGCCAGGTGAGAAACGATTGATATCTTAGAAGATAAAAGTCGACTTACGTAGAACAAGATCTGGAAGATGAGTGTGGCAAAGACAGTCGAACGGGCACGGAAGACAGCATCACAGCCTTCGTTAAGCCCACGATTGCACTCTTGGCCGAGGTTTCCATCGTTGGCACCGTAGACCACGATCACAAACTGGAAGTCACAAGTCAGCTTGTCTGCTATCTTTATTGAACCGAGATCTACTTACAGCGGCCAGGCAGGTCGCACCCATAACAAACCCGTCTGGATAAATTCAGATTAGAAAATTTCAACAATATAGAGCAGGCCATAACTTACAGAAAAAGACATCGCCGATAACTTGAAGCGTGAAAACACCAGTCTTAATGTTATGCGGGGGGCGCTTCATAATATTCACGGCCGGCTTTTCCAAACCGAGACCAAAGGCAGGGGGGCTGCTTGTAACCATGTTGATCCATAGAATCGCCAACGGACTCAATGGGAACACACTAGCTCCTTGGCCGTCGATAAAGCAAAGACCGATTACGAGTAGAAGGACTTCGGCAACGTTGGTGGTGAGCAGATGCAGGACGAAACGCTGGATGTTGTCGAATATGCGGCGGCCTTCGCTGATGGCGGATCGAATAGAGTCGAAGTTGTCATCGGTAAGAACGAGGTCGGAAGCATCTTTGGCTACATCAGAGCCACCCATACCCATTGCAATGCCTACCGGCGCGAGTTTGAGTGAGGGCGCATCTGTCGAGAGTAATGTAAGTCAGGTGTATACATTAGTTAGCTGATGAACTCACCATTGACACCGTCGCCAGTCATAGCCATGTACTTCCTTCGCCTGGAACCAGCTTCAATCATGCGGACTTTGGTCTGGGGAGCGCAACGAGCAATAACGAGCGGAAGTTCCGGAAGTTGATCAATCTCCTCGTCGGTGAGCCTATCGAACTCGGCGGCAGTCATGATTTGACCATCCTTGCCCCCGACACGAGCGTCAGGACCAACAATCTCAATTTCGCGAGCAATAGCAGCGGCGGTGGCGGCATGATCACCCGTGAGCATGTGGACAGTAATACCGGCAGCTCGGCAAGCCCGGACGGCCTCGCGCGATTCGGGGCGAGGAGGGTCATAGATACCAGCGAGACCTAGGAAAGTCATTTCGCGCTCGGTATCCTCCCGACTGGGGTTTTCGGAAGATCCGGTAGTGGCTGAGCGGCGAGCAGAGAGAGCGAGGACACGGAGTCCTTGTGCGGCGAGAGTCTCGGTTTGAGCCATGGTAGCAGCGCGGAGGGCCTCGGTGAACGGAATAACCTCTTCGATACCTGAGGTCGGGTTGGCCAAACAGGTCGTGCTGGCTGCAAGGACATTCTCAACCTATATTAGTTGGTGAGTTTTCCATATATGCATATAACGATGATTTACTTACCGCTCCTTTGAGCAAAACCAAGTTTTCGTTCGGGCGTTCGCGGTCGGAATAAATGACACTCATACGTTTCAACTCGGAGTCGAAGGGATACTCGACAAGAAGCCGGTAGCGTCTCCCGTCCCTTTTATCATCAATCTCAGCGCCATCTTCGTCCTCTTCCTCACTTTGAACGCGGGCGAGTTTAGGACGTCCGAGCTGCAATTTGTGAGCCAAAACCTGGAGCGCAACTTCGGTTGGATCGCCAGTCGACTTCCAGACGCCTTCCTTATTTTGCGAGATGGTTGCGACGTTGCACAGACTAGCGCATTCGACAATTGCACGCAAGCCAGAGTCCAACGAACCGGGTTTGATGATCTTCTCATCCCCCGATTCGCCTGGAACATCTTCAAATACCCGCCCCTCGGGCCGAAGGGCTTCGGGTCCGGCCTCAACGCTAAAGCTCCTCGAACCCTGACCGGTACCAGAACCAGAGACCTTCTCGTTATTTCCAACCAAACCCGAAGCAATCCACAGCTTGCGGACCACCATCTTGCCCTGGGTCAAGGTACCAGTTTTGTCCGAGCAGACGTCCGTCACACCTCCAAGTGCCTCGAGTGCGTTCAACTTGCGGACAATGACGTGTTGCTTGGCCATACGGGATGTACCGGCCGACATAGTGATCGTAAGGACAGCGATAAGAGATTCAGGAATGATTGCAATCCCAAGGCTGCATTTGTAAATTTAGTTTGGGATAGCGTATAGCGAAATATGGAGTACACTTACGCAATAGCGTAGATGGCGACTTCATTGGATATGTTGAATCGTGCTACAGCAAAGACGATGATAGCCAAGATGATTGCACACTAAATAATAACGTAAAAACCTGCTCCTATCATAGAAGCCTAGGTACTTACGATAAACAAGAGATAGGCGAGCTTGGACAGTTTGATCTGAAGTGGAGTACCGGACCGTAGACCGCTAGATGTGCCCAATCAGATTTTTGTATCATCAGCCCAGTGGAATTTTACTCACAGGATAACCATAATGTGCTCTTTGATACGTTTAGGTAAGCTAATCTTTTGACCATCGCCGGTTCTCTTCGGAACGCGGCTGCCCTTTTTCTTCTTCATGGCTGCAGCGATGGCACCGACTTGAGTTCCCATTCCAGTAGCGACGACGATTCCGGTGGCACGACCCTTGACAACATTGGCAGATGAAAAGAGCATGTTGATGCGGTCGCCTACGCCAACATCGCCGTCAGTGTGCACTTGGTCGGGGTCCGGTCCGGCAGAGTCGTCAGCGGGGGGCTTGCGATCGGCTCCATTATGTAACCGGTGGACTACTTTAGAGACAGGCAAAGCTTCTCCGGTCAAAAGTGCCTCGTCACACTCGACGTTTGCGGCCGTAATAACACGCATATCCGCTGGGACAACGTCACCAAGCTTGATCAAGACTATATCACCTGGGACGACATGGCGGGATGGAACAGTTTGCGCTTCACCATCTCGCAATACGAGGGCAGTAGGGGATGATAGAGATCGCAAAGAGTCCATGGTTTTCTCGGCCTTGTATTCTTGGATGAAACCAACCGTGACGTTGAGAAGGATGACGGCGGTAATGACAGCACCTTCAATCCAGTCCTGCACACCCCAAGAAAGGGCACAAGCGGCGACGAGGACAAGTGTAAGTGCATTGGCTGTATAAAACTTAGCATCTGGGTCTGGGTGTATTATCAAACAACTTACCCATTTGACGAATTAAGACTTTGATGGCAGAGACACCTCCTTCGTCATCAAGAGCGTTCTCGCCATATCTGAAAGCAAAGCTCAGCACAATTTCAGGAAGGCAAAAGTTGAAACCAGCTTACTCTTCGAGGCGGCGTTGAGCTTCTTCTTGGGTCAGGCCATCGTGTTCACTAGAGCGCAGTTTGCGAATAATCGCTGCAGCATCGAGCAGGTGCGCTCGCTCCGAGAGTGGGATTTGGCCAGGTTGTGGTTGTTGCTGCTTGCCTTTGGCATTGACAGCGCGTTCGTCGATAGTGTACGACTTTCCAAAGCGTTTGCGTGAAAAGAGGCCCATATTGGGTCGTAATCGTGCTCGTTAAGTCGTAAGCCGTATACAATGACGGTCGTATAGAGCGGCAAACAATGTGCGCCAGAGGGATGGTGCGCGGTTTACGCCAGTGGCCCTTGCTTATATACCTACCCATTTCGATGGTGTCTAACGGCACTTTGGCTCGGCGCATACATGCAAACTTGGCATTATACTTGGCTGAGGTATAGTTCATTAGCTAGTGGCAAGCCTTGCCGTTAACGCCCCTGGGATGCTTGGCGTGCCTGGACCCTCGTTTGCATCACCCGACGCATTCGGTCTGAATTACGTTGAGCTCCAATGAATCTGAAATTACTTACGGCCTTGGCATTGCGTCCGGCATCATGCAGCTAGCGATAACACCGAGTACCGTCGCTAGTTCCATGCGGGATAAATCGCGCTTGTACCCCCAAATACAATAGAAGATTCTACTGGAAACAAGCTCGACGAAGCCAAGGCGCTTGGACAATCACGATATCTCACGAGACCTACAAATGCTTTGAAAACGAGGTACGACCGCGAGCAATTAGATTGTAATTTTCATTCGTGAGAGTCCAAATATAAGTACGACATTGTGGTGGATGCATACGGACCTCAGTACGGCCTTTGTACGGCCGCATTTCTCCCAGGTCCCTTTTCCTGCTTTGCCGCCGGCTGAGTACCGGAAGTCATGTGACGTCAACTTGGTCTTGGCATGGTGGCGCACCACCGATCCAGGACCTGGTTCCAAGATTTGCAATATCCGCTGGTATGCACTCGATTATTGATGAATGAACTGGAACGCTCAGGTGCTAGACAAGCTTTCCGTCACACTTTACGCGTGTTCCAATTTACAAGGGCCTCGGCGTCTGCCCCCTGTCTTAGGCTTCAGCCCGCGAGACAGCACCAGCCTTGACTCGATACGAGTCTATTGCCCTGGTAGACCGCCCCACTGTGCCCCTGAAAGCACCAATTCATCAATCATCTCAATTGATTAGAAATGTCCCAGTCCAACTTGTGTCAATCAAGGTTAAGAATGAGTTAAAATCACACATGGATATGATGATAGTCGTTGATCGAGAGGCGAGCACAATTCGCTCCCAGTCAAATGATTATTTGGCCCCTTGGCGTCCCAAGCTTGTAACTTTTAGATTTCACGTAAAGGTACAGGAGCTAATAATATACTAGTATCAGATGTTGGATACTCATGATTGTAAAACCAATTGCAAGAATTACCTTGGCAAGAACACAACTAGGAAAAATGGTGCTAATACGTACTCTAACGTTACCAGTTATAGAAATGACGTCCAGTTTTCAATATTTATAACTTGGTCTACAAGTGCTCCATTGCTTGGGGGGTGGAGCCACAGCTAGGCTATGACGTGATTATTCTCCTGTATGACCAAGTCCAAGTGGTTAATGCGGGAAAGAGAGAAATCTCATACACCATGCCGTTATAATAAGAGTGTCACGATGTTCATATTGGGTAGAGTCGGTAGGTTGATAGATCTTCCAAGCAGGGTATGATGCCTTGTTCACATCCCCCCGGCTCCTCCCCGAAGGAATCCCCCAAGTAGTGTGCAAAGAACTATAACAATTAAATACCCTGATAAATCAAAGGGAATAGATATCCATTGAAAAGTGACTCGCCTCAGGGATCATAGAAACAGGTACAACATCAATCGTCCGAATCCTACAATGCCTCGTGATACAACCCTAGAGTGGGCTGCCCTGAATGATCAATAACATCACCAGCAGATCCTCCCTCATAGGCCTGTGTGATAATATAATGTTCAAGTCACTCGGGACTCGGGTGGCCCGACTGACGTGCGTACGTGAGGGGGCCCTTGTTAAATAGTTAAAATACTTGTGATATTTCATAGCATTATCATCTTTTGTCGCGTACATCTCGAGAGATAGGGCCCGATATTAGGTCTTCGTTATTTATTAATGCGCCGTATCGTTGACCAGTAATATTGGGTCAAGATTGTGGCTCATGCCAGTCTGGAGTTTACGTAATGTGAATATAGTGGTTGTATGTAGATGTATTGATATTGTTGGGTTTGATTTCCCCTATCTATTACAGCCCTGCCAATATGCTCGAATAAGTATGCGATCCCTACATTGCTCAGTCATTAGATGCAGGCTGTAGGGTATATCATCCCAAGCGATCCTACTGTTGCAAGCTCCCATTGATCAACATTGAGTAATAATCATAGTGGACACGCATATATCTCTCATATAAACTATACATATTGTACACTCCAAAAAAGTGAATAATAATAAGAACGAAGACGAACGAATTGCTTGTTGCGTATCTGTCCAAGCTTATGCGATCACACAGTACGACCCTGACCCAGATCCACCCGACGTCTCTTGATCTACGGGCTGCTCAGCCTCAAGGGTGTAGCTATAAGTGTAGGTGGCACAAGAATCCATGGTGTGATAGGTATGCCTTAGATAAGTCTGTATATGCAAACCCAAGTAGACAAGTGCAGGAGAGCTGGACTACTAAAGAAATCTGCTTCTGCGTAGGTTGGGTTATATACCTCGCGTTTGCTCTTATATCGTATTGTTCAGAGCTCATTCGCTAGATACAAATATGAGAGTACATGATGGCTATTGTTGTGTGAGGGGAGGTTGCTGAAATTAGATGATGATCACTTTTGATACTGCAAAGTGATGGTGGGTGGACTGCGATGAGATTAGGCAACCTTTCAGTATATGACGTTTATGAGCTAGCGCAATCACACGTACTTCGTGGTGCAAATTTACTATAGATGAAATACGCGTCGAAGCAGTGTGAATTGATTGCTTTACTCAGGGTGCACGATCCATGCGGTAGTGACACTGGTAAGCAGGTTGATCTAGGCTATTGTCCTCAGTCAGACTGAGGTTATAGTGTTCGAATCATTATGCACAATTGCACGCGTAACTATTGAAGGCAAACACAGAGATTATATATTTTGGTACAGTGCGCTAGTTCCTCTGCCATATTGACCACGAATCGCGACCCATTCAATCCTGACCACTCAATTGGAAGATTTCAAACATTTGTTTGTATCCATTTCAAATGTCTCATTCAACATTCCATTTCCGCATTCGTGTGCGTGTAAAACATCCAAAACTGTAAAAGTACAACACAGTACAACTCGTTGAGTACATAATTCGACATGAACCAACAAGTATCCAGAAAGTCAAAAGTAATAATAATAATAAGAACGAATAAGGTTGGTATGTTTTTTTTTTTGCGATCTTGCGACCGTTTCATGCAATAACGCAGTAAGACCCGGTTCCGCCTCCGTTGCTGGTCTCTTGGTCAATGGGTTGCTCGATCTCAGTAGGGTAGGAGTAGGAGTAGACGGCAGCGGAGTCCATTGTTAGGTAGGTATGAGTAGTTATGAGTAGGTTTGGTAAGGTAAATATGCGCAGACGAGAGTGCCCGGTTACTGAGGAGACGAGGATTCCCTTGTTCAGCAACTTTATAGCTTGAGCTGCCCATATCGTCTTTTTGTTCTCAACGGCCACACTGAAGAGAGGGGGAAGGCATTGTGAGCCATGTGGGCGATCACAGTGCGAGATGCTATTGTCGCAGCCTGATTTGGTAATCCGAGTAGCGATGATCGACAGAAATGCCTATGGTCCCTTTGATGATCCGCTGACCGATGTTATAACACTCGTTCCAGAGCACGCTCCCAGAGACCAATTAAATATTATCCTGGAAGATTCAGAGTAGCGTGCAACTTGGTTGCAGCGTGGACGCCATCGGACCTACTATGAGCGATATTACTGGAGGTCAGTTGTTGCCGACGGTGAGTTTGACGTGCTGCCCCAAGGGACCAGCAGGGAACAATGGTATTGAAATTGCGTGGCCGCCAGGCAATCGACGATTCGCTAATAAATCGGTGTGGGGCGGAGAAATGCGGGGAGGTAGGACAATAGGTCCATGGTGTCGAAACCTCATTCTGGTGGGCTATTGATCAAAACGCGTTCCCGATCCCGAATTGCAAATTACTACTGGTAATTATTGTCTTCACTCTATTATGGATTATTGTGCCATCTTTACACTCATCCATATATAGGAGTCAATTATTCCCTGCTTGGACGTTTGTCCCACACATTACATCTGAACATATATCCTTCCCACGCTTCGGACGTAACCTATAGTTTTATTTCCCAAGGTGGCCTATGCAACTCGCTGAGGTAGAGCGGGACGAGTAGCTCAAATACTGCATCGGCATCTCACTAGCAAGCGAGTGAACCAGAATAAATATTCGGATTGAGGTCTTTTAAAAAATTGATAACCATCGGTCAGCCTACTTCTGTACATATTTTTTATGAAATCGAAGCGGGCAGGCTGATGGAGATAGCGGTCATCATAGTGAGTAGCGCTAATTTTAACGAGTTCTTTAGGCATAACGCTAATGTTAGCCTTGAGCTTGTAAGCAATATATGCGCTTTGTCATAAAACATTACAATTATCTACTTAAGTTCAATAAGTATAATGATGGGTATTATCATATGAAGGTATTGTCCTCCCGCTCTTTGGCATCTTTGACAGAATCAACCTTACGTTGTCGTATATAGTTGGATCCGGGTATTCCAGAGAGTCTTCTGTTCAGGCTGTACGCGTGCTGAAACGATGGATGGTCATCCGATAGTGGCTAGATGAAGGCATGTGTACGCAATCTATAATCTAGATTCTGTCCTCAAGTCGATCAGACGCATAGCCATCGGGAAAGAAATCCATCCTTGCATTGCGTACACGTAAACATGTCATTATTTGATCGGCGCAATGGCGGTACGTTCCCGAACTCGTGCCCAAATAAATAGCGCTCCCGCTGTAAACAGGCACATATTCTTTACGAGGAAATAAGTGACACGTTGTTATCGAAATAAAGACCCTTCGAGCTCGTACCTCGTGCTACCGAATTGGTAGTGTTGCGAGTCATGCAGATTACTGGCACCATTTCATCTCAGCTCGGGCAGCTATTCCTCAAGAATTCCGAGTATATGGCCATAGCGTTTGAACATTACAGCTGAGTAACCTCTGCTATCTTGATGTTGATAGCTATTTCTGTGGCAGCCTCGCGCAATTTTAAGAAAATATGTGGCTAGAGGGTATAAAACGTCTCAGTAGAAACTCCAAAGTGAATAAACCAATCTTCACTCTCCCACTCTCACTATTCTCACTTCCCGCTTCACTAAATGCAGCCATCTCCAAGAGGTCGACACCTTATGTTTTCGGTCTTCACATCCGTTCCAGACACATCATTCTACCCTGCCGGAGCTGACGAGCGAATTGACCACTGGACTTTTCGCCATGTAACATTCTATGCGCTCCCACTCCAGTCGCATGGTCAATTAAACATCTGGCTCATGGTAATAGCCCAATCCAATGTTACAAACGGTGCCTGGAGATACCTTTGGCTCGATCCGGTTACCGACGATCACGACGGCAGAATCACCGGCATACGTGTTGAACTCACGGATGGGGCCCCGCCTTCAGGTGTCGTAGCGGAGTTCAAGGTCGAAGAGAGCGTATTTGAGACTCAAGACAAAGGCGAAACGCACCCCCGCCCGGTACACTACTTCCACTACGAGCTCATGGCTCATCTACGTGATGGGTTTACCCAAGCGATGCTATTGCCTCACACTACTGGCAATGAGTTCCAGTTCTACTTGAACTACATGTACTTCTTGGTTCGAGCTGGGGTGATTAATGAGGCTGACGAAATTAGGTTACACGATGTGTTGAGAACTCAATGGGTGTATTATAATACCACTCTAACTCAGTCGGGTCAGGTATGGCAATAATGTTTTGAACTATGCGCATGTTATGATGTATTGTCTCGTACGAAGGTCGTTTAGTCACTATGTTGGAACAAAGACTGTGGAAGCTTGGAATCTCTAGAATTTACTTTGAGCTTTGGTTAACGTTTTGTTAGATGACTCTGATAAATGTCTTGGTGGCTCAAAATAAATGGTAGCCACGTAAACCACATGTTCAGACGCTTGAACTCTGCATGTTGCTTAATGTGGCTTCTGTGGCATGCTTCACTTCATCCATATGAAGGTTCCAGTTTGGTGCCAACTTGAATC
Organism: Rhizoctonia solani; assembly: GCF_016906535.1. NCBI lineage: Eukaryota > Fungi > Basidiomycota > Agaricomycetes > Cantharellales > Ceratobasidiaceae > Rhizoctonia > Rhizoctonia solani. Next base: position 1,480,846 of record NC_057382.1, read on the forward strand.
TTTGATCGAAGGTACACATATCAGTGGTGACCCTCATCCCAAGTGTTCCGGCTTTATAGGGGTCGTTGAGAGTTCGTGTATCTGTAAGTGCCTAATGGCAGACAGTCTCTCAAGGCCGGAGCAAGTGCAGAGATATATACGAACTTATTGGCACTCCTGTGAGGTAGCAGGAAGCATTAGATTGGCGGGATATTGCTTAGACCATCCCTTATTCCTGATAAACGTGCTGTAGCACTAGGTGGGTGGTCAAGAAAAGGCCCTTTGTTGTTTGTTCGTTTCTCTAAGAGAAAGGCGATGTCATGAAGTTAAATTGGCATCAAGATGCGTGCAAATATCGTAGTGGACTAAACAAATCGAACAAGAGAAAAGACAAACAGAGCCAGGCATCTAGCATCCACCACGCAGACGGAGCACCAAGTGAAGTGTCGACTCCTTTTGGATATTGTAATCTGAAAGGGTACGGCCGTCTTCCAGTTGCTTGCCTGCAAAAATGAGACGCTGTTGATCAGGGGGAATACCTTCCTTATCCTGAATCTTTGCCTTGACGTTGTCGATAGTATCGGAAGACTCAACCTCGAGCGTGATCGTCTTTCCCGTCAAGGTCTTAACGAAGATCTGCATACCACCACGCAGACGCAACACTAGAAAGAATCACATGCATGAGGACCCCACGCGTCATGAGGATTGTAAATTAGTAACGTACCAAGATGAAGAGTCGATTCCTTCTGGATATTATAGTCAGAGAGAGTACGGCCGTCTTCCAGTTGCTTTCCGGCGAAAATTAGACGCTGTTGGTCAGGAGGGATGCCTTCCTTGTCTTGAATCTTCGCCTTGACATTGTCGATGGTGTCAGACGACTCGACTTCGAGTGTGATGGTCTTGCCAGTCAATGTCTTGACAAAGATCTGCATGCCTCCACGAAGACGGAGGACTGATAAAATATGAGCATAATTTGAACAAAGAGAGGGGTGATCATCATACCAAGGTGGAGAGTGGACTCTTTCTGGATGTTATAGTCGGAAAGAGTGCGGCCATCTTCGAGCTGTTTGCCCGCAAAGATGAGACGCTGCTGGTCAGGAGGAATGCCTTCCTTGTCTTGGATTTTGGCCTTGACGTTGTCAATAGTGTCCGAAGACTCCACCTCGAGGGTGATGGTCTTTCCAGTCAAAGTCTTTACAAAGATCTGCATCGTTGTGGCTAGTCACCATAAACATCATGAGCAATAGCTCTCAAATAAATATAAATAGCGTGTGTAAACTCACGAATTTCAGGTAGTCGGAGTGAACTAAAAGCAAGGTGAGTACGACTAGGTCGTGGTGAGGGACGGAAAAGGGGAGCTGGGAGTATCTACTTTATTAGGCCACTGGCGCTTGCGTCACGACGCGCCACGGTTTCGCTAAGCGCTAGGAGTTACACATCGTCCTCCCGTTGTTCCACGGCTAAGTTGTAACATATGCGGCCAGGTCGTCGTTCGCACAACCAACCGCATACATCGTCGCATAGTGTTTTCTTCTTAGTATGTCTGTCACTACGCTCGTACCAATTCACACACAGCTGTATGATCTCTCCCTATTTAGATTCATTTTCAATTTACCTGCCACATACACAACATCTTCTAAAGAGGCATGGCCCACATATATCGAGATAGCGTCTATCCAGACCACAGACGTGACCGTGTAGGGCATCTTACTCGTGCTTTATTCAAAATAATATTCTGTATGTATTGAAACAGCGTTCACCTCAGCTCCCAAACGGTATCCTTCACGGGTCTACCCTCGAGGAAATCCTTCAAGTTTCCAAGCGCTCGGACCTCCATACCGTGCTGCGATTCCTGTGTCTCTGTGCCCATATGAGGGAGTAGAGTAACGTTGCGGAATGTAAACAATTTGGGATTTACTTGAGGCTCGTTCGGATAGACGTCAAGACCAGCAGCGTAGAGCTATCAATAGCAATCGAATCAGCGTCATACATATCTTCTACCAGTAGTATGCATCGCTTACATGCCCATCCTCAATTGCATGGATGAGCGCCTCCTCATCGATGACTTTTCCTCGAGCTGTGTTGATGATTATGGAACCCTTCTTCATCGCACGAATAGCCTTTTCATCTACGAGATGGACGGTCTTCTCGTTTAATGGTACGTGGACACTATCCGATACCCGATTAGTGTGCTTTCCAGGTGTCAACTACACACATCAAGTTACCTGAGAACGTCAATCTCCGCCAACATCTTCTCCTTGTCCGGATAGTACTCCGCCCATTCAGGTGCGTCCTTCACTGGGTTTCGCGAGTGGTACAAGATCCGTTTCATAGGGAATGCCCTCGCCAATTTCGCAAAGTGTCCACCGATTCCACCCATACCAAGGATACCAAGCGTCAATGCGCTCGGATCATGAGCCGGTGCGAGCCCCCCCTTCCATTTCCCTTCTCGTACGTTACGTTCCGCGATAGAGAATTGGCGGCAGGCAGAGATGAGGAGATACAGCGCAGTCGTTGCCGTCCCGTCATCAACTGCTCCGGGGGTGTTGCTTACGCCTATCCCGCGAGCTTTGCAGACAGCGACATCAATTTGATCATATCCGGCGCCATTATGCGCGATCCATTTGACAGATGAAGGTAGTTTCTCGATCAGTTCCTTGTCAAAAATGCCAATGAAATCTGCCGAGGTGTTATGTCGGTAGATACCAGTGATATTAGCGTAGGTGGTCGATAGTTCCTCATAGAATTGAGCGCGGGATTTAGATTTCATAGGCTGTAATCGGATAAGTGGATCGTGATATGGATACTGGCTGATAATTTACTTACAATAATCTCGGCAAGAGGTCCAATCATCTGTTTGGCATCCTCATTCGCCCAGACGAGGTCTCCTACAGGCAATAGTCAGACGCATTAGACTAGTTGCATACGCGAGCTATTATTAGTACATGCCACAGATGAGAACTTTGGTTGGGGCCATTTTTGTAGGTCAACAGAGTATTGATGGGCCGAAGGGGTAATGAAGAAACTGGGGTTTCTTCAATGCGTTAGCTATTTTATATAGGTTAGTACGTCAGTCGATACAGTCCCAATTTCAACGACGGTGTAAATACCTCGGGCCGACATCCGAGAAAAGGCGCCGAGCGACAGACCATAAGTCACGGGACAGCCTGAAACTTTCCAGTACCATTTCGGCGCCGACAGACAAATACATTCAGCGCGGGCATCCATGAGCTTTTGCCCGATCCGATGATTAAGTCAAAGGCTCATGCTGACTGATTTATGCGAGCTGCCCTGTATTACATTCATTCCAGAGCATATGGCGTGACCTGTAGAACCTAATAGAACTCCGAAACCGAGAACAGGGGATATTTAAGTACCTCAAAGATCGCACACAGCTCGATTGTCCCAAATTTCAACCCCGATAGACCTATTGAATCTCATTTTCTGATATCATGGCTGAGCACAAGGCATCCCTTCTTCTCGAGAAGCACGGCAAACTTGAAGTAAAGACTCGCCCCACTCCTACCCCACAAAAGAACCAAGCTCTTGTCAAGGTCACTGCTGCTGCGAGTAAGTTATTACTTTAATGCGCATATATATTTCTCTGACTGAACGAACACTGTCTTAGTCAACCCTGTCGATTGGAAGGTCAGTGCACGTTTATTCTACTCGATCTGTCCGTATTTAATTAACAATTTTGTAGATCATCGACTACGGTATCTTTGTAGAAAAATTCCCCGCCGTTCTGGGCTCCGATGGAGCTGGGGTCGTTGAAGCAGTTGGTCCGGAGGTGACTGACTTTGATGTCGGAGATAGAGTGTTAGTTTCGCAGTTTACAGTATTTGTTGCCTATCTGATGTTTCTGAATAGTTTTTTCCAGGGAGCATACGGTCATGATGACGAAACAACGTTCCAAGAGAAAGCGATTGTCCAGACCGATATTATTTCTAAGATCCCAGACAACATCACCGACGACCAGGCATCGACCATCCCACTCGCTGCTCTTACTGCGCTAGTTGGTCTCTTCCAGAAGACTGGCGTTGATGTGCCAGTGAATGGTCCCACTGCCAACGGGAAGGGTGTTCTGGTTCTAGGAGGAAGTTCATCTGTTGGTCAATTTGGTGGGTGATCTTGCGGAACATCTACTTCGCACTACTTACCGGCATGGGCTTGATCAAGCTATTCAACTTGCTCGCATCGCTGGCTTCTCGCCTATTGTTACGACTGCGTCGGCCCAACACAATGACTTCCTCAAGTCGCTTGGAGCGACCCATGTGTTTGGTCGCGACGTGGATGCAAAGACTATCCAATCTTTTTTTCTATGCCCGTCGCTCTCGTTCTGGACTCAATCTCCCAGGCTTCGACTCAGGAGCTTGGTTTCAAGGTCTTGACTACCCCCTCGCCCGTGCAGGGCGCCCATCTTGCTACTGTGCTCCCGCCCGATGACTCGGTCAAAGAGAAAAATTCTGGAGACAAAATCACCGTACATAACATCTTTGGTAGCTCCCATCAGTTCAGGGACCTAAGCGTACCATTCTGGCAAACTGTTGGTCAGTGGATCAAAGATGAGAAATTTGTGCCTAACCGGGTACAAGTCGTAAAGGGAGGTCTTGCCGCGGTACCGGAAGCTATAGATCTTTCGCGCAAGGGTGTGAGCGGTGTGAAGATCGTAATCCACCCTCAAGAGTAAGGGCAAGAAGGCAACTACTTGTACCTGTATAATAGCGTTAAATATAAGCAAACTCAATTGCCTAATAGCATAGCAAGGGGTGGATTGGGGATGTTTTAACTTAAGACTACTTATTATACTAGTCCACAATACAATGACCGCAATTGGCGCGCTCAACTTGCGGACATACCCAAAAACAAATACATCAAAGGTATCACACACCCATACTTAAAATTCAGGTGAATGCATAGGCACCATGAAGATGAGCATAAAAGCAATCCTGTTGCATGCTTAAATATCTCAGAGGCAACTGTCCTAAATTTGACTGGGTTGAGACCTTGAGTTGAGGCTCAGGATTTGGACGTCAGTTTTAAGGTGGCACTCTGGTTCCTGTATGCTAGCTACTCATGTTGACTTACTGGTATTCATACTCTTAAAATCAGATACTCATAAGCTTGAGTACTCAGTATAGTATCACTCTCTTTGCATATTTCAGTAATTTACAACCCAACGCAGGAAGCCAACAGGACGGAGGCCATGTAGTGCAGTCAAAATACCGATATAGAAGGCTCTGCGCCATTTTGTCATGTTGGCCAAAATAGACTTGATGTCCTAAGGCAAGATGTAAAATTACGGTCCAGTTAGCAAGGGATTGCATCTTGGATTAGATGAGTGTTTGTATGCACTCGAACTCAGTTGGTGTCCAAGGGGGGGGGGTCACTTTTTTAGTTGAGACAGAGGTTCTATTTTTTCCTTTGTCTCTTTTGTGATCTTTTCCACTGCTTATTGTAAAATCTGTGTTTCTATCTTTCTCTTTGGTTCTTTAAAGAGCAAAAAGATATATCAGCAAATTTGGTTGAAGGATCTCTCTTTTGGGTCTTTTTCCTCTTTAAAGAGACAAAAGAACTGCCTCCTTGCTCCTGATGAAAGCTCCTATGTACTTGAATACCCTAACGTACCACTCTGTGTGTTCCCTTTGCAGGACGGCTATACTGGTTAATTTGTTTCATTGATGAGCATCCATTATCAACCATCAATTCGGGTGTTGCCCTTGAATCAAACCATACTATTTGCCTCATTGTCTGTTGTCTTTGTCAAATGCCACTGAGTTCTATGTTTTACTGTGTTTTGTCCTTTGCTTGGTCATTTTTGCGCTGTCTTAGGCTTGATGTGGAACTATAAGCATTCAACGCGGGTTGAAGCTGGGCTAATTTCAGATGAGACAAATTGTACCTAATTTACGTCTAACAAATGAGTATTGGATCAGTTAGCGCGGTAGATTGATAGTTTGCTGATCAAGCCAAACACCCGCGTTGGCCGGTTTGCAACTTGCTGTATGCGTATCGCGCTCCTACTGTATATTCATTCCAAACTACATGACGTGACATATGAAACCTAACAGTGCTCCAAAATCAAAAGCAGATGGTATTTAAGTACCTTGAACCCGCACATACTTCAACGATTCAAGCCCTTGATCTCAATAGCTCTTATTGAAACTCATTTTCTGATACTATGGCTCAGCACAAGGCATCTCTCCTTCTTGAGAAGCACGGTAAACTTGAAGTAAAGACTCGCCCCACTCCTATTCTGCAAAAGAACCAAGCTCTTGTCAAGGTCACTGCTGCTGCGAGTAAGCCCTTACTCTGATGCACATATATATTTCTCTGACTGAACGAACACTTTCTTAGTCAATCCTGCCGACTGGAAGGTTAGCACATGTTTGTTCTGCTCAATCCATCCGTGTTTAATCATTGGTTATGCAGATCGTTGACTATGGCGCCCTTATAGAAGACTTCCCCGCTGTTCTGGGGATCGATGGAGCTGGAGTCGTTGAAGTAATTGGTCCGGAGGTGACTGACTTCAAGGTTGGAGATAGAGTGTGAGTCTCATATTTTACGACTCTCAACCTGTTATCTGATGTCAATATGTAGTTTTTTCGAAGGGATTTACCGTAGCAGCAATGAAACAACGTTTCAAGAGAAAACCATTGTTGAGACTGATCTCATTTCTAAGATCCCAGATAACATCACCGACGACCAGGCATCGACCATCCCAGTTGGTACTATTGCTGAGTTTTTTGGCCTCTTCCAGAAGACTGGCGTTGATGTGCCAGTGAATGGTCCCACTGCCAACGGGAAGGGTGTTCTGGTTCTAGGAGGAAGTTCATCTGTTGGTCAATTTGGTGGGTGATCTTGCGGAACATCTACTTCGCACTACTTACCGGCATGGGCTTGATCAAGCTATTCAACTTGCTCGCATCGCTGGCTTCTCGCCTATTGTTACGACTGCGTCGGCCCAACACAATGACTTCCTCAAGTCGCTTGGAGCGACCCATGTGTTTGGTCGCGACGTGGATGCAAAGACTATCCAATCTTCTTTTTCTATGCCCGTCGCTCTCGTTCTAGACGCGATCTCCACAGATTCGACCAATCATTTGCATTAGATATCTTGACTACTCCCTCTCTTGCACCAGGCGCACACCTTTCGATCGTACTCCCGCTCGCTGACTCAGTCAAGGAGAAGAACCGTGGAGACAAGGTCACTGTACACGCCGTGTATGGTGTCCCTCATCATTTCAGGGACCTAAGCGTCCAATTCTGGCAAACCGTTGGTCAGTGGATCAAAGATGAGAAGCTTGTGCCTAACCGGGTACAAGTCGTAAAGGGAGGTCTGGCTGCGCTACCGGAAGCTTGGATCTTTCGCGCAAGGGTGTGAGCGGTGTGAAGATCATAATCCACCCTCAAGAGTAAGCGCGAGAGGAAACTACTTGTACTTATAGAATGGTCTTCAATCCAAGCGAGTTTAACTGTCCGATAGTATAGCAAGAGGTACATTAGGACGCTTTAGCTTAAGGCTGTCAGTTAATTAGAAAGATATGGCTCATCATTTGGGTTATTAGTAGCTGAGTGTTGGAGAGATTGTCAGCTCAACCAAGCGTACTATATTCCCATAGGTCGGGGTGGCGTGCGCGAATCAAGTGACATAGCTACGATTCTCTAGTGCTGTCTTCGGTATACCGCAGATGCTTGAGTTTTATCTATCACGATTCGACATCAGAGGCCTGAGTTGCTACCAAATTTTCTCAGATACTATAATGGTTTTGACTAGACTTCGAAACCGAAAGCTTTCCAATAATCAGGGCAACAATGTAGGTGCCATGGCGAATAACCAGATGCCCAAAACACTTGCGTTGAGCTTATCTGCTGCCAAGTAACCAGAACATTAAGCACCAATCCCATCGATCAACCTTGTTAACGTTCAAGCGGGCACTAATATAAGATATACTGGAGGACTAAATTAGTATTGAGTCCCAGGTCAAACAGACGACCAGTTGCTTGTAACATTAAGGTCCTGGAAGACTCGCACCAGTATGGTCAATTCAATACCACCCTCCCAGGGGAATGGTTTGAATGAAAGACAGACATCTTTCGCTCGATCAAATGCGCTACTATGAAAACAGGAGATCTTGTTATGGAATAGAGGATGAGTAGTACCTTGAATTCATGCACCAACTCGGTAATTATCATGTACATGTAGAGTAAAAAGTGGTTAGAGTAAGGTCACATAGTTGATAATGTATTTTAAAAGGAATTATGAACCACTGGCACAACGAAAGAAACCAAATACCACCTAATATTACATACCAACGACACGCAAGCATGCCAGTCGAAGGTCATGCCATACCACTGGACCCAGACGTTTTGGTCGCGACCATATCTCGTTCAGTATTTTTATGATATCGTTCCCTGAAGTGGGCCGACGCGAACACTCGGGTTGATTCATCATACGTTGGTGGATCGCGTCTTGTTCTTCTACCGAGTGTGTGGCTACGCCTAACTGTGGTGGTTTGTGAGATAAAGACTTCATAAAAATACGAATGGGTATCGGACATACCATGATGATTGGAAGAATCAAAAACACATCGGGGTTCCTCCCCGGCTTTACTCCCCGGAAGAGTTCCATAAACCTCGCTTGTGCAAGCCTGACTCTAGAATCGATAGATTCTGCTCCACATAGACCCTGTCCTGTATGTTAGTTACGAATAGGCGAGGTAGCAACCACACCCACCATGTATAAGTAAATGTATGCGGCCTGGCGCCAACATTCCTGTACGACAAGCCTGCTCACTAGCAACGATGGCTCCTCTGATAGCCCCAGTACGGGTCGGAAGCCCGCAATCTCCAATTCCAGCTCTCGGATTGTTGCTGTATCAACGCAATCACCACAGTCTTCTCGTAGAGCATTCATTCGAGCCAGGGTTATTACCAATCTATCGGGGACGCCATAAAACCATTGCATCCCAAGGTAATCCTGAATGTGCATTTTGGATTCGGGTACATCTTGTGTGAATGCAACGTCGTATCGGAAGAACATGGGGCGATTCATGATGACGCTCATCAAAATGTCGAATGTGGCAAAGTATCGGAGCGATAGATTACTTTGAAGTAATAAGCTCGGCAGGTGCACAAACTCATCTTGGGGGCCCGGGCATGCACGACGAAAGATGGGAGCACTGAGTTGCATGAGCGATAGGATATTCGATAGTGGCAAGTATTTGAACGCCATTGAAAAGAGCTACTGAAGTGTTTAAGCCCCTATACGCGGTGGTAAACTGGGTCATACCTCGTGCCCGAAGATAAATATGTCAGCAGCAGTGGGTTGATCCAGGGTTCCGCGTGAATAGTTAGTAGTGGCTGCCAGGAATTGCTGACACATGTGAGTCTGGAAGACGGTAAAACTCGGTAGGTCATCAAGATCATATATGGTGCTACTCCCAGCAGCCCACGTGAAATCTGAGACTAGCTTCAACTTCCATCTCGCCGATTCTGAGGCTTCATATTGACGAAAGACATATGTACGCCCTATCTGGATAACCCGAAGGGGATCGAACATCATTTGTGTAGCCCAAAATGCGTCTACGCAACTGGTTCAGAGCATATTAGATTGCTTGCAAATTAAAACACTCACACGCATTTAGGATAAATGGCAACGTGTTGCTTTCAACATTCCGATCCAAGGATATCATCCTTGTGAAATTATTATTCACATCGTCCGAAGCTTTGGAATTTCCGGAAACACTGCATTCGTTGCCATGTTTATCTGGTTTTGACTCGATGGGAGAACACGCTAGATTTGTTTGAGTAACTGTATGGGAAGGCACAGTCGAGGAATCGTGATCTTCGTCTTGTTTTGCGAGACTAAGCAAGGCATCAAAAAGACTTGCTTGACCTGGTGTCATTGAATGGGGTTTTCGATTATGGGAGTTTGTTTCCGCCAGTTCCTGTATGTTGCTTGGGTCTTGCGTGCCGCACATGCTAAGTGAGGGTGACCTCTGAGGAAGTTCTTCTTCCCTCTCATCGAATCCTATGCTCAGAGTGGTAATAGATTTCTCTAAAAAGGAAATTAAGAAGGGTGGAAACACGATCATAGAGAAGATAGAGAACGGTATGATCGAAGCTTACCTGGATCGGTAGAGACAAATGAACGATGTTGTGGGCCAACACTCAATTCTTCAACTACATTGTTCAACGAGGACAGTAGGTATTTTGTGGTCACGATTGCATTGTTACTCATCCCGGTTAATTTGGTATGCATACTCGAGGATGTAGTACGACTGTGGGTAACTTGTGTTCGGTGTTCGGTAGACGCCTCTGTGCTCTGATACGTCTCGCAAGCAGAATAACTCGGGGACTGGTGCCTACGTTGTCTATCCTGGCTGTGTCAAGGTCAAAATTTGGACAAACGTGGTATTGAGGGCCGGACCTCACCCATCTCGATCAATTTCACGACTTATAGAGCTTGGATAAAGCATGAAATCGATATATAAACACTGGTCAGGATGATTGTTTGCATGCTGGCTCCTCGGTTGTCCTCGGCTACAGTTGTCGCCGAGTCACATGACTAATTACTGTCTTCACTTTGGAAATGCGTCTCTGCACGGTTGCTGTGCTGTGACATCGGAGGTTGTCAATCACGCGTATATTGTACAATCCATATGAGAACGTGGAACCGTGTAAATTAGCATTGTTTATGTGGCTGAAGAACAAGCACATCTCATGAAGTTCAGCAGGCTGGCATACATTAGCAAGCTGAAAAATTTAAACATTCTAAGGCGTTTTGAGGTAAAGTTCTATATGGTGCAGTATAGCTGATAATAGAAGATAGAATGAAATATGGCTGAAGCCAGAACAGACGAGAAATTTCGAGAGGTCGGCTGTGGATAGCATGCATTAAGCGATGTGATATGAGACAAAAGGGCCAGACCACTAAAGCCCGCGCTCAACCTTGCAGCTGGTACCACGACTGGTGATCAAAGCAACCATGTGATATCTGTCCATGATGAAGTGAGCTTATAGTAACATGAGGTTGCGGGGTCGGGAACAGAATTTCATGGTGTTGAATGGATGCGGCTACTTCCATTCCAACTAATTCCAGTTGAATGACTCAATGTTCTTGCTACATCATCGCAACCGTACGTGTCTGCGACCTATTTTGAAACTATTGGCTTCATGTCCTTTCGCAACTTTTGTTTGGCCAAATCGCTACTATCAACACCGGATCTCATGGAGTGTATATTCGCTCAGGTCTTTAATGTGTACCATGGCCATATTCCAACATTAAGAAGTTAACATTGGTCTTGGCTTTGAATGGCACATTACTTACCATTAGCCCGAGCCCCAAAATACAGAAAATAAATGAATGAGATGTCCCGGCAGCCTAATTGTCGTAACATGAGCACTTAGAGCGAACCATAGCTAGCCAGGCCTCTTTTCAACTTACATTCGCGCATGTCAGCAAAATTCGATTTTGCTCATGAAGGCTCAGAAGTACTGGAAATAAATAGCATTTCTAAAAAGGAAACGCAGCATTTCATGGAGCGACCAATCAATAGCGGAGATTTGAGGAGGGAGGGGGGCTAAGAGAGTGCTAACGTATATGCCTTAGCAGACACAGGTAGACTATAATGTATGTGTTCATATATTGGTAGTTTTCAAGGTCGTTTCCGGAATTTGAAGTAACTCCCATTGTATCTACGTCAATAAGAATGATAACCCAACCATCATACCATGATCAGAAAGGATAAACACACTCCCATTCTTATTGTTCCATTTACATACAAGATCAAATAAAACAAGAAAGCGAAGCTCTCATCAAAAGATAGCATATAATGATACAATAGCATCACCCACTTTGGTGCCCAAGCCGCCTATCACGAATCTGACTATGCGCATTGCATCCGAATTGCTGACCCAGTGTCGACGGAGAATCCCCTTGCCTTGCGTCTAGCCCCCCACGTTCGAGGAGTAGGAGGGGAGACGAGTCGAGGAACACGAGGAACATGCATGTTTTCTTCAACAATTATTTCCTGCATAGGATCCTCCACATCAAGATCCACGTCAGTGTCTTCCCATTCCGTCCCGTTGTCTGGATACTGTGGCTGGGTCGGCGCAAAACGACGGCCAAGTACACCAGCGGGAACTTTGCGGGCCGGTGCGCCCCCTTGTTGTTTAACAAGGTGACGAATGTCGCTGGTCCTACTCGCATCATTGGATTGAGCACTGTCGAGCATTGACGACGCATCAAGTGGCTCTGTATCGTGATTTGAGTGGTCAATATCGTTATCTTTCTCGGCCGGCTCCTCCTGCATGCGCAGCCTTCGTTGAGTATCCAACTCAACCTCATGGAGATGTGCTGTTCGGGCCAAGCGCTTCATCCCTGTAGCGGGACGCTTGCCTAGGCTAGGGGAGATAACCAATTGGTCGTTCGGTAAGGACATTGATTGGCTCCTTCTTACGCCTCCTGCGATCGCTGGGCGCAAGGACGGAAACGGTAGTACCCCTTGAGGAAAGCGAACTCCTTTCGTGGGAGGCTTACTAGGCGATCGAGACTCTGTTCTTGATGGACTTCTGCTGGCGTTGCCTATGGTGTTCCAAACGTTTGGGGCGGCGGTCCAGGGTGTACGGGGGTAAACGGAGACCCGCCTGTAGGATCGAGGTAGCTGTAAGCGGGTAACCAAACAAAAAGATGTTAATCCCACCGACCTGGATCTTGATGCGAGATATCTCCACTCGAACGCCGGTCCTGCCGCGTCCAAGAAAAGGGTCGCCCACTTATGCTTGGCTTGGACTGTGTACGATACCTTGGGTAAAACCCGCGCCCAAGTCCAAGCCCGCTATCGACACGTCGACGCATACCACTCAGCAAATGTGTCTCGGCGCGTGATCCACGTGTAAGAGCCATAAACACAAGGACTGTAGTCAAAAGACATAACTGCGCAATGCCAAGTCTTTTTTCAAGAACGACCTAGCCAAGCTGAGATAAGCAAATTGGATGTTCTGAAGAATAAACATGCTCAATACCTCTTCTGCCAACGCATTCACTTGCTCCAAAAGTGTGTTCCATCGTTTTTCCATTTCCATCTGCTTCTGTTGGACACTTCTCATAGAACGCTGCAACTCTTGTTGTTCTCGATTGGTAAGTGCTCTCAATCTTCCCACTTCCTCCTCGAGACGACGGAGTGCTTGTCGAACCGATTGGTTTTGCTCCTCGACATAACGCAAGCTAAGCGTGCTACCTCGCTCGAGCATTTCTAGACGATTCCAAATAGTGCGGTATATAGACTCCCCACCAGTCGATGGTATTGGTGTGGCGATTTGTGTGGCTTTGAGCATAGGAGATGTTGGAGACGCCGACTCTTGAGTTTTAGATTTAGATGGCCTTACACTCCCACTCTTCATATTCGAATCAGTCGCAGTTGGTTTGTGATCTTCTGCGCTATTGGACGACGAATTAAGAGTCTCAGTGATGTTAGAGTGCACTGGGTTACGGCTATCCACAGACGAGTTGCGGGAATTGCGAAGGCCGAGTCGTTGGTTCGCAGATTCGAACCGGATGATACTGTCGTATCGTTTGTTACAAGCGGAGTTGGCGTCGGCGTACCACTTGGGTCTGTCCTATACGATGTCTCAACCGAAATACCCTCGCCTTTCTGATGCCTATGATGAGTCGATTCTTCTGTTGGTGGGCGTGATATCAGAGAATCTTCCTCATCTGCGCTAGATATTGTAAGTCCGGCGGGACGTCGTGCTTGCCATTCTTGCTTCCATTCCTCTATCCTCCAATCCTCCATCTGTGTCAGCCCATAGACGCGGAGTAGGCTCACTGGGCAAAAGTATTCTTTGCCGTAGTGGCTGAGAAATTCAATCCGAATGTAGCGATCAAATGTATTTGGGAGGTTGTAAAGGCGAAATGTCTATCAATGGTCAACACAAGTGTTGTTTGTCAAGCACTTGCACGCACCTGTATACCACGGACATTCTTGGCACGAAATACGCCTGCACCGACCCAATTTAACTTTGGTGAATGTGGATTGTTGGTTCGCCCTAGATATATGGCGATATCCTTGAACACTCCGGAGAAGAACTCGAAGTTTGCCAGTTGCACTGTATCCACTCGTATATCATCACATAGCTCGACGACGATATGCTTATCTAGAGTTGTTGCAGCGAAATAAGTGTCGGCTCCAAAATACAAGCAGAACGACTCACTTTTTGCCGAGCAAGGTGCCAACATATATTTATCTTTTTTTGAGGATAAAATTGAAGACGCGGATTTCATGCTCTTGCCTGCAGAATGCACGCGAGCAGTGCAGTCCACAGAAGCATAGTTAAAACGCCCTTCAATAGGAAAGAACTCGGGAATGGCCTCTCCCACAGTTTCGACGACCGGAATCAGGATAGTGCTGGTCGTCTCGGATGCCACTGTAGACTCCTCAGAGAAAGGTGCGACAACCGTTGGCGTATGATAATCTGTAGTTCTGATCTCCGTAGAACTCAAGGCCAGTGCCTTGCCTTCCACTCTTCAAAAGGGAGTAGATCATCCGCTGGATCTGGGTCAGGCTGAATAGGATGTAACGGTATCAAGCAGCACACAGGCTCGGAAGGAGGGACAATGAGCCGAAATGGGTTGTTCTGTGAGAAAAGCTGGGTTGGTTGGACACTGGCTGATGGTGAAGATGGAGCGGTGGTGGTGATGGCGGTATGCTGAGTCGCTGAATCATAGGACGTCGCCTGACGTGCAAGAGCAAGAGAAGTATAGTGACCTAGAAGCACAGAGCACAATGACACCCCATTGGTTATCTTTACCAGCATTGTCGATCAACGACAAACAATATAGTTGGTATCTGTGACGGCAGCTTCACAAAATCGTAAGCGCTACCTTTTAATTTTGATATTTCGGACACATACAGACTTCGGGATAGGAGTAACCGCTAACAAAACAGCAACGTGCGTAGTGACGTGTCAGGGAAGTCAAGCGACAAGTGGGAAACTAAAGCTCGCCGTCTGAGTGTGGATTTCACTTCAATTCGACTCACTTTTTGGGGTTGGACTCCTTGCTTAGTATCCGGTGTTCATTCTAAATGTACGATTCGACTCCCATAGTGGGGAATAACAAACGCACCGCTGGGCGCTTAGAATGACATAATTGACGGGTCGGCTATGTATTAGAGATTGTTTGTTCGAATGTTGATCGAGCACAACAAATTATGGTTGAAATGAACACATCTAATTGGAAAATGTACAAGGTGTACAAAGCGTAAAAACACAACGGTCAGGAACCACAAAGAAGAGTATACTACTACAGTAAAGGCACAACCAGCTAAATCTATACGAAGTCAATATGCACTGACTGAGCAAGGATGCAAGTGCTTTTAGATGGAGCTGAGAGCAGTGCCACCTGCACGCCTATCAATCTCGATCACCTCGTCCAGGCCAACAACCTCGAAGAACTTGCGTGGGTCCATTCCACGGGCCGAGGTGTGGTCGGTTCCAGTCTTCTTCAAGAGCGCCATTGCTTCACGGATTCCGTGGGCGGCTGCGACACAAGACACAAGGGAGAAGATGATGATCTTTGCACCCATTTCCTCGGCCTCCTTAGTAGTGAATGAGGGGGTCAGACCACCTGAAATGACATTTACAAGAACCTGATGCCTGAGGTCAGTATTTGTTTAATTTGGATCCAGTGGATAGGAGCTTACGGGAGTGGGGTGGAGAGCTTTCACGGTCTTTTCGAGCAGCTCCTTGGTCTTCACACCCTCGATGAACGCTACATCAGCACCGACAGAGGCAGCTGCTTGCAAGCGGCGGATAGCCTCGTCCATACCGAGCACCTGAGCAGAGTCGGTACGGGCAATGATGACAATGTCGCTTCCCGGAATGGCGTCGCGAGCCTGGACAGCTGCACGGATACGGGTCACGAACTCCTCGGTGGAGACGACCTGCTTGCCAAGCAAATGGCCACATCGCTTAGTTTGAACCTAGTAATATTAAATATCATGTCATCAGTACTGTCAAATAACGTAGATACTAAACGCATATATGCATACCTGATCTTCGATGTGGAGACCTGCCACACCGGCCCGGTCGTACATTTGCACTGTGCGAGCTACCATCGCAGGCCCGCCGAAGCCAGTGTCGGCGTCGGCAATGAGCGGGGTAGAGTAGCTGAGACCAGTGATCATGCTGGCGTTTTGAACAAAGTCAGGCAATGTTGCAATAGCAAGATCGGGCATGCCAAGCTTGGCAGCGGTAGTAGCAGCTCCACTGTAGCCCAAAGTGTTAGTTAAGATCTCATAACTAGAATAAAATATAACACCCACCTCTGGTAGAGGCAGTCGAAACCAGCTTCAAGAGCGCAGCGGGCGCTGATACCGTCGCATACACCAGGGGCAACAACGATACCAGGGCGAGCAAGCATCTGGCGGAGACGAGTGCTTGCCTTGTAAGAAAGCGGCTCATCTGCGGTGTGGCGGAGGTGAGCGGGGATGGTGTATTCGCGCTGGAAGGTCTCGATGGGCTGGACAACCATGTTGAATGAGTTTGAAAGTGTTGGGTTGAGAACGAAGAGCTGGAAGCTGAAGAGATAGAAGAGGTGATGTTGTTAGAAAAGAAAATACTACCCTCGGTTATATACACCGTTTTCCCTACCACCCTGTCCAAGCCGGAGACAACCAAACCGCTTGGTATCCTAACTTGGACTCGGTTCTTCAGCCAAGTCTTCAGTAATGGTACGAATCTCACGACAGTCACTATTGCCTCCAGCCAAGCGATTCGAATATTCCCCGTGAATTCTGCCAAGTTCGGAGCCGTGGCACACCACATGGACTATGTTGATATTCTAACAAATATAGAGTTGCGCACAAATTCTGAGCGACGTGAGAGATTTACTTGAATCTACTCTGCGGAGTAAATGTCAGTAATTCCAACGGTTGGTGATGTGTTCCTCAGCATCGGTTCCAGAAGTCCATTGGTGTGGAGGTCGGCTATGGAGCGAGAATATGCGAACTTGAGTAATACTTCCAAGTGATTGGATTCGAAGTTGGAATGAATTATAAGATATCAAATACTTGGAAGCTAAGAAAGGAAACAGTTCCACGTTATGTTTACCTGCAAACCTGTCGAGGTACAATCTTTGGATGGCATGTCAAACAACAACGCGAACTCCCCTGGGGTGTCCACGTTGAGTAACACGTCTGATGCCCCGCAGCCACCCCGCAAATGGGATATCGCCTCCCAATAAACGAATGTGACACCATCTGCGAGGATAACGTACAAAGCTATCGACAGGGAATTCGGAGATAATTTGACGAGACATCGCCGCGCTTCACACCCGGCGCTTAGTACGCATCAAATTGACTCAAGCCGGAGGTACCCGCAGTCCGGTAATGGAGAACAATGATCGACAGGGGGTCAAAAAAGGCGATTACCAATATCGCTGAGGAGATCTATTGGGAGCACACTCAACGTCGCTCAACCAACGAGTAGTATCTCAACACCACCGTAACGTAGCTACACATTTCAATAGCAGGCAACGGAAAGATGGTATGATTGAACATCAATTGGCACCCAGACTTTGGTTGTGCAGGAAATTGTGGGTTCCGAGAGCCTTCACAGTCGATCAGTAGCAGGGTGAGCACTATCGTACTCCGCACCAAGCGAGTGGATCGGACCGAGGCCGGATAGCATTGTCGATTCTGCAGGGGAATACACGGCAAATTCGACAAGACTTGGCACATTGCAACCTAAGGATAACCCGTCTTGGCATTTAAGCGCTGGGAATTTCTCACAATTTCAGTAATTATCGATTGATATTCGGGATACCACGCATGTGCCAAGATATTTGCGCTGAGTTTGTATGATACATGGCTCTTGAGCTTTCATTCTATCCTACGGTATGTACTTGGCCTCCCTCCGACCGCCGAACCATGTGTGATCCTTTTTCAAGCTGGTTAATCCAGGCCCTTTGTGGCAGCTTTGTGATGTCGATATGCCGAGTTTCCGCTTGTACTATGCCAATAGGTGTCACCGCTACAGTTTACATGCGAATAACATGGTCGGAATCGATATCTCTGTTATTTTAAGCCATGCCTAAGAATTGTGGTAACAAACTTTAATGCTTTTCTTTGATCGGGTTTCTGTAGGCCGTTCAGAATTATTATTAGTATCTCTCTGTGACTAAGTGAAGATTCAGCTCGGGGATCTACGGCATGTATGATAGACAGCTGGGCGACAGTGATCTAAGAGCGGGGAGCCTGCCGTAAAGCTAAGACATACAATCTTAACGAAATCATGTCAATGCTAGTCACACGACTTTCCTGAACTTACGTTGCTCGAAGAGGCACGACCCTGTGAGTGCCGGCGGCAGTCTTATCAAATAATAATTGCTATCAAACTGAGAGTTGTTTCGCTATAAACTGTATACACTATAGCGGGACGCTTTGGATTAAGGGCGTGTAGTATAACACAATTGCAACTCATAAAGAGGGAGCAGTCCGGACGAGTCCCTATGAGAATAATCATTGGCAATATCAAGGTGTCTAATTAACTCTAATATTGATGCGATTGTACCTTAAATACTTCATTTTATCACACCCTTAGGCTCAACGCCGTTCATTCACGGGCTTCGTTTAGAATTATTATAGGGTCAGCTATGGTCTCTTGATGTCTTTCACCAGTATTCGTCTCTCAATTAAACAGAGGTGTTGATAAGTGCACTTGGTTGGATGTTACCATCTTCATGTTATTATCGGCTATATTGTCGTTCAAATTGAAGTGAATTGGGTCTGTCGCTCACACTGTGCTTCCACGCATCACAATGCGTACGATAAGGATTCAGTCTTGGGTAGACTTCCTATAGATAAAGGAAACGCTCAATGGAGCAAAAAGCAGACCGATAAAAATAGAAAATGGGCTTTATTCACAATGTCTATAAACAAACTTCAAGCCCGAAATCAAGTAAAACTACATCTAATCGCACAACATACTCAGCCCTATCAACAAAAGCTATCAAAACAAGCAACCATGATATAGAACATCTCAGATAGAGCTGAGAGCAGTGCCACCTGCACGCCTGTCAACCTCGATCACCTCGTCCAGGCCAACAACCTCGAAGAACTTGCGTGGGTCCATTCCCCGGGCAGATGTGTGGTCAGTGCCGGTCTTCTTCAGTAGCGCCATTGCCTCGCGGATCGCATGCACTGCCGCGACGGCTGAGACAAGAGAGAAGATGATGATCTTTGCACCCATTGCCTCTGCCTCTTGGGTAGTGAACGAAGGAGTCAGACCGCCTGAGATAACGTTCACAAGCACCTGTTATCTGCGTCAATATCTATTCGGTTAGGGTATGTTTAACTCAGACTTACAGGTGTAGGAGCCAATGCCTTCACAGTCTTCTCGAGCAGCTCCTTGGTCTTCACACCCTCGATGAACGCTACATCAGCACCGACAGAGGCAGCTGCTTGCAAGCGGTGGATAGCCTCATCCATGCCGAGCACCTGAGCAGAGTCGGTACGAGCAATCACAACAATGTCGCACCCCGGGATAGCGTCGCGAGCCTGGACAGCTGCACGGATACGGGTCACGAACTCCTCAGTGGAGACGACTTGCTTGCCAAGCAGGTGTCCGCATCGCTTAGTTTGAACCTGCGACCCCGCAGTCAATTATCTTGCCAAGTAAGGGTCGAACTCGCATATCTGCTTACCTGATCTTCGATGTGGAGAGCTGCCACGCCGGCCCGGTCGTACATTTGCACTGTACGAGCTACCATCGCAGGCCCGCCGAAGCCAGTGTCGGCGTCGGCAATGAGCGGAGTAGAGTAGCTGAGGCTGGTAATCATGCCAGCGTTTTGGACAAAGTCAGGCAGTGTAGCGATAGCGAGATCGGGCATGCCAAGCTTGGCAGCAGTAGTGGCGGCACCGCTGAAAGTACCAGTGTGAGTAAAGTATATGCGTGTGGTAAAGCAATGCAGCGTTACCTCTGATAGAGACATTCGAAGCCTGCCTCGAGAGCGCAGCGAGCACTGATACCGTCGCATACACCAGGAGCAGCTACGATACCAGGACGAGCAAGCATCTGGCGGAGACGGGTGCTTGCCTTGGCAGACAACGGCTCATCTGCGGTGTGGCGGAGGTGAGCGGGGATGGTATACTCGCGCTCAAAGGTCTGGATGGGTTGCATAACCATGTCGGGCAAGTTTTAAATTTAGATGAAGGGAGATGAGAGGCTTTAAGGGCTTAAAAGAGCTGAGGAGATAGGAGGGATTGAAGCTGAGGAGCTGATGACTGAAAACCAGCTCAGACTGAGGGTCTTTATACCTATGTTCTTGCACATAGAACTCGTACCTGTACGAATCTCAGCACATCTTTACAGAATGATTTCGTTCGAGCCAAGCCCCACGTATCGCCGCTCACGTAGGCATCCGCCAGAGCTGACGGCCAAGAAGAACCAGAGTTACCGGGGGAACGCTGCCAAGCAAGTACACTTTCAGCGGCACATGGGTTCTCAGTCAATTTACGAAGATAGAACCGCTGGTGAGCTTGGGTGGTCGTGAATCTTAGGAAATTTGGTGTCATTCGGAGTAAGCGCGATGAATTCGCCCAAAGTAGCAATCGTGGAAACACGGAAGCAGTGGTGCTAAATGCGTTCGACGGAGAAACAACTGGTACGTCATCGGCAAATTCAGGATCCGTTGATCAAACACCAGCTTCTCAAGGTTTGACAGCACCCTGATAATACAGCATGGCATAGAAAATTCTGGGCTCCGAGATTCCCTTTTTGTTACCGACCATCGATCTGCCATGTAAATTGACTCATCCAGGTACAATCGCGCGCAAGACAGCGAAAAGGCCAGCAACCTTGTTGAGGAAATGAACAGAATGTTATTGTCATTGTCATTTCGCCCGAACAAATCGGATCAACCATAAACACAGTCATTACTCAAGCTCGAACCAAAGGAAGGGAACGCTTCGCTCCGGTTATCAGTATAAGCCCCGGCAGAGCAGGTACTTGGCAAATCTCAACCAAGACATACTTGAATAACTTGGCAGGCGCATTGGCCCGAGTTAATCCCCAAATAGACCTTGCGAGCTGAAAATAATATTCATGGAACAGTTTTGATCGCCTCTGCCTTTACCATTGATCCACTAGTGCCTAGGCGTCCTCAAAAAAACACTCGAATTCGCATTAATTGTTTGCCAAGCCCATGAACATTCGGCCATTGAGAATATCATTACATGGGTTCACAACTGAGTCCCGATAGATAGGTTGATATCTTACAATTACAGAAGCAGACGGATCTAGTGTATTATCTATCGATGATGAGTTTGACTGCAGTACTAGAGAGTTGGATATCAAACGTGAAGATAATCATATTCCAGGGGGTGGCTTGAATCTGCAAATCGAGGGTTCAGCCCACGCAGTGTAAATAACGCAAGTACCATAACTATTAGAGTTAGGACAAGAGTTTGTGCCACATGTGTAGTCTAGATTTTCGTTAGACAAGAGAGTTGGATATCAAACGTGAAGATAATCATATTCCAGGGGGTGGCTTGAATCTGCAAATCGAGGGTTCAGCCCACGCAGTGTAAATAACGCAAGTACCATAACTATTAGAGTTAGGACAAGAGTTTGTGCCACATTGTGTAGTCTAGATTTTCGTTAGACAAGCCACGTGTCATACATAAAGGGTATGCTAAGCGTAGCTAAGAGGTTCTATTGACAACCGTCAGCGGTCCCGAACTCTTAGTCGAGAACTTTGGCTTGGCTTGGCAGAAGACGCCATTGAAAATCGGCGGTGACAGGGTAGTTTGATTAGTGTCTACTTGTTGTCATAGACCCGAAGATGTGGTTGAGGTACCGCGATTACCCCTTCTCACCCACACTTCGAATCGGGAAGGCAGGAAAATACTCATGTCACCGATTCTGTTTCACGCGCGATTTGACTTCTGACACTCTTCTCATCGCAAAAATAATGCTGGCGGATTTAAGTGTCGAGATAATAATGGTATCCGAAAACATCCGATGAGCTTGACGGGCTTGGATCGGGCCGGATTTACACACTCGCTCTCGGCATCATACAAAGCTGAAATCCTTCTTCAACCCGTCGCTAGCGCCAACTCCGCTTAGGTCTCCTCTCCCCATCCGGCTCTTGCTGTAGACCAAAGTATATTAGCTGGACAAGGTCAGCGGCTCTGGTATTCTCGCTGACTTTGTGGTTACTAATTTTACTATCTAGATGGCTGATGCTACACGACCCCTCTCTTATGCAAACAGCGACGAAAAAATGCCTGTCACTCCATCTGAGCCTTCAAGTCCGCCGAAAGCATACGATCCTCATGCTGTGGAGAGGGGCCATCCTTCCCCTGGGGAGCCCATAACGGCGGTCAATAGTATCATTCTTGAGGAGGGCTTGATGAACAAGGAGGCTCGTTCGCCCACCACCCCAGCTGCACAAGATTCAGAAGAGCCGGAAATTCCAGTTTCCGAGCTACCTCTGATTGTGCGCCCATTTTTCGGCCAAGATGCGAAAGTACTTGATGAACGAAGTTGACACCAACATTGCCAGCTTTCCGTTGGCTGCCTACTGCTTCATGACTGGATACGTGAGTTTTATTATTATTTCTTGTAAATTTACTCGTACTTACTGATATCTCGTGTTGCTATGTAAAAAGTCAAACTCCATTACATACACCGCCTGCTACGTATGGTCATCATTCCAGACTGGGAACACGATCCAATGTGCCATGGCTATTGCCAAGTTGTTTACCAAGTACCCCCATCCTGTAACCGAAAATCCCTGGCCAACCACTGTGCCAGAACAAGTATCGTGGAACCCACTCGCAGCCGAGCAATGGGACTGGCGACGTGACACTGGGCTCAAGACCTCTGATGCACAGGCTCTCGCATCCTTGTTGTGCTTCCTGTTTGGTGCATTCTGTGGGCGACTCGGCGACCATATCGGTGCCAGGAAACGAGCCTGGCTCATATCAACCACCTTCCTTCAGGCTATGTTTACACTTGGGGCGACACTTTGCTGCCATGCAAACGGTAAGTCATCAGACCTGTCGACTATCATGTCTCGTCTGATGTGTTACTATAGGCGAGAGCTCTTTTGCGGGCGCTAGGGGAAGCGAGTTTGCCAATTGGGGAAACGTGCTCGGATTTTGCACCTTGGGCTTTACAAGCGCTGCCATGGGTCTTCAAGCTCACACTGGTGTCCGAATCGGAAACATTTTCAATTCGTGAGTATATGAACAGGTCCAATGGATTTAGTGTTAATGGTCATTTCATCTGCAAAGCTCGGTCGTCCTTACCACAATTTGGGTGCAGTTTGTTGGAGAGCCCAAGTTGTTCAAACCGGCTGTGATCAAGCAACGAGACCACAAAGCTATTGCTGTCTTGGGTCTGATTATTGGAGGTTAGTTATTATTTCGTTGTATCTTAATACTATTTACCAACATATCCTGTACAGGTATTGCCGGCCGAGCATTGGTTGACGCTATCGGATCTACCTGGACTTTTGGTATTGGTGCAATTATCCGAGTGCTCATTGCTCTGAGCTGGCTCAGCATCCCTGCTGCCAAGCGAAAAAGAGCTGAGCGCTCAGTCTCGTAACACAATGACTTCAGCTAGACTTTTATTTCGTTTTTGTCGTTTCGTCAGTGGTGGATGGGTTGGCCATCTACCACATTGTTACCTTAGATTCCACTCGTATGTCCTTTACGACCTTGTTAAGAATGTCACACTAGTTATGCCGAGGAAACCATCAATTATGCTATCAGAAAAACACAAGAATCAGAATGGACATAAATATGATTAACGGTGGTTAGACTTCAAGTTACTTCTATCCGGGCAGGAACGCAAGGTCTCCATCGGATAAATCGCCCAGCCTACGACTGAATCACAAGTTCTGTGGGAACTATGTGCTGCGTTCCCAGGTTTGAAGGCAGCATAGGGCACACAGGGTCGTCAAGCTTCGTGCCAAGAACGTGAGCAATCCAGATAGCGACACTAACAGAGTAGGTTAGATATGAATTCGTACGTCATCTTGAGATCCGCTCTTACCCGTTAGTCCATCCAAACTACATGTGCAACAGGAATCAGAATCGGCACTTCTAGAAGAAGTGACGCAACTCACCCCAGTTTGGACCTCGTACTCTCCGCCATGTCCGCGACGGGTACATCCCAAGCATTTAGCTTCTCGTACATTGCACCCGGGAAATGGTCAAGCCACGCATCTTCACGAGGGTTGTCTTGAACGATCGCCTCGATCTCGTCGTCCCTAAGCTTCGCAGTGACATTCCTATTCCGGAAATGTATGCGATACGCGTATCAGTCATCGTTTGGCTTGGCGCCGATACCATTGGAAGTGAGACCACTCACCAGTTGCAAAAGGCTGAGGTCATGTAGCGCATGGATAGCTCCTTGAGCATCACATTCCTCCAACTGGAAGATGTGCTCCCGTCCAACTCCCTGCCGGTGATATTTTCTCCATCCATAACTGGGAGTTTGTCGTATTCGACTCCAAGCTGACCCTGAGGGGTGCTCGTCTTGGCGAACCTAAAAGCGTCGGCAGTACTCAAGTTGTATGGAATATTCTGTAGGGCTTTAATTGCGACATCTATAGTGATTCTTCTGTTCAGTCTAATGATTCCTCGAGATGGAGTATCACAACCTACATTGCAAGGGCGGCCAAGCGTTCTAGACCCCACGTGGGACAAGGATGAGTGGCATAAACCGAGGTTGTGTAAGAATACATACCGGAAAGTCCCATTGCTGACCGGACTTGGTAACAGTCGCAGGCAGTGGCCCTCCATAACTATACTTCTATGAGATGGGTGGTATTATTGCCTAAATTTGGCCTCACCGCTTCAGCAAGTCTCTCATCCCTGAAAATGCCTCCATTGTTCTGATTGGTTCGTCCTCACAGATTCGGGCCAAATTCCGCTCCAGAATGGCGTAAATGTAGCTCCGCTCCAAAAGTTTTTGATACGCCAGTTCTTGGTCCCTTCAACTTCGAACCATGTGTATCCAGCTCGAAATCATAGAACCCGGTCTTATTTTCATTCCAATGCAAGTCCAAGATGGCGGATTTGAGAAGAGATGCGGCAATTTCGTGTCTTTGCTTGTGCTGCCACGCGTACGGCGACTCGTCGTCAACAGCACGTTCGTAGAGTTCTGCAATTAGTATGTGACATCGGTAGAGAATGCTATTCAAGTCCACAGGGATGATCCTTCGGATTTGGACCCTTCTCATCCAGTCTTCAGCGTAAGACTGGTTCACGACTAAAATAAAGTTTTTCTTCGTTACCAGAACCAAAATCACTTACTTCGGGGCGTGGTCCATCAGCATTCACGTTATAATGGTAGACGAAGTGGGTGACGGACGAGTCGCGTGGTGATTTGACTGCAATTCCACGATTTTCAGCCCACCACCGAAGTTCTTTCTGCTCCAAGGCTCGGGTCAGCGAATTTGAAATATAGGGAGAGAATGAGCTGACCTCTGCCAGTGGTAATGCTCCATGAAGCACACAGTATCATTTGTATTATGAACATACGCATGGAGCATCTATGATAATAATTAACCGCCCCCGCAAACGTACGTTAATAAGCCACATACATGTATGAACAGAGGTGGCTGCGACCGATTCAGATAGTACTTCCTGTGTGTTGATAAGTTCCCTAGTATTATCCTACAAATCTCACTTACCGTCCACCGTTTGGAATGAATCCATAGGATCTTATTTCGTCCAAAAATTGAGAAGAGTGGTACGAGCCAAGTAAGTCATATTAGCAGCAAGAAGTCCTTCCATAACAAAGAATGAATCCCAGTAGTATTGCTCACGAAAACGTCCGCCAGCGCACAAAGGGGTGCTCCAAGCGAATGATAGATGTAGCACATTGCTCATCGGCTGAAGGAGAGTAGCCAGAAGCTCCTAAGGTCGTGCCCACTGATGGTGAGCCGGGGCCAGGTAGAAGTTGGGCTTGAGTACCGTATGTTTTGTCATTGAAACAGTTCTGGATCATAGTCCGGTCGAGGTTGTTCCAGTAGTGGTGTACAATCTTAGTCCATGCCCGGAAAGTCCTTGCTTGTGTGGCCGTATACTAAGAATGAAAGAGGGCGTATGAGGGAATCGTGAATTTTCATAATCTGTTAATTCTTTCCCTGGATGGTGCTATTTATAGCTGATGGGTGTTCGGGTTTGGTGGACCAATCGCAGCATACTTACAAATTCAAACATAGAATCAACCTCCTCCAAGAACTCTGATACAGTGAAGTTGCGCTTGCTCAACACATGGTATAATGCAATATTAATCTGGGAGCCAGAAAAATTACTGGCACGATCGACAAAGGTTTTGCTATCACCGATGTGGTCTCTTGCGTCATTCCAAAGATGTATAAGCTGTGCGTAGTCAGCAGCACTCAGATACAGTAGGTACCGTAGAGGCATACCGTCCCGTTGCAATACACCGATCCACTGGGTGTCAGACACAAGCTCACCGAATTCGTTTCGTCCTTGACAGACCGAGAATTGAGAAACGATTTCGGGGCCTGGGATGACCAAAGACCTTTGAGGATTACCGCGCTGGTTGCACATTCCATCGTTGAGGGCGTAGGCATGATAAGCGGCTCGGTCGTTCATAACAATCGATGCAGAAGGCCGGTCATAAGAGAGAGTAGCAGTAGCAAATGCCAGAGTAAGCCAAAGGTTTAGTGCTCCCTTCATGTTGGGAGAACGAAGAGAGCTACGGTGCAAGTTGAATGAAGCCTGCAGTTTATTATACAGGTCGGCCAAATCACCGCTTGAATCCAAACCGGAACAACTGAGTCCTTATTCCATATCATTCTAGCGACTAAAGGTGCGTCATCCCTACCATATAGTATATGTTCCACGAAGATTTTGCCGCACATCAGAGAACAGATAGGTAAAAATGGACCTGACAGAAACTTCAAGGCCGAGTTTACGCTGTGGCTTCCAAAAATGGGTTCCCTAGAGTGTTGGCGCTGCAAAGACTTGTGCACTACGCATGATATCCGGATGACTGAGCTTACGAAGAGCTTGAACAAGAGGTCCTCCAAATGAGTTCTATCGGCTGAGAAACTAGGAATGCCCCGACGATATGAACTAACGAGGCAGATAGTAGACACGACGGTATTTAGCTTGATCGATTTGCTTCCGAGCTAGGCGGTGAGCTCGGCGCTAATTTTGTGCGCTTCGAGGGCTGAGGATTGCATTTATTAGTACTGTACGGCAACGTACGTATATACGTAATGCATATCGATCGAAATACATTTGTGGTGAGAGGGTAAGGCATACATAAGAATACATAAATAGCGGAGCCTATCGGATTCGGGTAGGATTTAGCGTGTTCGTTGTACTATAGAGTAGTATTTGAAAGTCACTTAGGACGTTGGGGTAATAGGTCGACGGCACAAAAAGATAATCCCAGGTCGTAAAGCTGTATCTGGAAGCATCACGCCCGAGACTGCGTCACTATATGCGCCAGACGTAGCCACTTGTTTCCCTGGTAGTCCCTGAGGATTGCGCTCGAATAGCGTTAAGTTCAATGCAGGCGGAGGTGGAAGTGATGATTGTTGCTTAGAAATGATTTGAAGTCGTGCACTTGGGTGCTTGTGAGTCTCACAACAACCAGAAGTGACAATATCTTACCTGACTTGAGTCGGTGAAGACACTGCGATCTCAAAAGTTGGGTTATGCTCGTATTTTCCTGACGAAGGGCCACCCATGGCAGACGCCGCGTCCCTGGGATGTATTAGCGAAACTTGTGATTTTAGCGAACTATCAATAACATACCAAGCGCCTTTAACAGTTTTATGAAACATACCCGCTCCTTCCGGGGGAAGCAGAGAGATTTCTACACTCGCATCACATTCAACTCTAAGAGCGTATTCTCCCTGTTGTCCAGCTCTGAACGAAGACAAAACCAACGTATAATCACCAGCTATAACCAAAAATTCCATCAGAGAATGGTAATGTTGTATCGAGTTGTACCTACATTGGACTTCTCCTTCAGTGCATGCCAATCCAAAATTGTATGCGCCAGAGTCAAGAATCACGTCTCCGGCAACTACACTATCAAAAGAACAACAGTTACCTAACAATGACTAACGAAGACGAGTATGAAACTCACTCTGAAACCCTCTTTCCCCCCGACCATACGAGCTTCATGTTGAGCGGTAATGTACGTGCACCTTCAACTGTTAGTTTCACCGGCACACGCCCTCTGCTACCTCCTTCAGTTCCATTTCCGATACGAACACGGTATTGTGGATTATTCATGAACGTGGGGAGTGATGCATTACCACCTGCACTCTTGCTGGTGAAATTTCCCTTCGCCTGAACCAGATCTAAGAGTTGGCGAATACGAGTTCAATCAAGCTTACGGTTTTTATATATCCAAGAACCTTGGTGATGGCTTCAATCTCGATCTTCGCATGAGAGTATATGGAGAGGGTATACCCGGTTTCGGGACCACTCCCATCTCGAGCCGCGATGAGAGAAATAATTTCGTCCGATGGCGTGTCTTTGATTCGAATCTAAGTACCAAACTTCAAATTCAAAGCAGAGATTCAAAGAGGATATAAAAAACCTACTAAGATAGGGGACTATTGTAGTATGTGCCCTATATTGCGTTATGCTCGATTAATTGCTTGTTACCCAGGCGAATGCGCTTACTTTGTTTGGGACTTGGTCCGCACGAGGTAATCCGCCTGCCTCAAACGGTAGTGATGGTTTGATGCTAAGCAATATCAGCACTCCTCGTTGAAGTAATCAAAAATATTTCGTTCATACCGCTGTGCTCTCCCGACTCATCCGTAGGTGGTCGCCACATTCTACATCAAATCACTAAGAATTCAAAGATAGTTCATACCGCTGTGCTCTCCCGACTCATCCGTAGGTGGTCGCCACATTCTACATCAAATATCACTAAGAATTCAAAGATAGAAGGCAAAATTCCCTACCCATGATAACTCTACTATGGGAGAACATGTTGGGGTCCCAGTTAAGATATACACTCTCGAATAAATTGCACACCAGGCCCCACGAAATGGTAAGCAGCCACCGCCTTTGAGTGATCAGTCCATACCGTGTGTTAAATCGAAATCAACGTACCTTGACTTGCATCTGTGCGCCTCCATGGATTCAGCACCTTGAGATTTTGCGTTGTGCCATCATCTTCAAGACCTGAGTGCTAGATTAGGACTGTGTGGCCACATAGAATCAATATTCACATACCCACGATAGCATAGTTATGTGCAGCAATCAGAATGTCTTTCCATCGATCTTCGCTAGTCACCGTCTCCCCAGTGCCGAGAGTAAGTAATGCTTTGCCTATTAACACGATATCAGATTTCATCTATCCCAGCATCTCGGTCGAACCTACCGTTAATGAATCCATCGTAAATCCGTTTCCAGCTCTTCTCCCGTTGAAAATCGTTACTTCGCAGATATTTAGATATGGTACCAAGCACTGCAAGGGAAAACGTACCCATTGAGATACATATGTTCTGGAATCCACGAGGTGATGGCGCTGAGAAATGCTGTTAGCCGATGCTTGGCTTATGCAAATATACATACTGTAAGTCGATGGAAGAGTTTCTACCAGCCACAGAATCAGTAAGAGTGTTTAGCGAACCTTCTTTGAACACTTACGATCCCGGAAAGTCGTATCCTCCCATCAATTTCATATATGCCTTTCCAGCAATGCAGGCCATAATTGGGCCTGCTTCACGGTAGTAGCGCAAATCAACGACCATCGGGTGCGGTTGGCAAGAGCTCATCTATGACTGTGTGACACTTAGAAATCCATCAGGGTCGATTAGCGGGGCCAAATACCTATCTGTGAACGGTCAGTCAGCGAATCCTATCCGAAAGACAGCAGAGCACACCATTCTCCATGTTCCATTAAACATCATCCGCATAGTACTTCCCTTGCGAGTTTCTAAAGGGAATGTTTTGTTCCGTTTGAGGATATATAGAGCAGAGTGCCAGCTAATGGCGGGATTATCTGTAAGCAATTCAGGCTTGAGCAAATACACATACGCAGGTACCAAATCGTTGGCGATGCTCTGCGCAAACACCTAAAGCGGCTATTACCGAGCAATCGGATACGACATCTTGCACGATTTCATCGGGGGTTTCAAGGTCGACCATAGGTAATTCGGCCAAGGGGCGTTCCATCCTGCCAAGGCTGCACTATGGGCTGGAGAGAGTTGCGGCGCGCCATCCGTATCACTAGGCAGAATCAAGAACGAGAGCTCATAATGGTTTCGACTGGCCACTCACATGAAAATAGACCTAGATTGGTCATCGCTGCCAAAGCTTTGGCCAATGCTGGATGGCCAAGCGGGTAAGTTGATACCATTCACACGCGAAGAGCGCTTCAATATGTGCAGTTGCTCCTCTATGTAGATTGAATCATTAGAAGAAGAAGTTATGTAATATTAGGGGCGAACCTTCGAGAGTGGATCTCGCTGCACTCTTCTCAGCTCCCTGTTTTGCGTTCTTGATCAAGTCTGCTCGGCCCAATGCACGCGACCCGGCCGTCCTTGCAGCATTGCGTATTTGGGGGCGGGTGGAATTAGTAGCCAGATGAAACAAAATCCTTTGCGCATTCTATATAGAGGTGGTAAGCAGCATCAAGTTGACCTGCATGTTCCGCCTGCATTGCACGCGCCAATGTTGCCTAAAACAAACCATATGAGATACCAGAGACAAAATAACCACATTTACTTGAACAAACAAACTTGGGCATCATCTAGAAGTTTAGTTTCGGATAAACTAGGTTTAGACATGGCTGAGGATGGATAAACTGGAACTCGGTGCTCAAGGTGTGCCATATTGTGCCCAAGTAGATATAATATAAGCTACGCGCATGTACAGCCCGAGTCGCACGCCAAGGTACTGGGTATGTCTGTGACGGAAAGATATTGCCCGAAGAACGGTGCGGGGGTCTTGGCTCACCTCTCGAGGCACCAGTGGCACCCTAAGCGGGTTCGTAACGTGCTAAGTCAGCAGGCCCGTTACCTTTGTTTTGGCATCGTCCAAGCGCCCGGCTCTGTCCCTCACGTCTCAACAAATGGCGTGCACGATTGCTCTCAGCACCGATCGTGACTCGTGCATTTAGCATATATTCTAGCTTATAGTTTATTCTAGAAGCAAATTAATATTGCGATATATCAAATAGATACTATAGAGCGGTTGAATGTTTCAACACTTTCCAGAGAGTATGTAAAAGACCCAGACCCAGTAGCCGATTGCAGCTTGAAGCAGGTATTCGTATTGACCGCATCTTTTCCCCGGTATGGCTCCCTTACTTCCTTGGGCCTCATGTATGTATCGCATTGGCTGAATTTCCACGTGCCAGAATTCAGGGGGATCACCACATACCGCAAAGCCATTACCACAGGACTTGGCACCTAAGTCTGCAATATCGGTAAAAGTCATGGATGTCATATTATGTACAAACTTACAGGAGGAAACCAAGAGTTATGAGTACAATCGGAATTGACCATTAAGAGTGGGGCTGCTGAAAAGGGAAGGCAATCGTTTCTCGTCTGGCCTCTAACTGTGTTTCAAAGCTCTTGAGCATATCTGGTTGGATGTACTGTTTCAGCAATGCAGCCTGGAAGTCACAGTTAGCAGAGATAATGTAATTGGTGCGGCGATTCTCCTACATCAAGCAAAGGCATAGTTCGTTTCATGTGAGTAAGCATAGGGTCGGCAAATTGTTTAAGAGGCCCAACAAGGTCTCCAGGATTATACTTGGCACTGTTCTTGCGAACATCCGTACAGAAATTGACCCATGTGCCCATGTCTTTCAGGTTCATTGCCTCCGGAACAAGGGCACCTTGCTTCTTTGTGAAACCCATCTCTCTAAAATGGAAAAATGTAGCAGTCGCGATCGCTTTCACCAGAAACAATTCAGATATAGCTTACAGAAAAAGGACATAAAGTCTTCGATCATGGCGTGATACTGGATAAAATAGCCTGAAGGGCACAGAGTGAATATGGTTATCGTATGATGCACGCACTACGCACAAGGTTGCAGCAGTAGCTCATGAATCCTGGATATCGGTTTTGTTTATGGTATAGGCATGATGGATAATGGAATTGATTGTTCGGATCATAATATTGTATATTGCAGCCATGCGGATAGACTGCAAGGCAAACACGTCTGTTCTCCAATCCCCTGGAGGGTGGGGAATAAGGGATAGCGGGCTTCCATTTCCTAGCTTTCTGCATACGTGCCCTTGGGATTGGTGATGGAGGAGTTCAGCCTAAGAAGCAAGGCGGCACAGCCATATCCAATCTGACCCACGTGACGTCATCAACTCATCAACCATACTCCATTTGGTCCATACGGCAAGGAATATTCTGCTTCCTCTTCAATTTCTTCTATAGTACTATCTTGGGATACCTCGGCTCAATAATTGGGCACAAACGCAAAGTCAGCATAGTACAGACCTGATATCGTCGAGACCAACCAAACCCTCTTCAATACTCAACTAGCGTCCAACACGGCCAACAAATAACCATCTCCGACCACCATCATAAACACTGGTCGTATCTCTACAAATTATCTGCTATCCATTACCCTTGATTAAGAGCTCCGATTACCTCGGATAGCCAGATATGCCAATCTTCTCCGCCAGTGCCATCGGAGAAGGTGTAGTATCACATGGCCAGAATGTGAATGTTGATTCTGCACATGTGAGCATGACATTTGTTCCTCAGTACTATACTTACCTATTCATATATCAAGGGGGTGCCAGCAGCTGCAGCCTTGTTCCCAGCCCCTCTTCACCATCTTTCAGATTGGGTGAATAGCTTGTATGCACTATTGCTATTATGGTAAAGTATCTAGGTAGCTACCTATTACTTCTTACTGCCACATTGCTTGGAGATGGGGGCGGGAACTTTGGCGTTCAAAGGCGAGCGCTCAGCAGTACCTCCTTGGATTAGGTATCGGGACGTCACCGGGTAAATCCATTTGAAACATCCGCCGCCCATGCATACCTAACTTTTATCCACAAGCCCAATGTTGAAACGAATATGATGGGCTATGCCGCTCTCACAAACCGATACTGGCCTTCATATGCGTCAATTCTCTAGAGCATACATCATTGCAACTCCGGGAACCATACTGCCAAGGATCGCATTCTTTTCGTAAATTCTGACCTTCAATCAGGTGACACCGCTATCCGCAGAGGCGTTCTTGAGCGACTTGAGCAACTTACCTGGTCAGTGCTATTAACCGTGCGAACTCGGAGGGACGCAACGACTAATTACTCATTCAACCTCAGGGCTCTACAATGAAGCGAATTTTGCTCTTGTTGGAACGCATTCGAACGCATTCACACGCGGGCGTCGGGGGGTTCTTGAATAACCTGTTACCTCAGCTCACTAGTCTGGATTTGTGAAGCAAACTACGATGCAATCGTTAATGGTAAAATCTTGAGGGTTTCACAGTAAAATATATGTGTGCTAATATGTTTTCTGATACAGGAACTGTACTAGCCATTCAAAGAGCTCATGACTCACTTGCTTGGGAACACTGTCACTAGGGAATACAACTATTCTAGATACTAACATAATCGCTCCCCATTCGCATATGAGGCGAATCCTGCGGAAGAGCGAGCAAAGTAAGTAAAGTAAGTAAACCCCGTTGTATCCATTTGGTCAGAGACATTAACAATGACCCATAAATTTCCTTCAGATACAAGTATGACCAAGACAAGGTATATCATATTCGACCTAATACTGGGCCGCTAACGCTTCTCTTGGTTGCCACATAGGAGCTTCATTTGCTGAAATTCAAGGCCACGAATGGAACTGACCGGGGATTCTTGAGTTTCTTTGCTGTTCATGGAACCAGTTTATATGAGGTGAGTATTCATCGTCCATCAAATAGCACTCAATCTCAATCATCGATAGAATAATACACTCGTTAGTACCGATAATAAGGGGATGGCGGCCTACCTTTATGAAGGTCAGTAAATTCAAGTTGGTTATAACTGCCACTTGAGCAATCTTTTCTAGCATACGCCCAACCGAACGTCCTCCCAGGCAAGAACACATTTATCGCGGGATTTGTGCAAGGTGCGCCTAGCATGACTGCGGGAGCAATCTTTTCTAGCATACGCCCAACCGAACGTCCTCCCAGGCAAGAAACATTTATCGCGGGATTTGTGCAAGGTGCGCCTAGCATGACTGCGGTGTCTACTCATTCCTAACATCTTTCCCGAATATAGCCAATGTTGGAGACACAAGGTAAAGATTGAGTTCAAGCCCGATCTGTTCAACCTCTGACTCAATAATAATATTTTTAACCCAAAGCCCCAACACGTATGTCATATTTGTTCCCAACAAAAGCCAGTAGTTTCGTAACTTGTGTTCGTTTTGTAGCCTAGGAGCATACGTGAGAGCCCCGGGCAACCTTGGGACGGCCAGCCTTGCGAATACCAGAGGTCTACCTGCGGTAACCGGACTCAGGATTGTCATGGACGGTACGCTGGATATCATCAACTCAAACCTCTCCATTTGAACCTATTTCGTGAATAGTGGTCCAGGTTTCCGCGTTTCCGATTTCGAATCCAACCTCATTATTGGAACCAACCAGTTCAATGGCGCAAAAACGCTAATGGGTAGCACACTGCCGGGTGTATCTGGCGCTGTGAGGAGCTTGCATAGCTATGTGAACATGTAGACCCATCTGCATTTTTTCTTATGATACGGGTCTAATATTTGTTCGATGCAACAGGTCGAACTACTCTTTTGTTTTGGCCAACGGAACAACAGTTGCGACTTGCCCTCCTGCGATGGGTACGCGTCCGTTACAGATGTTAAGAATCTAAACTGAGCTTCTAATCTATAACAGGATATTCTTTTGCTGGTGGAACAACGCAAGTGATTTCCAATTGACCATAGGCAAATATTAAATAGTCTGTTTCAAGTGATGGACCTGGAGCATTCGATTTTACTCAAGGAGACAATTCTACATCCCAGTAAGACTGTTGGTTACTTTTGTCTGTTTAAGTTATTAAATAAATCACTAGGAACCCCTTCTGGGAGATAGTCAAAGGTCCGAAACGATGACATCTAACGAGCACGTTGACACTTACTCGTGTATGATGTAGGCGCGGTAACTGCTCCACCAAACGAAGCACAAAAGGCGTGTCATTATCCAAAACCCATCCTTTTGAACACTGTATGCACACGCTATGGTTTCCTATGAAACATTTAACTAACACCCAGTAGGGCTACGCCAACACGCCGTATCCATGGCAGCCTTCAATTGTTGATATTCAGATGTTCCGTATTGGCCAGCTTGTCATGCTAATATTTCCGGAGAATTGACTACCATGGCCGGTAGACGATTGCGGTGAGGTCTTATGGATTCACTTAAAACACGGCTTACTCAACATTTTTCAGTGAGGCTGTCCGCGCGAAACTCATTTTGAACGGAGTGATTGGAAGTAATGCATACGTTGTTGTTGGTATGTCACACCCCAAACAATCTCCTGCGTCGTATTGACTTGCTCAATACAGCCGGTCCTGCGAATACCTACGCTCATTATGTAACTACTCGTGAGGAGTACTCAATTCAGCGTTACGAAGGAGCCTCTACGATCTACGGACCTTGTGAGCACGCCTGGGTGTATGCGAGGTATTCTTCCTATTGACTAATCTGAAATAGTCACACTCGAAGCATACACCGACTTGTTCACCAAGTATGTTCCATTCCTTGCGGATAACGTAGCCGGAGCACCCCGCAGGGCCTACTCCAGAGGATTTGACCAAGAAAGCCATTTCACTACAGGTTAGTACCAACTCTCTGATCACTGAGCTGATAAGACAAGACATCGTAAATTAGACGGGCGTGGTATTTGATGCTTCACCAATTGGGAAGAGCTTTGGTTCTGTGCTCACGGATGTCAATACAAGCGCGCCGTACAAGCGAGGTCAGACTGTAACAACCGTTTTTCAAGGTGCCAACCCTCGCGTGAGTCGAACCGCATGCCAATTTCGGGGTGTAAAAGACGATAATGACACCTAATTTCAGAATAATCTACGATTGGAAGGTACTTTTATGACAATCGACCAACTCATCGGTAGCACCTGGACAACGGTCCGCACTGACTCGCACCCTTCCACCAAATTTGGGTGGTTAAGAACCAATTCGGTGGGCCTTTGGATCAATGCGTCCATATATTTTGGCTGAACTTATTTTTATTTGGTTAGGTTGGGATACAGCACTGTTACTGCCAATTGGTACGTCCTTACTTGATTAGTTAAACCTGCGTCCCTAATGAAGTTACCATCACTCAGGACGATTGAGACCACAACTCCAGGTTGGTTTAATAAGGTTCTCCTTGGTGGTAAAGTACTAACGTTGGTTTGACCTCAATAGCTGGCTCTTATCGCATCACTTACAATGGCAATAACAAGCCGCTGATAGGATCTATTGGTTCCTTCACAGGGACATCTTCGACGTTTACTATTTCTGCATAGCTATGAGAACCAGTGATGAGGATGTGCAGTGTCATGAAATATCTCAAACATGATCAATTACATATTACTATATTTGCTCGCTGGTGTGCTGTCAACGTGCGTGATAGGAATTGACGTGCGAGAGTTACGTTGGAGAAACGCCGTTTACTTCTCGGTTATCATAGGCTGGGATATTTAGCCTTGGCTAGGTGCTATCAGATAGCTCGATGCAAATTAAAGCATTCCGTTTCCCAGAGCTGGCTGATTACCGTAAGCATACCTTGGCTTGTGATTCCGTCTTGTCCGCGTTGGACCGAAGGGTGGCATGTGATTGACAGACCCCTCACTTCCCGACAACTCCGTCACAATTGCCCACTGTATTCCATGACCTGCTCAAGACGCGACTCCTGCCGGGAGCAATACTCTTGGAGCTAGTATTTGAACAGCTGGACCAGCTGTGGACTATGTTTAATCTCCTCTCCCTCTCTCTTTCTCCGGGCTTTGCGTTCCCTCTCTATTTAACGGATTAGTCCCCTCTTCTCTCTCTGGGTTGATTGAAACACAATGTCGAAGAATGGAAATGGAGAAAAGGCAAAGGTCCCCTTTGCGATTCATCTTATCGCAGGTGGAACAGCTGGAATGGCAGAGGCGGTCAGTACGATTTACCGCCTAGTTTACGATTTCTTACATGGCATTACTACTTATTTAGCTTTGTTGCCAACCTCTGGATACTATCAAAGTCCGAATGCAGCTTTCACGATCTGGTAGAATGCCAGGAGTGAGTTGGAGACGCCCCCAACAAGATGAGCTACCAACACGATGACCGGCATGCAGATCGTTCGCCGTGAAACGCCTCTTGCGTTGTACAAGGGTCTCGGAGCCGTACTGAGCGGTATCATACCCAAAATGGCGATCCGGTTTACAAGTTTCGAGGCATACAAGGGGTTCTTGA
This sequence comes from Rhizoctonia solani, assembly GCF_016906535.1. Taxonomy (NCBI): domain Eukaryota; kingdom Fungi; phylum Basidiomycota; class Agaricomycetes; order Cantharellales; family Ceratobasidiaceae; genus Rhizoctonia; species Rhizoctonia solani. Next base: position 1,518,298 of record NC_057382.1, read on the forward strand.
CGGACAAACAGACGGGTAAAGCGAGTACCGGCATGGTTTTCATTGGTACGAGTGATCCCCTGCTACTGGGTTAGATCATTTCGGCTGACTGTATACACGCACAAAACGTAGCTGGTTTGGGTGCCGGTGTCACTGAAGCTGTCGCAGTGGTTACACCTATGGAAGTGGTCAAAATTCGTCTACAGGCACAACAGCATTCGCTGGCCGACCCTCTCGAAGTCCCACGCTACCGAAACGCCGCGCACGCCGCATATACCATTGTCCGAGAAGAAGGTTTCTCTACACTCTATCGTGGAGTCAGTCTCACGGCTCTGAGGCAGGCTACGAATCAGGGTATGTGCATGCAGCTCGTAGTTTATCAAAGAATAGATATTTATAGACGCTTGAACCATTTCAGGTGCCAACTTTACTGCTTACCAAGAACTGAAGAAAGCAGCACACAAATGGCAACCTGATCTTGTCGATCTTCCTTCGTGGCAACACATGTTAATCGGTCTCATTTCGGGAGCCATGGGTCCGTTCTCCAATGCCCCCATCGACACAATCAAGACGCGATTGCAAAAAGCGCCTGCTGAGCCCGGTCAGACGGCCTTGGCTCGGATTACGGCGATTGGTGCGGACATGTGGAAGCAGGAGGGTGTACGATCGTTCTACAAAGGAATCACGCCCCGAGTGCTGCGTGTCGCGCCTGGTGAGGCTACTATTCCATACCAGTAGGGTCAAGTGAACTGACGCATGTTTGTATTATAGGGCAAGCTATTGTTTTTGCGGTCTACGAGCGTGTGAGAAAGGTAATAGAGACAGTTCGGGGAACGAACTTGGCGGACACGTATTCAGAGTAATGTCAGGTATCCTTACATTTTGTTACATTTTCTTGTGTTATTGTAATAGTGAACTTAGGTCTATAGCATCATTATTGAAACATTCCTTAAAAGAGGATACACTCTAAGATTCGTGTCTCACACCTTGTCGTATCAAAACATGTTTACAGAAAACGAAAAAAACAGGCTCGAACCTACACGCAAAACTGCCAACGCCGGATAGGAAGTTGATGATATGTAAGAATAACAGGACGCAGCTAACGAACACGGTGCCGTAATAACATGCTGATTTTTCAGAGCAAGGCGGACAGACACAACCTTTCAGGCAGGAAGTTCGAATTTTTCTCCCTGCATGACGCTAAAACAAGTCAAATGAATTAAAAAGCAAGGCCTCACTTGAATAGGATGAACATACCGGGTGAAGTACACATAGAAGAAGTCAATGTACAATCCCGTCTGAACTAATCCCGCAACGACCGCAATGGGATCTACGGTCCCTTCAGTCCAGTACCTATGACATCATGGGTATAAAATTAAAGTGGGGCGCAGATCAAGTAAAAGACTCACCGGTAGATCCAGTTGGGGACATAAAGTGCACGGTAAGCCCCAAGAGCTGCGATGTAATGTGTTGTTATGGTCTCGGCTTCACCGGTCCTTTGCAACATGAATAGCTGTGGGAAGATGGCGACTGCTTCGAGATAAATGGAGAACGCCCAGAGGATTTCGGATAGTTTGAACTCGTAGTTGAAGATTAGGGCGAGCACCACCGAAGGGCCAACCAGGTATTCAACCTTGAAAGTGTCAATCGAGGGGTCGGTGGTTGAGCTGCACGTATGTCTGATGGTAAGGACCGGGTACGAGTAATCATATGAGAACGAAATAAGGACGTACCGATACTTGAATTTCATGAGGTAGAGGGTGTATACACTCGAAGCGATAAAGAAAATCTTCATCAAGGTGTTGTACAACGAAACAAAGTGGAAGGTCAACAAATCGATATATCGGGTCAGGAACACGGTCACATAGAGTGCCTGTGTCTTGAACGAGATACCTAGGATAAACACAGATCTAAGCAAGAGCCACCCCCGCTTTTGTGTGGACATACCTCTGGATGACTTGCTCGTCTGAATTTTGTGAAGTAGAATAAGGATAGACGCAAGATGCGACATATCACCTGAATATCACAAAGAACATATGTCAGTAGGCATGGTTCCTCGTAGAGTGTGCATCATTACTCACCGAGGAGCCTAAAGGTATTCATCGCTATTCTGGCTGGCAGAAAACGTTGACAGGCCGGTTACTCTTAGGTTCCACTTAGGGAGTACACGATTTATGATAGGATTATCTTCAAACTGGTGGAGCGAACGTCAAGTCGTGCGGGGAGCGTGGTCTTGAATTATGGATGTGGTCGCGGAGTGACGCTTGGGTTTCGACGTGTTCCTTGGGCGTTACTCGATTACATCATCGAGACCGAGCCACGTTCTCGGCGCTTACATTATAGATCCGTAAACTTTGAGGGTATCCAAGTCATTCGCTCGAGCAAACCGAGTATACATACCACAGTTGTGAACTTGAACTTTGATATTGAGAGAATCTAACGGTCACTTGTTCTATAAATCAATACAGATGAGGTAACTATAAAAGTTACCAGACGCGCATCGCACGCGCGCACACGATTGGCTTCAATCGTAAGAATTACTTGCGTCGTCCTCTCTACTGGACCTTTTCGGACTGATAAAGATGTAATGCGATGCGGAAGTGCGTTTTTTAAACATGGATAATCCGCTTATTACGGAACAGTGCCCGGTGTGACTCTATCGCACGATTCGACTTCTTTGATCCCGCATTGACTCGACATCTCGTAGCGGTAGGTATAATTCGTCAGCCGGGGTCGAATCTCCTACTCCCCTCCCCAGATCCATCATGCCCCCATACGAGAGTGCCGGCCCGTTACTTGGCGACGGCCATGGCCACTACAAAATTGCTATTGTAGGAAACAGTGGGACAGGCAAGGTATATTCTACCACCGATGTTACTCATTATAGTTTTGCATACACCTTGTTCTAATCCCTTCATTGTACTCTGAAGAGTACCTTGTGCAGGGATCTCACAGAGGCTCTCAAAATCCCAGCCCTTTCGCTCGATCATGTTCACTGGAACCCAGGGTGGGTTGAAACGCCCAAACCCGAGTTCCGAGATCAAGTCCAGCAGTTCATGGACTCCCCCCAGAGGGATGGATAATTGAAGGAAATTACCTCAGCCATATAGGGCCAATTGTACAGGATGCAGCTACAGACATTTTGTGTGAGCGACTTATTTCTACCGTCACCATACTGATGCTTGAAGTCGCTCAAACAAGGGCTTGACCCCCCTCTGTTGCTCAATTTTTGGCGCGTCCTACTGCGTACATTCGGAAGAATGCTCAGTTACACCCCACCTTGTGCACCGGGGTGCGACGAAAGTCTAACCAGCGTTTTCGCTTCGAAAGATAGTATATTGCTTTGGACCCTAACTCACCACCATTTGCAACGCAAACGAAATATACCAAAGTGGGAGAGTCAGTGTGCTGAGAAGGGACAAGGAAAGTGGAGACGATTCGGCGGGTGGGGCTCTGATCTTGACAATTGGTTGTCCTGGGTGAAACGAAGTATCAAGTCTCCCTAATTCTGCTTCCTGTAAAACACTTGCTTGGAATTATAGAGTCAGGCGCTAAGCAAATTATAGTGGATATACGCCAGACCTTGGTCACACCATAAAGGTGCACTGGTAATCAAACTGGACTTAATATCAAATTCCGCTCTTTTGATAGCGGGTAAAAACGAATGCGCATATACATGCATCAAAATTAAAGTCTGGGTTTCCACTGTATTCAAACGTCGAATCATATTTGATGGTCATAGCAAAGAACCAATACACAAACTACAAACATTGCACATTCCAGAATAAAATCGAATAACAATAAGAACGAAGGTGAACGAATCGCTTGATGCGCATCTGCCCAAGCTCATGCGATTACACAGTATGATCCCGACCCAGATCCACCCGACGTCTCTTGATCTACAGGCTGCTCAGCCTCAGCGGCGTAGCTGTAAGTGTAGGCAATGCAGGAATCCATGAGCGTGATAGGTGTGCTCTAGAGAAGTCGGTGTGCGTAAAGCCAGGTAGAAAAGTACAAGAGAGCTGGACTACTGAGGAAATATGGCTCTGCGCAAGTTGTGATATATACCTCTCATTTGCTCTTGGGTTGAATTGTTCGGCGGTAGCTTGGAATATGACGAGGGGACATTCATCAGATCCAGTATCTGAGAATACAATATGATGGCTATTGTCGCGTGAGAGAGCGTTGCTGAAATCGGGTGCTAGTTACGTTTGATATGATAGAGGGATGGTGGGTGGACTGCAGTCGAATTAAAGGATCTTCAATGCACGAGTGAGAGCCAGTCGTTTACGCACTAGCGCAATCAAGATGATCTTCGTCCGGAAGTACAGAATGGGTGCAATGTGCGTCGAAGCAGTGTGTCAATCGATTTGGTCGGGACACTCCGTCCGTGGTGACGACATTGCTATGTGAATTGCTCCGCTCTATTGTCCTCAGCCGGACTGAGACGATAACGATCAAGCTATGTTTATACACGGCATGTGTCAATCGATTTGGTCGGGACACTCCGTCCACGTGGTGACGACATTGCTATGTGAATTGCTCCGCTCTATTGTCCTCAGCCGGACTGAGACGATAACGATCAAGCTATGTATTATACACGGCAGTGCACAATGATAATGACTACACAAAGAGGCTTGTCTTCGTACAAAGCAGCAGCGCGCCTGGGTCACATCTATTAGGACTTGCCTGTCCTAATCGAAAGCTAGACTGCAAATGCATTCGAGGTGAATCGACGCGACCCAAACACCAACTCCATTCCGATCTGGATCCCGGAAAGTTCCATGAAATCCCGGCATCACACACGGCTGAAAGGTACCAGAATTTGGCTAGTGCGAACTTTTCCATTGGCTTTGTTTGTCTTCGTTTCAGATCTACTCGTTCAACATCGATATATGCATATACATCTGTATTCAATTTCCATATTCGTATACATGTAAAACATCCAAACCCGTAAAAGTACAATTCTGTTTAATTCATAAGCTCACTATGAGCTGACAAGGTGTCAAGAAAGTGAAAAAAAGCAATAATAATAAGAACGAATAAAGGCTGGTGTGCTCTTGCGACCTTGTGATCGCTTTATGCAATAACGCAGTACGACCCGGATCCTCCACCGCTGGTCTCTTGGTCGATGGGCTGCTCGACTTCGGTAGTGTAGGAATAGGAGTAGACGGTAGCAGAGTCCATTGCTAGTGGGTTATGAGTAGGTATGAGTAGGTATGAGTAGGTGTGGTAAGGCAAGTATGCGCAGACGAGAGAGGATGCCCGGTTACTGAGGAGATGACGACTCCCGAGTCGAGTAGCTTTATAGCTCGAGCTGCTCACATCGTCTTTTTGTTCTCGACGACTGTGCTGAGGAGAGGGGGAAGGCATTGTAGGCCATGTGGGTGGCCAGAGTAGGAGACGCTATTGTCGACAGCATGATTTAGTAATGTGAATAGGGGGTCACGATGACTGACAGAAATGCCTGTGGTCTGCCGGCAAGCTCGCTGAAACGGGCCTAGTGTCCATTGCGGCATATGCATGGTTACAGATACCGTAAATTCGCATTAGCTAATCAGATCGCCTCACTTTGAACAATAATACAGTTTATCGAGGATGTTTGGAGGATAGAGATCCTTCGAGATAGAATACTGTATTCGAATGTAGCTCTAATGGTAGCATGTCCGACACTAAGCTTATATGACACGGTTGTTTTTGAGTGAGATGAGACGACGCAAACGATATATTATTATACAGCTTGGGATAGTCCGTCGCGTATATTCAAGATCCAAGGGCGTCCGCGCAAAAGTGCAAAAGTGCAAAAAAAGAAGGAAAGGGGAATAACCAAAAAATCACCCAAACGTAGTAAAGAATTAATCAAAGAGTTGGAGGTAAAGTCACTGGTGTGGATTCGCCTGGGTCGGCGGGCACTTCCGTTATGGGTGGCATAGTAAGGCTTAATTGATTGGCAAAGTCCGCCGCAGGTCCGAGACCAACATCCACACTGGGTCTAGCTCGAGCCAGATCATCCTCTTCGACAAGTTGACTGGTGGCAGGCCTCGAGTCCACATGCGTGTTGGTAGGAATCACCAGCTGGTCCGGCAAGAAATTCATTTGCCCAAGCGGAGAGCGCGATCCACCAGCGAGGAGCGGCATTCCAATACTCCGGCCGAGTCGTCCCGCGAGTACGTCGGGCGATGGTGCATTCCGCCCTGGCTCGATCCTTGAAGGCCCAAAATTCCTCCCGGCGAACCTGCTGCTTGGAGGATATCCGCGGGCATCGAGCTCGGTCGCCCGAAATCAACACTACCGCCGATAAAGTGTACCTTTGCTCCACCTGCACCTGCACCCACTGCCAACGACATTGTCCGGTTCGCACGTTCCAGCACGTCGATATCGCCGGTTTCCCTCGGTCGTACCGTGGCCCAAGAATCCCGTACAGTGAGATTATCGCGCTAGAACTTGTCGGCGCATTCGAGTTCCTCAACCCACGGCTCGTGGACTCGCACTCGTCGTCTGAATCCGGCTCGACCCATTCTCCCATCAATCCAACACGCGACCCCGCAAACGAATGTGTCTTGCCGGGCTTCCGGTTCTTTGCGCGACTCGTACGAGATCCAACGGCCGTAGCGCCATCGTCCCACAAGACGCTTTCGCGGTTGTAAGCAGCGAAGGTCGCGGGACAGCCAATCATCAACGGAATCCTTCTCCGCATCGACCTCGTTGGCTTGTGCGGCCGCACGTAGACGTTTCCATCGTCGCTGCATCACCCACCACCTCGCCCCAAACAATCCAGCTGAAAGACCAAAAAAGAGAAGGATGCCAATCAACGCTATTATCCCAGCGCTGAGTTTTTTGCTTTTCTCGGTCATCCCTGGCAGACCGTTGATACCATTGGATGAACCACCGCCCCCTGAAGATCCTGAACTTGAACCGGAAGAGCCAGATTCGAGAGACTCCTTGAGAATCCGCACTCGATAAAAGTCCTGGAGACCAGTTTGCCAAGAGGTAAGCGACATCAAGCCGAGCTGAGGGCGAGCTGTTGAAGGATCGTAGTCTCCTGTCGCCACGCCAGTCTTTGGTGAATCGTATTGCAGGACAGTGTAGACGTTACGCATAAATGCGGCTCCAAGGACACTAAGTAATAGGTCCGGTGTCATCGGATTAGGGTTGGTAACCATGGAAGGCTGAGAAGAATGCTTACATATCTGTCGAATAAAGCGAATCTGAGGCCTGCCATGATCCAATGCAGTTTCCGACATATGGGTTATAAGAATCGGGGTAAGTCATATCGAGTGGATGAGCTGCATACTCGACGCCCCCGATTCTAAAAGTGACATTGATGGGGAGGTTGCAGGGAACGTAGTCTGCGTAGAAAAAGAAAAGAAAACATCAGAAAATGTCATCAAGGATTGCGAACACAATCGGTGACGAGCGGGCGTGATCCTAAAATAGAAAACTGCCAAGGAATTTGTCTGAAACTCCAACTTACACATTCCATCTGACGCAGGCCCAATACCAAACGCTCCCCAGAATGCGTTCGCCAGGGCTCTAGTGCTGATGATGTGTGCCCACCGGTGTCGATGTCGCCAGTGGCCAGATGGAGCGGGAGCCGGACACAACAGATGAAGTCAATGAACCTCCCTGCGAGTGTTGAAGTTGTACGCCTGTGTAGTAGTATTGTAGCTGCCGACCAACCAAGCGGCTATCTCGGTGATGGGTAGTCTCCAGTGTGTCGCATCGGTAATGGGGGAGTAAACTATTTTGGATGGATCGGGTACGACTTTTGAGGGGTGTCTGCCGATCGAGAGGAGCGATGGGATACCGGAGTTCGACTGCCCGGGACGTTCCAGAGAAATTCCAACCCAACGATTGGAAGGAGAGGTGGGAGAGGAGAAGAGGTTGGTCGCGACGGTAGAAACGGAAAATTCCAGCTTGTCCTTGAATTGGTCAACGAACAAGGAGTTGTACTCGAGGGCAAGGCCCAGTAATCCAACAAAGTTGGAGGTGAGCCGCTCGTTTTCGATCTGTGATGCCGAGACTGAGCTCGAGGTGAGCACTCGAGCACAAGAAATGAACAAGAGAAACTTACGCAAAGCTTGGTTGGCAATGGGGTAGCTGCCAAGCCTGATGTTCTCAAACACAATATTACCTTGCACACTTCCAACAAGGTAAGTAAAATCGGTGACCGCCCCTGAGTCGACTGTTGTAGGCGACCAGCCGTATAGGGATGTTCCAGCCCGTTGGCACACTGTCGACTTGCATGAGCTCGATGCAAGCCATGCGTCCGACGAGCCGCAGTCGACTTGCATCTCGAACGTCGCTCCAGAGCTCACAGTCACCCCAATAGAGTAAATTCTGTATTTAAGCGTGTTTTTTCAGCCATAATATAAAATCGAGGGTAACCAAGTCGTACTCACGCCTCGGTAAAACCGTCGCCAGACATTGTCATGGGAAGCACAATGCCCCCCGCACCACCAGTTCCCTCAATAGCAGCCATTGTAGTCAAGTTAAAGAGCGATTCAATTAGTAAGAATTAAGTAGCTAGTCATAGAAATCCACGATTCAGAAGACACCTTTTTAGGAGGATGTCCACAGAGGATTGTCGGGGTCAAGTCGATTCTAATTCATACAGGGACAACTCTTGGCACTGCTCTCAGGGTCTACCTTCGGACCAACCCATTTCCCAACAATATTGCCGTCCCGGGCCGGTCAACATACCCGCCCCATTCGCCTAAAATTACATGTACTTCTGTATGTTGTTACATAGCCTTGTCTTTAACAACAGCACCCCATACTTCTCTGAACTGTGTGATGGTTTCATGACCAAGTATGGAAAACTCGACCTCTTCAAAAGCATTCTCAAATGGTGCACCAGGGAGAACCAACAACTCTGCCCAAATCTCCGCAATCGTGCGCACACGGTTCTGAAAAACACCCGTCCCAAAAGATCCTAGCACGAGTTTGGCATCGCCTTGTTGAAGGAAGAGCGCTAGAATACGATGCATCCGCGAGCGCATCAACTGCGTAATATGAAGTTCCAAGGCAACCTCGTCCACGCGCCGTCCCTCGTCTTCTGCTTCCTTGTGTGCCTGCTGTCTGACAACACCTGCGTTGACCGCCGCGCTCGTGACCACGTTTACCAAAACCGGACTTGCCCAGCTGTCCCACTCGTCTCGCACCATGATTACCCCGGGCGTATAGACCATCGCATCCGTGTACACACCACGTTCGTACTGCGACCGGTCAGGTAAATCGCCAGCCAAGAACCAGTATCGCCACGCCCGCGACCCCTCCTTGCGTTTCCACGCATCCGACGATGGTACCCATAGAAACTCTCGGCCCATTCCGATATCAAAGACGCATAGAGCGTCGACGCTCGGCACAACGCCTCCTCTTGCGCCTGAGCGCCACTAACAAATCCACCACCCGGGTTCATGGCCGACGCAAAATTCAACACACCCGTGCGCGACGGGCGGTCATCGCCAGATGTTGGGAGGTGCCATGTAGTATCAGTCGGCGATTGGGGTTGTCCACCTGGAATAGTTCCTAGCTCCCGCGCGCCCCCTACAGTCGATCGTTCGAGTATGGTAAACCTCGTTCGTGAACGGACGGGCGTGAAGTCCGTTTGAGAATGTATGTCCGACGCGGTGTATGTTGGTGGACCCTCTGTTCCCGTCTCTTCGATATCCCAAGCCGGAGATTCGTATCGCTGCTTCACGAGGTCAGGTCCCGCTCTCTGGGACGTCCGGCCTCCGGCCTCGAGTTGTGCCAAACGACTGGCAAGACTGTCTTCAATAGGCTGAGGCGCAGGAAGGTCGTTTGGGCCAAAATATAATGTATTTCGAGTACTTTCTTTGACGCAATCACGTACGGCAACGGTAGTTCCTTCGGGTGTAGCATAGCGGTAAGGCTCTTTAAATATGAGAGTTAATATTTCGTCTGCTATTTGAGCCCGAGCTGCGCGCGGCTGGTGGGCCGCCGTGTCCTTGCCCTCTTCCTCGTCCACGCCCGCGTCCACCGCGTCCATTTCCTCGAGTACCTCTTGCGTTTCCGTGATTACCGCCGGAATTGGAAACCTCGGGTGAATCTGGTGCTCCACGCCCTCTACCAGTGCCTCGATTGCTAGTGCTCGAGCCAGAAGCAGTCCCACGACTAGATCCTTGGACACTGAAATAATTCATTAAAGTCGGTTGAGATTTATTCTTGTCGGTCATAGTGGAAGAACGCCTGGGAACGCAGCGAGATTTATCACGGAAGATAGAGCAACAGAAGTAAGTTTGCAAGGGTTTGCCGGACACTCTGAGACGAACTAGCATGCAGGTACTCCAGCGGAGAATTTATAGGACTAAAACTTATAGAGTCATATGCCCACTAGCAGGTCATTTCGCGGGTGTGAAAGTGGGGAGAGTAGCGCTAACAGAGGCAGAGTCCTTTCGCTTTGGCTGTGTTGATTGTCGATCACGGCGTTCCTAGCGCTTACATCCACCAGCGCTATGCTATTTAAAAAAATGTGCCTCTCTGTGACAACTAGCTCTTTTTATACTTTTATATTTACAATGCCTTGACATTCTGCTAAATCCTTGTTTCGATATTACACCACAGGATCTAAAGTACTTAAAATACATGCGGACTAAATATGCTCTCGGGACCTCTTCCACAATAGTTACTCATGGCCTTTAAGACGAGCCATGTGGAAGTCAGAGTAACCCAGTGGCCACCCAGCGTGCGTGGCTGATGGAAAAACTTTGAGCAATCCGGCAGATACGAATCACTCCATGGTTTAATTTAGACAGGTGAATCCAATACTGTATGATCCACAACAACGGTAATAACGTATACAAAGTACGCCGATTGTATCTCAAGAACTCATTGAGCTTCATTTAACCTTGTTGAGTCCAAGCTCCCGTGTAATTGAACGGGACCCTTTGACGCTACCTAGGCCTACGAAGAACAAATTTGGAGGTCCAAATCCTCCGATCAGATCCACGCATAGAGGAGGCTTAAGAGGCTCCAAGAAGAGCACATGGACCTGAACAGGTTGCTTTAGCAGCCCCTGTCTCCTCGGTCTCGGCCCTAGTTCGAACCCTCGACAGAAGCGCTAGCCTAATGACGATGTTGCGTTTGATTTACCCAAGGGCCACCCGTCGGATCTTCGCATCCCCCCGGACCAAATCACCATACGGACCAGTGGGTCTATCAATTAGAACCCAGTCGTAGCATGAACAAAGCTTTATTGAACTTGGACCTTGGCTAGCTACGGACCAAATTATCACCGATTAAAAAGCGATGTAAACCCCGAAACTCTCCTTATCTCCTCTGCTGAAATAGCTCCTTGCTACTACGAACTATGAGTTTTCTGAAACATGTGCTATCTCGGGTAGTTAACAAAAAATAGTGCCAAGTTAGATCTGATTAAAGAACTCATGAGTACATGATAGCATAGAGCCGGGTGTTTGGCAGTACTATGCATGAGGGCGACTGAAAACGTTTCTTTAACGTTGACTTCTGACAAGACGACCTATAAGATTGTGTTTGTACGGTATGAAATTGAACGAAAAGGGATTTTGAATGATACTCCCAAGCAATTCAGGATCTATAAGTTAAAAAGGGTGAGTTGTATAGTGATGCACTACTACCTATATGCCACCATAGACCCAACTGAAAACAGACTCCAAATAGGTCTATTGTGGCCCAGTAGCTCGAGTAAGCTGCGTGCTATTTCTCTTTACTCACTTCGAGTAGAACTGGTGTATCACTCGACACCACCCAATTTACGAGCTAAAATTGTGGCACAAGCAAGGGCTCTTGACATCATTGTGGGTAAAGTGGCTTTGCATATGGTCCTATGATGCACCATGGTATTTAACCCCTTCCTCTGAGGCAGCCTACATCTTCACTGCGACTTCTCGACCCCTCCCCTTCCTGCGCCTGAACGCAATTTACCGCTTAGACAATAGCATTTCGGTCACCATGCCCGCTGCTTCGCGCTCAAAGCTAATCAGGGCTCTTCGGAAGGCTTCTGCTCAGCGTGCACATGCTGCTCGGCGCGCTGCTCGGCGTCGGACAGAATCGTCCGATGAGGGCTCCGATTTCATTCCCGAAGTCTCTGTAGTCACTCCCGAGGCCACTCCCCTCGCCCCCGAGGTCGTTGAACAGACAGCGGATGAGCTTCGGGACTTAATTATCTTATTCCGTCTCAACCAGATCCATAATGGCTTCCTCACGTTTCGCAAGGTCTCATTGGTTCCCTATTCTAATCTTGGGTTATTAAGGACCCCAATACAAGAGTACCGGGCCATCATTAGCGGGACACCTCGCTTTGTGTTCAAGCAAAATGATTGGGATAGGGCGTTTGAGGTTTTGGGCGAGGTTGGGTTCCATGTATTTAGAAGGGAGGAGTTGCAAATCGCGGCAAGGGAAAGTAAGTGGTATTTAGTGTTTTTCGTGTCGGAATCTAACCTGACGCATGCTTTGCTCTTATAGAAGTTATCCTACCCAAGATGGAGAAAAGGCTTAAATCCTACGTTGAGCGTTACCCTCTAGACGCAGCAATCGATCGACACTTCAGGAGCTTCAAGCTTCCCACTCCGACCAGTCTTTGAGTAGTGGGGGTGATTACCTGTAACTCTCACTTAAGAGACAACTTGTTTATCACATACTACGAACATCCCCCCCTCTCCAATACACGTCTATCATGATCACCATGCTTTTCACGCTGTTCTATGTACGCGATATCATTCTTGCTCTTGCTCTATTCGTCTCATTGTGTTTTCGCGTTTTAATATATCTTTGTTGAATCTTCTGTCCCACAACCCTTTATTAGTTGGTTATATTTAAATATCATGCCTGTCATAGATATCGGCTATAGTTTGAGTAGATTTGCTCATACTGATTTGCCAATGAACTTGCAGCTAGGTAGATCCAGCTACATTACGTTGGTTAAGGTCTCACGAATGGACCGTGTACATCAGATTTTCCCAGCGCTCACAACGCGGACTGGTGTATTACAATTCCATAATTTTGAGTAGATCTGTTCGTGGGTGGGGCGACAGAAAGGGCTACCATCGCAATTGCGGCCTGCAGTAGATAAAACAGTAAACTAGTGATTAATTAGACCCTTGAAAGGAATATTTCAGTTGCGCCCAGGGTTGTATGCATATAATGGAACCTGCTCCGGAACACTCTCCCTAGATGAGATGCGTCTACTAGATCCATGTATACCATATAACTATGTCCTAGTCAAAATCTAGCTACAGCGTTGCTCCAATCAAAAAGATTTGCTCTCCCACTCATTATTGAAATAAGCAGTGCACCATCTAGCTCGAGAAGCCTCATGTGCACGGAAGGAGGCTGTGGAGCTTTGATGGCCGCGATCGGAAAGGTGCAAAAGACGCGTGAATTTTAGTGTGCACATAGCTTGCGCATTCAAGACAGCACTTGCGCTTTTTTCGTGAATTGTATCCCACATGAATTCCATCGGGAGATAAGTCCTTGTACATGTATGCTTGTATGGGGAAATATTTAATCTCGGAGTGTCGCAGCGGTTGTTCTGAGCTGATCCGTTCACCTCTATCTCTGAACTAATCTTGCAGTAGAACAAAATAAAATCTAACTCCGAAGACATAACTGAAACTATTTCTCTCTGTTCTTGATATCCCTACTGGAAGCCCCCTTCGTATCGGATCTTCGATTTGCGGTCTCAATCAAATAATTGAATCATCGAAATTGAATTTATCGTGGTAACGTGTTGTAAAAAAGCGTACATAACATTTGCAGTGAGTACATAACTTGGTGAGCATACAATATCATAGGAATCAGTTTTAGAGAGGCATCAACCAACTATTTTCTAATACCACCCACAAACTGAACAAAGGCAGCTATATCCGACCAATCCGAAACCCACCCTAAACTAACTCTGATAACACCTAATTCCCGCCCAACAACTAGCTCTAGTGAACGTTGGGTAGCGCCAGGTTGGAGGAGTTGCATATATGATTCTATGCCCAATAATGCCGCAGCGCCCCCTGGATTGCAAGCACATCCAGTACGGAGAGAAATGATTCGCTCTGTGGTGGTAGAATCTGAGAAGGACTGCTGAGCTAGCGGAGGAAGTGAGTGGGTGGGCAGGTCACTTTGATGTGTTCGGCTTCGAGGATGCTTGGAGGTGGATTTGAATGCGGGGGAAACAGCTGGAAGCCCTTCTCGGCCCTTTCTGGCAGCGAGTGCCTCTATGTGTGTCAGAGGAACAATGTCCCCCTTACGGTCAAGTATCAGGAAGGAAAGGACATAGCCGTGAGGAGGGGCGGTAGATGGAGGGGAGGGCTCCCTAGTAAGAATTTGGACAACAGGGGTTTTGGTGTCTGGATACTGGAGCATGGATAGCTGGTTGTAAAGATAATGGTACAGCGAAGAAAGCCGGATAGGAAGCAAGTCGATGTATTTGGACAGCATATTGATACCAGTCGTTACGGCAGGGAGTGTTAGATAGTTTATTGTCCCTTCCTAAACTCAGATGATCCCGTTAACAAGCTATGGCTATTATTTGCCGATAAAACGCATACCTCGAAACGAGAGCTGACACATTCAGCCGGAGTCGCAATAACACCAGGGACCTGTACCAAGTCTACCGCGCCTCCAGCAAACCATGGTCGTTCCAAAATGTCCAGGAAACCTTTTTTCGCGATCAAGGCCCCGACTCCGGTAGGGAACCCAAACATTTTGTAGAAACTGACAACCATTGAGTCCACGGGTGTGTTCCTCAACGATATTCGGGTAGTGGGCGCGAGAGCAGCGGCGTCCAGGATGGTATGAATGCCATGGGCCTGAGCGGCCGATACAATTTGTGACAGTGGTAGTTTACGATTTGTGAGATTGGAAAGTCCAGTGAGGGCCATCAGTGATCTCGGTCGTGTCCCCGAAGAGTTCGTCGGCTCGGCTAAACCCCGCAGAATTTGCTAAACAAACCAGGATTAGACTGATTAAATACATTTAATTTCAACAGACCGACCAGAGCTTCTTGTAGGTCGGACCCCCCCTCCTCCAAGCAGGGCACATACTTGACACTTGCTCCTGCTCGGCCTGCGAACGCCCTGATTCCCTGAACGCTATTGTGGGCATCCACAGGTAGCACCAGCGAGCTCCCTAAGGTAAACGGAAACGATTCCCCAACAAGCTTCAGTCCGGCCGTTGCATTGGCTGTCCAAACAACCAAATACTCGTTCGGATCTGCATCGAAAAACGACAAAACTGTCCTGCGCGCGTCCTGAGAGTATTGTTCCGAAAGCTGAGAACTAGATGGATCCACATTTGGTATCAGTCAGCGGCTTAGCTAGCATCAATCGTGTGCTACCCCGTGGGTAGATGTCCATGACGCGCAGTGATAGAAGAGAAGAAAGGATGCACATGATGAAGAAAATTAGGCGTACCTCATGCTTTCTGAGTGGGTGTTTCCAAATACGTTGTTCTGGAGAGTTTCAGCATAGCTACGAATCAGGCTTTCCGGGTATTGCCCCCCACCCATATAGTCCAGATATACAGCGCTCTGGCTCAAACGTGTAAAATCTCGTGCGCGCAGCTCATCGACAGCAGCAGATTCGACGAAGCGAGGGTAAACGCGTAGAAAGTCGTCATAGCCTGGGGGAGGTTCATATGTAGGTTCTGAGTCTTGAGCTTTGGAGGCTTCATCGCTGCCTCCCTCAGTTGAGCTATCAGCAACATTCTTGGGGAGTGGTGCAGGATGTCGAAGTCGCTTTTTTCGCGGTTTAATTCGGGAAGAAAGGTTGCCCATCGTCAAGTCGATTGTTTGTCCCTTGAGTCCAGAGGGGCAAGAACGTGGGATCCATCAGGTTAGTTGGCTTTCTATCATAGTTTTTTATATGGCAAAGTTTGTCGGTGTCTGTTGATGAAGCCGACCGGCCATCGAGGGTGACTGCATGACGGAAGGCAATCAGAAAACCACACATTTGGCACAGCACCACATAAGCGGAGCACGGGCTTTCATACCCACTCCGATTGATACACTGCATCGCGTCGAATCTCGCCTTTTTTTGGCAGCTCAGTAATCAACTTTACTGGAAGTTCGCAACCACAGATTTCCCGTCGGAATCTAACTTTGGTTCGACCAGATAAATCGGAGCCAATCGGGACATCTAGCTCTTTTAGGAAATGATTTGATAGGAACTGAAAATCAAGCAGATGGGATGGACTCCGTGAGACGAAATGTTGGTTACCAGTAGCCTTTTCTTCAGAGCAGACCCGTCAATTGGAGTCGGAGCCAAAATACTACTTACAAATGCTAATTATTTTTATGATAAATCATTGATGACGTAATATACGCCAAATGTAAATGACTTGATCTACACCTGGCGACCACGATTGAAATGCAATCCGAGCCACTCGTAGCCACACATCAAGTAGGATTGATACATACCGATTAACTCGCACAGGCTCGGCAATTTCATTCTAAATGGGTCATGAGACTCTGCCGGGGTTCACGCCGATTGGCTGCTGGGCATCTTTATAACAAGATCGCCCATCAAGCAGATTGACTTCATAAACGCCGCAAATAACCCCTACCCCGCATACTTTCATAACTCCTACTAAAAAAATGTCTCGACAGACGCTAACACTCTCTGAAAACTGGCAGTGGAAGCAGCGCGATCCTAAAATAGAGAACGTCTTTGACGAACTCAAGCGACCCGACACATCAATCCAACATGATCCTAAAGATACTAGATCAACTTGGAGAAAGGCCATTACATCCCCATCCGAAATCCACGTTGAGCTTCTAAAAGCTGGTATTATACCAGATCCTTACAAGGGCTTCAACGAGCATAAAGTACAATGTGAGCCAAATCTACGCAAGTACTGGGTTGTATAGCACTGGCTCATCATTTACAGGGGTCGGGAAAAGGGAATGGCTCTATCGATATGCTTTTGAGCTATCACAACAGCAACTCTCAAGTTCGGTTGAGTTGGAGTTTGAGGGGCTAGACACCTTCTGTACTGTATACCTGGTGTGTTATTGTTGCACATCCGAGGATATATCATTAATCGTAGCTTTAGAATGAGCTTGAGATCCTCAAATCCGACAATATGTTCACCCCGTTGACCGTTTCATTGGCACCCGTTGATGCCGCTCCATCTTCGCAATCAAAAGGAATTGTTAACACCGTCAAAGAAATTGTCTCTACTCTATCACTTTCTTCAAACGCCCAGCCAAAGTATGTCCTCAAGCCCGGGATCAACGTCCTTCTGCTTCATTTCAAGCCCGCCTTGCTCGAGGCCGAGGCGTTAGAAGATAGGTATGGTAAAGTGCGAGCAGGTAGCTGCAACTTAGGGTTACCGAATCGGGTATACGTTCGCAAGGCTCAATTTGGGTGGAGATGGGATTGGGGTAGGTTTGGTCCATGTTCACTGATCCTTGGGATCTCATAGAAAAACTTTACTCGTGTAGGCCCGGAACTCATGACTGCAGGGCCATACAGGCCAATTCATCTTCATACACACAAGGCTCGAATCGCTGATGCGTACGTCAAGACGATTGTATCTTCCGCTCCAGAGCTAGCATGCGCTATTGAGATCGAGCCTACACTTCACGGAGATGTTTCAGCGGTGTCCAAATTTGATATCTCCCTTCGTCATCCCGAAGGCACTGTTATTCGCACTCAGGTGTTTGACATTGGATCTAAGATTAGGTGGAAACTAGAAGATGGTGAGGTTTCGTTGTGGTGGCCTGTTGGCTATGGTCAGCAGACCTTGTACCATGTCGATATCATTGCAACGGGTGAGGTGAGTACAGTAATAGTGTGGATTAAATTATACCATTTGATTTCCTGATATGCATATATTCAGGACGGCACAGTACTGGATCGTGTTGCCAAACGAATTGGGTTTCGTCGGGTCGAACTAGTACAAGAGCCACTAGTTGACGCACCGGGCACGACATTTCTATTCGAGATAAACGGAGTACGAGTTTTTATTGGGGGTAAATACAGTATTTTTCCCTACGTACCAAACCTAAATAGTTATTAGGGTCTAACTGGATCCCCGCCGATAATTTCCTGACTTCTATCACACCCAAAAGATACCAAGCGTGGCTCCAGCTTCTCAAGGATGGCAACCAGAATATGGTTCGTATTTGGGGTGGAGGTGTATACGAACCCGACGTGTTCTATGATACATGTGATGGTCAGTACCAACAAAATAAATGGACATGTATTTGTACTTACCACTGTAAATGTAGAGCTTGGCATTCTTGTCTGGCAGGATTTTCAGTTTGCATGTGGACAATATCCAGCACACAAGGAGTTCTTGGCTAATGTCGAGGCCGAAGCAGAGGCAAATATTAAGAGACTCCGTGGACACCCAAGTCTGGCTTTGTGGTGTGGAAACAATGAAGGTATAGTTCGTTCACTCTTGACCCTAGATACAAAACTGAGGTCAACCTAGACTATCAACAAGTATTTCAATGGGGTCTCTCGACTCTTCCCGCAGTTGTTATCTATGAGAAGTTGCTGCCGCGTGTAATCAGTAATCTTATGGGTGATGCTGTTCCCTATCACCGCGGGAGCCCTTATGGCAGGTAAGTCGGATTGGCTGCTATACTTAAAATCCCTTTTAAGCCCTTGAACCAGTGTAAAGGAATGGGACACCGCGGACCCTACCATCGGTGATATACACCAGTGGGAAGTATGGGCGGGAAAAGGTGCACCTTATCAAGATTGGGATATAATGGGCGGAAGATTCGTCAGGTCAGCCGCCCACATGCGTCGCCTTTAACCAAACCTTTACTCATCGAAATGTGCATATAGCGAGTTTGGTTTACCATGCATGCCTAATATGCGTACTATAGACTACTGGCTCCAAGATACCGACTCTTCTCAACGTCGGGTTCAGTCCAAGGCCATGCAACAGCACAATAAAGCCGGCGCCCATGAACGTCGCCTGGCAGTTTACATGAACGAGAACTTCTGGATCACCAATGACCTTGAGAGGTTCGTCGTCCATGTACCCAGCCCATACCTCCTGATATGCTCAACTTGTAATAGATACGCCTATCTCACACAAGTAATGCAGTCAGAGGGTGTATCCTCCGCCTATCGGATGTGGAGACGGGAATGGAAGGGAAAGGGGAAACAATATGTGCGTGTGTATGAACCCGTGGCCTACGATCCACAACTGATTTAGTTGACGATAACGGCAGTGTGCCGGAGTAATTGTGTGGCAATTGAATGACTGCTGGCCGGTCAGCTCTTGGGCCATAGTTGACTATTTCGTGAGTTTATGAACAAGGCTTAAAGAGTTATTCATACTGAGTAGGCATCCTAGTTGCGGCCAAAACTGGCGTACTATACTATTGCTCGGGAGATGCTTCCGTACACAATTGGTATAAAGCGCACTGTAAGTCCTGATTAGACCTTATGTAGTATCCTTTCATATGATGGCGTCATGCTAAGGTCAAACAAAATCGCGAGACGGATCGCCCACGCCAGTTCTATGAATTTGGCGCATTCCAAAGCATCGGAGCGTCGATCGATGTCTGGGGCACCAACTCCACGCTTCTCAAAAAGAAAGCACTCGTTAAATTGTCCTGCTTTGATCTAGCCTCGGACTGGAATCACGTCGAGGAGCATTCTGTGACCCTCTTTCCAAACCAAGCCACTGAAATTTTAGCCATTCCGTGCCCTGCCCCCCGCATATAGGACCGGTTCCTGGACCTGATGACGATGCCGATGCTCTACCGACAACATCGCATTCTGTCGTTGTTTTTGCTTTACTTTTAGACGAGGCGGGGCGAGTGCTATCTCGTTATGCAGATTGGCCACAGCCGTTCCGAAGTTACGATATGCCCAATCCCGAGCTTCAGTTGTCTGTGGAGGGAGAAAGAGTCGTAGTGACAGCGAAAAGACCTGCCAAGGCAGTAATGCTTGGTGTCGATGGTGAAGATGATGAAGTTCGATGGAGTGACAACGCACTAGATGTAATGCCTGGTGATCCACAAACGGTGACGGTGCGGGGACTTAATGACAGAAAAGTGACCGCACAATGGCTACGATCTGACTAGCTGGGACTTTTATGTTGATATTAAAATGCCCCCTGTACATCGTTTAATATGAACAAATAAGGCCTTGTATTGTCTCAGGGTACGGCAAAAAGCCGGGAAATTTTTGCTAATCAAGTTGTAATCAAGGCTCGGCCAAACATCCCATTTTAGGATCAAAATATATCAACCTGTTGCTCGCTTCAAAAAAGGTTTTCGCAATTCATCACAATGGTATTCACACCCTTTACGGTGGCAAGAAAATGGTCTGGATCGTCAGACTTCTAGTTGTGGGGTAAACAGCATAACAGAAATAGTCTAAAAAGACCTTCAATACGAGATTAATTTTAGTCGCGGACCGTTGGTATGCGTTACTGACCGGGTACGCCGAAGGTAACGGTAACAAAAGTCTGGGGGTGCCTTCCTATCTTTGTCTCCCATGCTGCCGTCTGTATGAGTCAACTGTGGGCGGGGGTAGTGAGGACGAGGATCGTGACTCGTCGTGAGATAGCGCAGCTTGTATTGCTTACAAATAACCAATGACCGTGTTTTTAGTAACGCCCATGTAAGACCTCAGTGACTCGAGCAATCTTCTTCTATGAAGGGCCATTGCGGGCACAGCACTGATCCACATGAGGTCAACTGCGGTCCCGAGTCATCATCGTAGTCAGGCGCCTCTTCAGTTCAGAAAAGCTATAAGAGGTCTTTGTACGGTAGCAAGATGTTCATTATACCAGCTCTCACAAGCCCTCTACTCCAAGTAAAATCTAGCAGCCATTGCTCTAGCCCTCTTACATCTTATAAACTTCCTTAATACATCAGACGCGATGCCCAGCTACGCTGCCTCGACTACTTCTACTATTCTTTGGTCCACCACCAGCAGCCTCGTGATTACTCTGCTGCTTTTGGCAATCTCGCATCGTCTTATGGTGCCTCTGGGACCGCACCTTCCCGCCCATCATCCAAGACTGCCTCACATCTAAACGCAGGAGCGAGCTCGCGCTCTGACACTAGTACAAAACGATGGCGTTCGATATTCTCTAAGCAACCGTTGTCCTCTAATCCGGCTGCTGAGCCGGAGAAGTACGTCGTACCCAAGTCCCAAGATTTTGGTGCATTGATAAACAAGTATGGTGCCAAGTCTGCTCCCACGGCCAGCCTGCTTTAGCTCAAGTATAGGTTAGTTAAGAGTCATAGGTTTTACCAAAATCTCCCAGTACTAATCATGATATTCGCACTAGGCACTTGAAAAAAATATAACCATATACCTGCCGGACATTCAAGCTGTTCCTAGTGTGCTTCGTTTCTAGAATACCCCTTACTTTTAATTGGCTATATTAAATCACTTCGTCATGGGTGTAACTTTACATGTAATCCAAAACTAATGATGTTGGAAACATCACCCCATTTGAATGAGTTCTGGGGCTTTTTACTAAGCACTTCTCAATTCCTTCTCAAAAAGGATGAACTGGGCGAATTTGTCCTTTAGTGAATCTTCGAACTTGGTATACTTAATACCAAGTATATCTCTTGAAGCACTGGTATCGGCCGAGTAGACTCCTTCGGGAGGGTACCCAGAAAACTGGGTGCCTGAATTGCGCATCCCATAAGTTTACTGTACACCAAAAGCACATCTAAACTTACTTCTTGGGATACCCTTGGCTTTAGCCCGTTCGGGATAGTGCTCCCAGATGTAGTTGGCTACTTGCCCAACATTAAAGTTTCCTTCAGCCAAGAGGAATCGTTTTCCGCCTGCTTCGGGTTTCTCCTGTAGGGGAAGACTGTCAATATTTCCCATCTCGAATATTGAGTGTTTATCGCTTACCAGAGCAGCAACGTGTGCCTCTGCAACATCTCTCACATCAACCCACAACCAGACTCCATTCCCTTTCAAATCATTGTTTTGACCGTTGAAGATTTGGTAAAATTGGAGCTCGTGGCATTGAGGGTCTCCAGCGATGTCACCTCTTGAAGAGCAGGACCATATACCTGACGCGTGTTTGAGTCGAATACAGTAATGCCTGATGCGAATATATCACGTACCATTGTAGGGCATATGGTGACAAGATCAAACTGTAGTTTCTCCTTTTCCACAAAGTCCCAAGCAGCCTTTTCAGCGAGCGCCTTGGAAGCAAAGTAGGCAACTTCCGGATTCTGCACTGCATATTCGTATGTAATCTGAGACAACACAAATGAACTACGTTTTTGTTACAAAATATCTTCGACCTACCGGATTCCAATCCTTTTCGGAGTATACATGCTTAGTAGAGTCGACACTACTATTTGCCAAAGCTGCAAAGGAAGATGTGATGATAACTCGTTTGACTTTGGAGCCGTGTTCTTTTGTAGATTTGAGTATCTCGGTAGTTCCTTTGATAGCTGGCTGTAAAATGTCCTTCTCCGGGTCTTCACTAGATCGCAAAGAATCAGCGCATGCCCCATCAGTCTAAAAGATTCATACGCACACGCCAAACACGAGCGGGCTGCTCGTGTGCAAGACAGAGTCGAAAGCATTGTCCTTGAAGACTTGATCAAAGGCACCTGGAGCAGTCATATCCTGTATGATCGCAAACTTGAGTTGACCACTCTCGGTAGCTTCGGGGAATGTCTTGCGTAGATGTGTGGTCTTGCTTTCTGAGCGCACAGTCGTAGTTACGTTGTGTCCATGTTTTAATAGTAGGAGCAAGATGTGGACAGCAATGAATCCATTGCCTCCAGTCAAAAGTACGTTGGAAACGGTCATGGAAGAGATATATGCGCTAAACGGTGTCGATGAAGTTAAGATGGGTTGAAAAGAGCACGCTCGATTTCCCCTTTTAAGCAGCGTTGGGTCCGGATGACTCTCGGCGTTCGGCATTTATCCCGAGCGCATGAGTAAGTACAAAGCACGCAAGAATTATAATACGAGGCAAGCTTTCAAAAATATCGGGCTACCATGACCGGAGGGCTGAACATTGATTTCGAATTTCATCTCGCTTTTGGTGAGCAAGAGTAACAGTGTTATCGTGTAGTATTAGAGGCCAAAGCAATGGGAGTCAGCCTGGTAAGCCCTCGGTGAAGCCTGCGGTCCCAACCGCGCTGGCGAATCGGTTGAGTGGGTGAATTGGCAATAGCTACCCGCGTCTCGCCCGACCTACAGTCCTCGACCCGTATGTTGGCGTGGGTGACTGCGGGTTGGAGGAAGCAATGCCTAGTAATTTAAATTATAATATCTTAGTGTCGGAGCTGTGTTAATTCATTGGTAAATAACATGAAATCTGAATTCATGCATTGGTAGAAAACTTCAATACGCAAAGTCATTTAGTGGCTGTGTTTCGTTCACTACCTGCGTGACTAGCCATAGGCTCCCTCCATCATGTGACTCGTGGCCCAAACGCTCAGCGCTACGCATTCAACCTCGCTCTCTCGTCACCAACCCGATAAACAATGTCGACAGCTCACAGGTATGCCACAGAATGTTTGATACATTATATCTATTAAAAATAAAACAGACCAACATGGGATCCTGCGCAGGCAAAGGATGTAAAGAGTGGCTCACGACAATATTCGTCGCGCGACATGGCGTCGCAGACGAAACTCAAGTTTAGGTAAGTTCTATCTAGTTTAGTACATTCTATTCCAGAGTTTACTCTCAAATCACCGTGGCTTAGACAACCTGGTCAACGTCTGTAGGAGACGTCAAAAAGCGAGACCTTCGCACAGACTTGCTGCTGGCAGAACATGAAGCCAAGAATAAGAAGCGCAAAGCGGCCGGGCAGGACCCGTACCTCTCCCCCCGGCATTGGCTGCCCTCACCAGCAATGCGACGCCAGTTGCTGCGATCGAGAATGGCCCGTCCGAGGAAGAGGATCCTGCGAGTAAACGGCAGAAAATGCTGCAAGAGGCGCTGGAGCTTGACAGAGATGATGACGATGATGATGCTAAAGTGCAGGACAAAGGCAAGGGCAAGGCTACAGCTGATGATATGTGAGTTTCACCATTTGGTCGGCCACCACTTCAAGGGAACTTTGATCGCCGACATGGCATAGGGACGTGGACGATGATGATGATGATGACGAAGACGAGGATTCCGACGATGATGAAGATGAGACAGCCCAGTTATTGGCCGAGTTGGAGAGAATAAAGCGAGAGCGTGCGGCAGAGGAAGAGAGGAAGGCGAGAGAGGTCAGCGAAGGAAAAGCACGGGACTTGGAGGAAGAGATTGCCACAAGAAATCCGTTACTGAACCTCGAAGCAGCACTTGGGCAAGGTTCCAAGTCAGGCAAACCTGGCACGTTTGCCGTGAAGAAGAGGTGGGATGACGGTGAGGATCCTTTCTTGCTAAGACAATCAATCCCACGCAATCTAAGTACTCTACGGCAGATGTTATCTTTAAAAACCAGGCCGTTAACTCATCAGACTCCCCGAACGGACAGTTTGTCAACGACTTGCTGCGTACGGAATTCCATAGGTTAGTCGCTGTTTTCTAATTGCTAGCCCAAGCTGAAACCCCGGACTGCAGGAAATTCATGGCTAAGTTCATTAAGTAATTACTTAATTTGGAGAGTTTTTATGCCAGACTTGCACTTTCAGACAACCTTCGGCTATTCGCTCGAAGAACTGTGTTTTACTCAAGTCTCCAGCAACCTTGTTGTATGTTATCTAGCGTCGACAGTCATAAATAAAATATGCGCCTGGCGCTTTTTCATAATACTATTAGAGTCATCAAAATGTGTTCTAAACAAGTGTGAGGCTACTATGCAAAGTGACGTTGGAGCTTTTTGGCCGGT
This sequence comes from Rhizoctonia solani, assembly GCF_016906535.1. Lineage (NCBI taxonomy): Eukaryota > Fungi > Basidiomycota > Agaricomycetes > Cantharellales > Ceratobasidiaceae > Rhizoctonia > Rhizoctonia solani. The sequence goes on from NC_057382.1 coordinate 1,543,072, forward strand.
GTATTAAGGGGTGCTGTGCTGAAGTGATCAAAAATAAGTTATCTACAATGAAAAAAAGCGCCGAGTACCAGTCCATATGATCGAATCAAAAATAACATAAACAAAGCGAAAAAAAGAGGAAACAGCACAATACTATCATTTACACAATCGTCAAATCATCGTAGGATAGCACAAAAAGTGGCTCGTAAACAAACAAACAAGTCCCCAAATAAAACCCAGAATGAGACATAGAGCAAGTAAACATGACTCCTGCGTTACGTCTCGGGAGAGGTCCTCTGCACTTGCGAACGAATGCTTTCCAACCTTGCGCGACGGCCTCGGCGGAAGATGCGACGACTGAGTTCAACGACTTTGCCAGCAACACCAAACTTGGGCTTGGGACAAATGGCGACGAGTTGCGTGAATGGATCGAGTGAGTGCGTACTCGTGTCCCGCGGCCGGTGATTTTCCCTACAAGCTCCTTGAGCGTACGCTTCCTTGACATTGCCACGGGGGTAACGATTCTGCTGCTGGGTGACCTGGGATGGGTGGATGGGCGTCTTGGCGATGAAATTGTCGATCCAAGCGAGAGCCTCGAGGCCAGTGATCCCGAACGGGAATGCTCGTATTGCTCAGCTGGTGCTCCATGAGGGTCGGAACCGACGGAGGCAAAGGCGGCAGCGCGGACAACGAGTCAATCTGGAGATTGGCATGGCTCGTTCTGAACCCTACATCAGGATAGACAGTCGGGGGAGGGGGAAGCATCATGTTGCTCCGGCTCGAGGTCGTAGAACTCGTCGAGAACGAGTAAGTCGTCGCATGGTTCTGCGTCGTGGCAGGTGTCGGGAAGTGTTGTCTAGCATTCAGAGGCGAGTGAGGCGAGTGCGCAGGCGGTAATTGAGAAGGTACGGGGACCTGAGCCTAGGAAACAGACAGTCAGAAACTCGTCTCGAAAATAAGCCCGGCGATCATACTCACTTCAAAATTAGTAATTTCCCACAAACGTTCAGGCGAAATGTGGCATATCGGTCTCCAAAGATAGGGCATAGGGGGACCCAGCGCGCTCGGCGAGCTGTACGTCCGACGGGTAACATACGTATCAGGAATAGGCCACCGGCCGGCAACATAAATCGTAAGCCAGTGAGGTTCTAAAGAGCGGGGACGGGGGCGCGGCGGGGGAGGAATTAAGCTGGAATAACCAGAATGGGAAGACGTAATATGAGTAATGCTCGTAGCTTGACTGCGTGTCGTCTGACGTGAGACTGAGCGTGCAAATCGGATGCGGGGCGAGACAGGAGAGGGAAGAGCAGGCCATGGGAGAACATTCGATCCCTGGATGAGGATTGGAGGCGGAGGACGATGTGGCGTGCCCGGTTGCGGGGTCATGATGCTTCGAACGAAATCCTCGACAATCTCATCATCATCCGGCAAAGCGCTATCGATATCTGAAGACGAAGACGATGTGATGTGAGATCGCTAGGCACAGGCGGGGGAGCCGGAATAGTCGACCCGGCTTCATCACGACCAATCTCGTCATACAGATCTTCGTAGCGTGGACCAGGTTGGCTAGGCTGTCGACGAAGGGGACGAAGTACATTCTCGACCATGCGCTGAGACCGGGGAGGCGCCCCAGTACGCAAAGCGCCCGCAACGGAGAGCACAAACTGAATATACTTGTTGCGCGACTGGCGGTCGGTGGCATTAGGGGTATAGTCGACGGGAGCCTCGACAGGAACAGCCGAGTTGGTCGTCGCGCGGCTCTCGGATCGTCTGCCAACGTGTTCCCAGTCACCGCCGTAGAGAATTACGTCTTCGCCTTCTTCCAGTGCTCGTTGGTCGTCGTCTCGTAAATAAAGCGAATGTCTATATTCGGCAAGAACAAGCGAATCCGCAAACCAGTTGCGGTTTTCAGAGGGGACCACTAGGGATGGAGGAGGAATCGTCGATAACGAGGGGCTGGCCTCGCTAAACGTGATGCTGACCGCGCCGGGCGAGAGGGTTCTAGACGGTGCAGAGTGTGAGCTTCGGTACGGAGGCGGGTTCGCGAACGAGGGCGGGGTAACGTATGCCGCGCTGGTAGTCGCCAGACTGGGTGGGCCACGGAGGTGGGAGGAGCTAGCCGATGGGATCGGAGTCCGCACGTTGAGCTCATGGACAATAGACGCTACGGTTTGCAGCCGATCAACAGTGCGGCGGTTGGATTCAGACGTGTCGCTGCCGAGAGAGAACGCAGAGGTGTTGCCGTCCTCTTCTGCCCAGTCGAGGTCCGACGTCTGGACGGTAAGGTGTCCGTTTGCGCCAGCAGGAGCAGCGTCCGCAAGCCATCCCGAGTGACGAGAGCCGGACCGAGAGGGCGAGGGCGTGGTACCGACATCGGACAAACTCTGACCGGCGCTCTCCCGCTATCATTGTCGTAATCATGCGGGAGCATATCGTCCAAGATAACCGCGCTGTCGGGCCTGCGCGCGCTATGGCGACTAAGCACCTCGGCAACCGCCGCACTCTCGTCCTCGCTACTCTGGAGCTCATCAAACGTTGCGCGCGTGATCGGGAGACCGTTGGCGTCCATGTTGCCCATAGTAAACGCGATCCAGCTCTCGACGGGGAGACGAATATCGCTGTCGGCCGCGTGAGCGCTATAAAACGACTCGTTTCCGGGATGAGAGTTTGACCGTTCCGTGGGTGGCCTCGATGCATCAGTAGGTGGCGTGACTGATTCAGGCAGTGACTCTGGGGGAGAGTAGTGCTGATCGTGGCGTACGGGTATGCTGCAACCACCGTTGGACGAGTTGGGCGTGTGGGATAAGCCGGGGATGGACGGGGACGGGGCCAACGAGGCAGGAGGAACCAAGCCGCCCGGAACGAACGAGTGAACGCTGGCGGCTCGACGAGCCGGGGTCGAACTTCCATGTGCACTGGGCGCGAATTCGCCGCTGGGACGACGGGTGATGGTCATCGTCACGGGACGAGATACCATGGCCCTCATTGCGGACTGAACGAGCGGGTTCTCCTCGGCCGTGACGGCAGAATGGCCCGCGCTCGACGAGCCCTCTTGGTTTTCCACCATGTGCACGGGCGTCTCGGTATGCGGGAACGAGCCTGGAAAGTCGACATCGGTAGATTGGGCAGGACTATCCCGAGCGGTGTGGAAGGACCCGTCGCGAGAAGCGGTTTCCATTCGGCTGAACATATGTCTGGGGGGTGACCACGGTAAGCGTTCGAGAGGCTGGACGGCTGAGGTTGGACGATAATCGGTTCACGAAGTTCAATCGACGGACGACGAGGCAGTTCTTGAGACGACGTCATGAATGGCTCTGCACCCAGAGTCCCAACATTGGAGGGGGAGCCAGCTGAGTGGGCGAAGCGTCGGCAAGGGAATGCTACTCCTACGAATCATCGGCGGCGGCATAGGTCGACTCGGCTTGCAACGGGCGCAGAGGCTGCTTGGCTGGGGACGGAACCGGGCCTTGCTCGGCGAAGGCACACGCGACTTGCTCGGCGACGAGGGAACATACGACTTGGAAGGCGACGAAACTCGCGACTTGGAGGGCGACGGTATCTGAGATTTCGAAGGCGAGGGCACTTGGGACTTGGCAGGAGACCCAGCGCGCGACTTGGTAGGCGACGCAGCTCTCGAAGGCGGACCCAGACTCTTGGGCACAAATAATACGACGTCCCGCCCATCGCTCGACACCTCGCCTCCGTCCCCGGTCTGCTCCTCCGAATCAACGACTGCGCCGTGCGCCGTGCGCCCCCACTCCCGCTCCCGCTGCGTGTCCTCCCACCGGCCTCGACATTTATCTCGCCCGAACGGCTGAAATCGGCGCTGGGGATGTGGATGAATCCTTCGCTGTGCGCGCGCACGGGCAACCGGGTCCGACGGCGTTTCCGCTTTTGAGGCGTGGACGAGGCCGAGGAGGACGACCTCTAAAGACGACTTCGTCGGATGCGGAACCGGGATCGGGCGTCATGCGACGTAAACGTGCCGGGATCGGGCTCAAGGCGCGAGCAGGGAACAGAGGCGGCGCGCCCAAGGGTGTAGTCGACATCACCTCAGGAGTAGTAGTAGTGGGCTTGACAGGCGTAGAAGCCGCATTCGGAGTCGAAAACCCGTTCCTCTCCGGGGTCGAAAACACATTCACGGGGGACGCACTAGCAAACCCTCCATTCCTATTCCCAGGGCTCGAAAACGAATGGCTCGGCAAGGGCGTCGAGGGCGGTGTAGGGGTCGCAGGCGGAGGAGGCGTCCATTCTCGAATCGATGGTCCTTGTTCCCCATTTAGGTGCGGTTCTTCGGGTGATGTTGGGCCCAGCGACCTATCGGACGCGAACACGTTCTCGGCGGCCATAGTGACAAATCACGCATGGCGCGAATGGGCGAATAGCCGAGCGCGAGGATCGACAAATCCTCAAACGCGCGAGTGGACGAATCTTGACTCTGGCTCGTGCTCGTGTGTGTATGGACGGAGGAATCGAGTATCGAGCAGACCGACGTATCCCCGCGGCTCTCGTGACCGACAAGTCCTCGACGGCAAGCGTGGACATGTCCCCTCCAACCACCTCGTCCACCCTCGAATTCACACTTGCACCAAACATGACGTCGCCCAACAACGAACCTCGTTTTAGGGATTTCGCATCGGCGCGGGCAATGGCAGACCGTGCGAAGGAAGCGGGCTTAAACCCCTCAACAAGTCCAGGTGCGCATTGAAGGCGGACGCTGGATGGGTGTGGCGCTTGTTCGAAGAGGGTGGGTTTTCGCACGGGCGTTCCGGCCGGCGGGCAGCGATGGGAATGCTGGATTGGAACGGCGTGTTTGGGGAAGGTTGGCTGTAGGATGTCGCAGGGGATGAATGTACCTGTTGTCCGAGGATGAGGTCTGACGGCGACTGGGATGCGGGATGATGTAGGAGTCGACTGTTGCTGCTGCTGTGTTGTGGGAACCGACCGCCGGTGGGTGAATTTTGATAGGGCGAGCTGTGATACGCGATGTCGAGGGGGAGTTCTGGAGTACAGTGGTAGAGGGAGCTCTGAAGCGAGAAGCGGAAGGAGACTGCTGAAACCTCGTCGTAGTCGTTTGATTCCTCGTCGCAGCGGGGGAAGCCTGTACTCTCATCATCGTAGGAGACGAATGGACCGTAGCACGCATCATCGTGGGGGACGTTTGAACTCGTACAGTCGTAGGGGATGCCTGCACCCTTGGATTCTGAACTCGCGTTGTCGTCGGGGACGTTTGAATTCGTGATGTTCGAGGCGAAGTCTACGTAAAATGATATATGCATATAACATAAAATGAGCTCTAAATGCGAGAGGAACGAAAGCACGAGCCGCATCTCACCGTAGTAGGATCAAAACTCGTCATCGCGTCATCATAGACCTCGACACCAGGACACTCTCCCTCTCTCCAGCGGCCAAAGCCTCAAAACTCCTCTCGATCATCGAAAAGCGCAAACTGGTCGGACTCATGCTCTCGACCGGACTCACGTAGACACCGCTCGTAGGGCTACCGTGCATGACAAAGGACACGCTCCGTGCGTCTTCGTGGAACATGACGGGCGAGACGGGCGCGGGGTCCTGGTCAGAGTACGGATCGAGGTTGGTCTGGACGGTGAGCGGGACACGGGTTTGGATGTGGAGTTGGTACGAGGGCATGTTTGCGTTTGTGCTTGCGCTTGTCCCAAAGTGCGAGGGAGGCTGGGACCCAAAGTGCGACGATGGCTGGGCGAAATGCGACGACGATGGCTGGGGCAACGATTCCGACTCGGGCTCACGTGTAGGCGGGGACAAAGGGCGAGGAACAGAGGGAAACGTAAACGTGTTCAACAAGTCGTGAGCGCCGGGCGGAGACTGCCTCTGCTGCTGCTGTTGTGGTTGTGCTGCTGCTGCAAGCTCGCAGATCCAACACCGCCCACACCAAGCCCTTTACTCTTCGGGGCACGCGGCCAAAACGGCTGGAGCCTTCTTGAGGGGATCGGTCGTCGACAACGACGGGTGGAGGAAGCAAGAGTGCAGAATCGCGTTTGGACTCGACTAGATTAAGTACCACGTTAGCTCCGGCGAGTTAATCAAAAAGTGGCGGGCGGGATCAAAAAGGCAGTGACATCAACACACTACTAAACGATGTCATAATATCGGGAAGTGAACCCAATAAGAAATTACAAAAAAGGGGGGGGCCAAATGAAACTGATGGGAAAGGGACAAGAGGCTTACCAGGTTTGGACCCCTCGCCCACGACGTCGAGAATAGACTGGATGCGCAGGCGTGAGTGAGCGTTGGCTGTCGACCGATCGTCGGCCGTTGGAATCAACCGATCGTCGACCGCTGGCAACGCTCGAGTGTCGGCTTGACCGTCGGGACGACCCGCTGATGGCACGTGTGGCAGCGGCGGCCCGGCGTGCGAGTATCTGGCCCATCTTGAGCGCAAGCGGATCATCATACCCAATCTCATCCGCCGTCGACTCCATTCATAAAGTTTTCTGGAACGGGGCGAGACACGGGTGAGAATCGAACAAAATGAAAAAAGCACATAAAGCAAAGACACACCCAGGTGGGAACCCTTGGAAGGAAAGGGAAAGACACGGGCCGCAGCGGAGGTGGAAGTAGAGGTGGAGGTGGATGTGCCATTCACAGTCATGAGCGAGACTTTTGTTCGGGGCGGGGCACAAAGCGTGAGATGAGGCGGTGAGCATCTCCCGGGTCGGACACGCTGCGTGTTTTGAGCGAGGGTTTGGCCTTTGCAACCTGCTCATCTCTCATCTGTGAGTCGATCTGATCATCTAACTAACATAACGGTATGGGCTACACACATGTTCCAGTTGCCGGATCTGTATAGCACCGCTTGCGAGCTTGGGCTTCGGATGTTGCAGTTGAGCGTCGTACGGATATACCTGCGCAGGAGACTCGGGCCGCTCTTTCTGGAACGGGAACAGGCCGTCTGCGGCTGCTGCGAGCTGGTACAGAACAACAACAATACGGTTAGTCCTACACGTCTGAAACATGTGTCTTTACCCACGCGGATGTCAGCATCTAGCTGCAAGAAGCGCCGAGCCAGTTGCAGCTGGTGCGAGTCGCTGTGTCGTTGTCTGTGCTTGGGCATCCTCGGCCGATGCAAGCGTGGAGAGTGGGAACCAACAAGGAAGGACAACAACAGGGGGGAAGAAAAAAGTGTTCAGGCGGAAACTCGTCCAAAAGAAATAGAGAAAAAAACAGTCGAGGCTCGGGCAGTCGTCGTAATAAGCGCACCGGTCTCGACCATGGACCGAGGGGGGATTGAAAGCGTAAAAACCAAAGCGAACCAGATGACGCACCGCCCTTGCCGTGGCTGCAACGAGGCCAATATATATACTCGACTGCCTCGCCAACACGGCGTGGGATGATGTAATCCGATCACTTCCTTTTCCCGCCCTGATGTTGATCTTTTTCGGAAACCGACTGTCAACACCCAATCACTTCACACACGGACATGTTTCATAAACGCTATTATCAATCTAGAGCTACATAATTCGATTACGATGGGCATAGAGTACCATCACCATCCCGTGGTGGACATCGAGAACTTGAAGGTACTCGACACAAAAGAGAGAGAGCGAGCGAGCATACAAATGAAAAAAGGTACATGACTAAATGAAGGGGGGCATTGGTATAATAAGTAGAATAATTAGCGAAGGGTGTAGAGGTAATTAAGAATAAAAGGTCCGTGAGCCCGAATATAAGATAACTAGTTACGTCGCTTCAACCAACGACCGAGTGTTTTGGCAAGGGACCCTTTTGACGCGGTCGAGATTCCTGTTCGCCCGCAACCGCAACCGACACCGACGCTCGGCTCTTGATCCCGTCTTCCCATCCGCAAGTCACACCCATCCCAGATCCACCTTCGTCCTCCGAGCTCCATCGCTGACTAAACTGCCGGGTCTTGGGCGAGTTGTCCCGGAACGCGACTCGCTCGATCGACACCTGCACTCTCAACGGATGACGAACCGCCGTCGGAGTCTCTCGTGACCGTCGAGGGTTCGAGGCAAAGTACGTCTGGCCGAGCGGGGACCTGCCGGCGGTGGCAGCACCTTCTTCCTCATCGAAATCGTATTCGTTGAAATCAGCTTCGAGTCCGTCGAGGTCCAATTCCAAGTCCAAGTCGTCCTCGTCTGATGTCGCAGAGGAGGATATGGATCCGACGTGGGATGCGTACGAACGTGCGCTGCGCAGTGATTTTGATCCCGATTTGGGAGTTGTGTGGCCCCAGAAGGAGGACGAGACCGCGGACGGAGGGACGGATGATGCTCTGGGTTGAGTAGGAGTCTTGGGAGCACAGAATGGGGAGTAAGTCTGTTCGACAAGTGCCAGCGATGGTCCGGTCGAGACGTATACCGGGGGAGGTCGGCGGCGGTGGGGACGAGGTGGGGGAGGCAGACCTCTCGGAACACAAGAAGAGGAAGAAGAAGAAGTAGACGGCAACGAAGGGACACCCGACGACCGGCGCAAATGGGATTGGACTCGAAGACCAACAACCGCATCGCTCGCAATGCGCCTCAATACAGGATCAGGCTTGGTTTCAACCCCAGGCTCTGGGAACGTCAAGTTCACCTCGGGGCTCGAGCAGAGCGCCATATTCATGTTGAGGCTCTGTGCAAACTGGTCCTGTTACATTATATATCCCGTACACAATGCGTAATTCCATACGGAGAAATGACGTTTGGTATTTCGGACGCGAAACGAGTCGGATCGCAAATTAGCGAATTGTTTCAAGTTATGGTCGACGTTGGACTTACGGCGCTATGGGGCGAAAGTGCGAGCGCTTCCCGACCCGTGCCTACTACAGCCACCTGGGGTCCCGCTACCCTCTGCACCCGTGCTCGGGAGGCATTGTGGACTGTTGCAATAGGGGTCTGAACGTCCGATGATAATGATGATAATGAGGATGAGGAGGATGCACATGTAGATGTAGACGCGGTAGAACGGCCTCGGCGGTGGGTGCGAATACGGAATGCCATCTCAGCGGTCAAATAATTATGAATACACAGGTAGATACAATCGGGCAAAGGATAAGAGGGGGCGAAGGGGTACAGACTCGACACCCACCGGCCGATCCCAAGATATAAGCCCACACCTTGCTATTGAACACGAGCCAATCAAACGGTACCAAGGATGTATCCTCTCCTTTGATCTCCGAGTCCCGCTTCCTCTACATGGCTCTTTTCGATTATGTACGCCTTCTTAATCGAGCATATGTTCATGAGGGCATCTGAGCGAGACATTTGTGCCCTGATGCGATGATCCGACCTGCGAATCTGACACTGACACTATCGACTAGTATGGTGTTCCAAGAAACTAAACTGCCTGGCTGCTGTTCGATTCCCATATCCGTGCTCGACCATTGACGTGAAAGGAAGTTTGAATATCTTGTTCCCGCCAACATGGTCAAATACGGGCGCATCCACTCGCCTTTGTGCTCTTCATCTGTACTGATGGGCGTCCCACTTGGTCTCTCAACCTAATTTTTCACCGCCTACAGTCAATCGCACATTATCCAAGGCTGGGCGCCGCCCACCGCTGGTAGGCCAAGTGGTATATTATTACCGCTACCGGTAGTGAGACGCGGCCCGCCCAATGACACATCGCCTGACAAACTGAGACGGCGCATACATCTCACGAGTCGACAGCTCTCGCAGCTCCGGCGACCAAAAAAGAACCAACAAAACCATATGCCCTCGTTTATTTACCGGGACACACAACTCCACATGTTTGTGCTTTTTTTTTTAGTCTATCTGTCGATGTGTCTAGTTCGAGTCGCATTTTACGTTCCGTAATCGGGTATTCAATGTTCGGCGTTGGGGATGCGCGCGTGTGGAAGATCGCTTGCGATCGGGAGAAAAGCGGGGGGTTAACAATGATGATTTGACTGTGAACATTGTGCTCCCATCGCTGAACACAATGTTTCAGACTTTCTTGGAACAGGTGTGAACGAACAAGTCAACCAACAAAACTGCACTGCCAATTCGGTTCGGCTCGCACTACTGCCGTAGCGCCGCCACTACATAAAACCTAGTTTATCATTAGCTTCTGGTCATCCTGATCCTGGCCTAGGCACAACACAGCATTCAACATGAGGCTGGGCCAATCTATGGTATGCTATTTCCTGCCGTAATCATTTTCTAATTCGAATATATTTCGTAAATCGCTTTTTTTTTTTGGAAAATACTGCACAGTAGAAAAAAATCCCTTCTGAAACGTGTTTCTGCAGCTGGGCTCCATTTGGATTGACACGACCCACGTGATAGGCAACAACGTCACGTGTACGACGGGCGAGCTCTCTCATTCATGGCGACCAGGCCGTATGTGCTATCATCGCCGCCCAAAGCTGCTGCTAGTGCCGCGAGTAAAATGCACTCGAGAAGAGCGAGTGCGTCTGGAGATGTGAGGATGAGTTTGACACCCACTCGAGTGCCCAAACCGAGCAATAGTGATGTCGAGATGAGAGGATCGAGCGATGGATGGGAACGTTACTCAGGATAGTGCTTGGGACGAGGACGGTATGTGTGGAATCAAGTTTCTTTGACCCCGTGTGCGTGTATGTATATTGATCGACTTCACGGTTTAGAACCTAATCCTTCGACGTCGAGCACTCTTGGCTTGTCCCTCGACATTCAGCATCGGCTATTATACCGTGGCGCGCTTTGTGTACCCGGATCTGCGATCTACTAGAAGGTGCATCCACAATTGAAGATTAGCTCCTTTATTCTATACTGACCTAGTCGAGAACAGGGATCCAATTCATCGCACGTCTTCCCGGAGTTGTCCCGCCTCTTCTCTCTGCGCCGCTTCCCTTGGCTCTCGAATCCATGCGCCGGATTCCAGCTCTTAAACTTATCGGAACAATGAAGTTATCCCCGGATACGGCCCGATTGGATACGGAGATTGATGTTCGGCTGTACGTTTATTGTTCTCCTTTCCCCCTCCTCCCCTTGTCCGCCGCCATGTCGATGTAACATGGCTTCTCTAGGTACATACACCCTCAAGCTTACGTTACCCATGGGTACTTTCAACGTGTACTTGCATTGGGGGCGGAATACATCCCAGAACGACCGCTCTTACGATCCCCGCATCCTCACCCGCACATCGACCCGCGTATAACGAGTACAGCAGTCAGAATCGGCCTAGGTGAGGACGTCATCGTTGTCTACGGCCGCTCCAATCGGAAGAATACGCTCGCGTCGAGCGAGGCCAAGGAACAGGCAAACTGGAACTCGTTGCTGCGCGCTACTCGATCCGACATGTCAATCCGACGATTCGTCGGACGAAGAAGGCCAAGCGGAACATGATGCAGTGTTTGCGGTCCCCCTATCCGCCAGCCGCGCACCGAGACCAGACGACCCGCTCCCGCGTGAACCTCCGACCCGTGCGATGCTCAGGCGCACCGAGTCGACCTTGGTCGGAGGGATCAAACGCACCATGTCGGGCACGAAACGGTTCGGGAGGGTGCGGAGCGAGGTTGTGGTCAGGGGATTGGGCGAGCAGATTGATACGCCGTTGTCGAAACCTACCAAGCTAAAGGAGCCTACGAGTTCGGTTAGAAGAAAGGGTGGTGGTGGAGGAAAGGGCAAGTCTAAAGCCGAGGAAGCAGACGATCCGTTTGCTGTTGGTGGGCCGGAGAGCGAGGTTGATGCGAGTGCGGTGTTGCCCAAGATGATGGCTCGAGTCAAGAGTGCTAGTGCGGCTGCCCCGGTTGCTGGTAGCGGTGGAGAAGAGACGGCCAACAAAGCCGTGAGTTTGGGATCGATTCTTTTCTTTCCTTGAACGGGACTTACAGACACGATGTTTGTTGCAGCTCATAAAACGACTTGCTCAGTCCGCACTGGAAACATATGGAATCGACCGAGAAGATCCGGGCTTCAAGGAAGTATTTGGCTACGTGACAAGGGGTGTTGGCTTCGCTTTTGTGAGTCGGTCGTTCTCAGTGCTGCGCATGGCCTAACATGCATACACCCAGCGAAATAAAATGAAATGCGAAAAGATAGGGAAGGACGAGTTGAGAAGAATGGTCGTGAGGTAGGTTTACTGTTATCTAGTTTTTCAACGTACTGAAGCTTCTGCAGGCACGTAGAGCTTTATGTCGCCGGTAATGGGGATGTTGCCGTGCCCGCCTGACGAGTTTAGATCCTGGTATTTTTGCTTTGGTTGTATGCGCTGTGCTGTATCCATATTATCGCGTACGTATTTATAATTCATTAATACAAAGTGGCTTTCAGGTTGTCAAGCGAGATCAATTTGTCCTTTTTCTTTGAGTATTTCTCGTCTTTTAGGCATAGCTTTCGTTGATGCCGTTCCATCACAAAAGTGTGATTAGGCTGGATACAACCAAAAAGGCTAGTTATGATTGCAAATGCTAGACAAACGCCAGAGACACAGCGTGGACATGGTTCGTATCCATTCAAAATCATATTTAATTAGAAAGTCCGCTCTATCTGACACTCGCCCTTGCTACGGGTTCATTTCACCTTTAGACCGATATACTCCCTGTATAGAAAATAGCTCAAGGTCAAGCGGAGGCCATTTGTTTCGACCAACCAATTGCTCGCGTTTTATTCCTGACCTTTTCCGCAATACTACGGATTTACGGAGGTGCTGGGAGTCTGGGCGCTCAAATTCAAGGAAAGGTACTTACCCGAGGCCAATGCTCCGAACTATACCAGTTTCAGACATTATTCCATATCTTTACCGAGCGTTCAATACACAAACTCACTTCCTTTAGGCGAGTGTTATTGCTTATATTTGTCAAATAACCTCATTCGAAACGCGGGACGGGCCGGTGGTAACCGGCTATTGAAACTCATCCATTCTTTTCCAGCGAAAAAAGAACGGCCAACTCCCTTGTTACGATATTAGTAACGACAAGTTCGCTGTGACCGTCTCTATGGATCATCATACGCCTTGCGATACTCCGCTTATACAAAGTTATACAGCCATGTTGTTTCAGATATCGTCGCCGGTCTGACAAGGGCAATAGGTCGGTTTGGACCACCGATTTATCGGTTTGTTGAAATTAGGAGATATTCGGTCTTCAAATCACTTGCCAGCTTGGCTTAGTGTTGGGGTTTAGAGCTGTATGCATAGGTACATCTTTTAGCGCTGATTGCAAATGCTATTTCGGGAGTCGATTTACCGTGTATCAGAATGCACGAAAGAAGTCCGAAAGACAGTCATCGATAAATGATGCACGATGTATGTTGGCTGTATTGGGTGGCGTGTTACCGAAACGTCAGCAATAAGTGGGCACATTGAGGGCGTCTGTAGCTGGTGCATTAATTTTTCAGACAGATTGATTGTTACCTGCAGAAGAGAACATACAAGTGTGTATTGGGAGTGACCATCGGACTCCTTAGGGATACGTTTTTAAGTTTTGTCTTGTTCCCTTCGCTCGATTCATCCTGTTTTCTTTTCATGGCACTAATTATGGCAGTTAACTCATCAACATTTATAATCATACCTTCCGTTTGGTACTAGATACATGCCTTTGCGAAACTTAGTGTTCTTTCGGAGAAACCAGCCCAACACTTGAACAAAAGACAAGGTAGTCTACACGCCTGGTTGATTCATGATGGGGCATGCTGCCTCATTACTCTACGATTATAGCTGTCAATGGAATAAAATAAACCTTTGGGCCATTTGCCCAAACAGATGGTCAAGGAGAACTACTAGTGTGTGCGGCTTCCACCATGATATATACCTCCATTGGGGCAGATTAAAATGGCGCTATTGGGTTATATATATGCAACGAAGCCGCATGTCGTAGGGTGCCCTCACTAACCATATAGCTAGATAATACTAGCCATTCTCTATAGAGACCTTCGAGGAATCCACCAAGGTAACACTATAATCTCCTTCAGCATCTCGAACCAACCCCCAACACTGGGCTACGCCCTTTGAGAGCCTTTCATTTTCCTTCGCCCGCCTTTGGTGCAGAAGGTTAAGTATATATAGCTAAATATCCGCCCAAATATACACGAGGAAATAAGCCAAAAGCTAGGTCGTAGGCCCAAAGGGAAGAACAAGTCTTTATCCAGATATTTTTGAGGGCTGATACGTTACACCGTGGCACAGGACGAATCACTTACATATATAGCCTAGTATAGTACACCCATGTCTGCGTCCTGTATGGTTGAAACTATATGACGCACGCCATTTCCGCGCGCGAATGATCTAGCCTTTATAGTATTTATAACCCGATGAACCCAGTCTCGGGGCTCGTCATCTGTTTCGCCCCAGTATACGTTCCAATCAACGTGGTCGAGAGAGGAAAGGATGTTGAAATCAGCGCAACGCGTGGCTGAGGTGCCCTATCACTATAAACAGCAGGATCAGAACAGGTTATATGCTAAGCCTTTTTGGCAGTATCAGATATACTGTATAACCCGACAATGCTGGTGCTCCCTGCGATAGCAATTTTGCAGTGGTAACGCTCATCTCAGGATAGAAGTCGAGGATCCTGGCTCAATGATACGGAAAGTCAATGAATACAGGTGTTATTAATTGCCTTGGGTGCAACGATACACCTGTCACAGCCGGTCGAGTTGATGCAAACAGATAGAAGAACTTGGTTCGCAAATTAACTTGATTTCAAGCGCTAGCGCTCAGATTTTGCACGTGGAAAACCGCGTGTTGTCAGACCGCCCTTATGCCTTATGGCTCGGATACGGAGCTAGAGGCGAAATCAAAGGGAGGTTTGGATTAAGAACAAAAAGCGTATAGTTACAGCATGTAATGAAAAGATTTTCAAAGGGCTCTGAGAGCGTGGGCGTAGATTGGTGAGATGGGTCAGACCTATTTTGAAACGATACAATAGTATTTCTGTACGGGGGTCATACGGCACGCGACGTAGTATTAGTGCTTAATAATACAAATAGAATGCCAATAGCTAACACCGGGTTCCAGGCGCGACAAGCAACGGATGATGGATGCCAACATAACAAGCTATAGAGCTCAGGAGAAATTGCTTCTAGAGTATTATTTAACACGCCCACTACCGATAAATCTGCGATTGCGATTGCGTACAGCGCTGCTGGTTGAAGTGCAGTGATGATGTCAACAGGATACACATCCCAACCGATACCTTCGTTACTATCAAACCAGTTCCCGACCGGTATTCTCTGTTCGACTCTCGCCAGGTTGCGATAATTAGCCGGACCACGAGCGAAAGCCTGGGAAGTGTTCATGACATATTGAATGTTTTATCTAGCAGTGCGCGGCAAGTATAATTAGGTTTCAACCGAGGTCGCGTGTGGAGAGATTGATTGATAGTAGCATGGTCCACTGTGCCATGTAGAACGCCCGGGTGAGAAGTTGCGGAAGAATCATATAGTGAGTATCTTTCATCTTGCAATAAAAAACAGACAGAGTTCCCCCGGTCGGGATGCCCCTCGTTGATGTTTACGAGAGCCGCATAGTCACCAGTAGCTTCTTCATGTGCGACGCGACCGTCGGTGTAGCTTAATCGCTCAATCGCAGCGCCGATAACCACCTCGATCGCGTTAGAGCTGATAATTCGAGCTGAACTAAGTAACCGAGTGGTGAGTAATGTATCTCTCCCACTTGGGGTTGGTTGCCGGAGGCAGAATATGACTACCAGAAGGTATGGCTGGTGTACATATATAAAAGCACATAAAAATATGTTAAGAAGCGCCATGAGCCGGCCGTCCATTTGTCTTAATACCTGTAGTATACTACAATCATCAATAATGGGGCGTGAGACAAACGTTCGGTGTGGGGACATACGTGAGAAACGCAAACTGTTCGCGGATATTATTCGAAGCTGAGTTATTCCCTGGACCCGATGCAACGACTTCGTTTATTCCTAGAGTAGGTATATGCATCTCATTGACTTGGGCTGTCCAAGATACTTGCCCGAGATTGTTGTCAGGTACAATGACCCCGACAAGAGGAGGAATTGATGAATTGTCCGAGTTATTCATTTCGAATCGAGTACCATTTTTGGGTTCGAAGCGAAGCCCTTAACCGTAGCATCTAGACATAGTAGTGCCGTTGACAAGCGTTTCAATGGTATCGTTGAGCCATCTTCGAGAGAACCAAATGCCGACTCGTCTAGCTGATTAGCAGTATAATTGAAAAGAGCCCAGCTTAATCCACCCATTTCAACATGCTCACAAACACGTCAGGCTCAACCGATCTGCATAGGGCCAAACTCGGCGTTTGCTGAAAAGCTTAAGAGTAAAGTACCTTGTACGCCATGTAAGCTAAAGGGGCCAACCGCAGAAGACAATCTGTAGTGGAGCGCTATACTAAGGTTCGATAGGATTGGCATCGTATAGCAACATGTAGACAAGAGAACTCGAGTTGCCACCTTGGTGTGCAATAGTCATTTGACTAGGAACACGGGCATTGGCCCAGGTCTATCATAAGTGACCCCAACCGCCACACGTCCCACCACAATTCCATTGAACAGCCGACCTGTATCGATTCTTCGGTAGAAACATCGATGTTGACTTGGGAGTCGACTTCACAAACCATACGTACACGATCGCTTACGAAGAAAAAATAGTCACACTTTGCACTTACGACAGGATCAAAAGCGCTAATGTGCCACAGTGAGCGCTATCTGTTTGGTCCTTCTCAGAGCCAAGTACAGGTGTATGGTCGGGCGAGCATGAAATAGCTTTCTCATCATACGCTTTGCTCTTCGATTCAAGAGGTCGTTAGTGAGATATAGATACACTGACTACGCACAATCGGGCTCGCCCTATGCTGTCAGGGGACTGGGGAAATGTTTCTGGCGAGGCTCGTTTGGGTTAATAGTAAGCACGCAAACCGTAAAAAGGTGAAAAATGAGTAGGATAAATAAGCATCAATTGGAAACCACAAGATTTTATCCATAATCACAGATAGAATTGGTATCGAGAGTATAGGACAAATGGTTGGAAATGTCAATTAATTACCTGTGCACACACAAAAACAAAAACATCCCCCAAAACGAGCCGTATCCGGTGCATTACTTGGTTAATATCAATATCTTGCTAAACATTAAGAGGGCGTTTGAAGCCACACGCATGTATGCATGTAATTCCGCTGGTAATTGCCAGCACCATCGCGTTACAAACTGATAAGCGCCGAAACGTGGGTGTGTCCGTGACGTCGACCGCGACGAGAAAGCACGCAGGTCGTCAAGCAAAGTGAGACAGTGAGTCTTTATCATAAATTCTACGGATTTTATCATACTAAAAGCAATCCAGGCGTTGAAATCAGAGCGTAAACTCAACACTATAAGCCAAGTTGCTTATTCAGTTTGTACCAGCTGACACTTCTCAGTCAAAATGCGTCTAAGCACGCAACTCATCCTTCTTGCGGCTCTGGCCGAGATAACACTTGGAGTTAAACATCATGATTTTAAATCGTGCTCGCAGTCTGGGTTCTGTCGTCGCGGTCGTGCGATTGCTAAACGCGCTGATGACGTTGGTGCAAAATGGGCATCCCCTTATACTATTGATACCACCAATCTAAGGATATCCCCTGACCGAAGTAAAATCACTATGCCTGTCAAGTCTTCGATTCACCCCGAAGTCAAGTTTCAGCTCAGCGTTATCGTCCACGAAGATGGTACGGCGCGTGTCCGAATGGATGAGGTCGACGGACTAAGGAAGCGTTATGACGGTGCCGCCGACTGGGCGCTAGCCAGCATTCCCGATGCACGTGGTGTTGACTGGAAACCTGTCGATGGTGGTGTCGAGGGGCGATGGGACGGGGTCCTGCTACGTGTCACGTATGAGCCCCTGCTTATCGAGCTTGTTCGCGATGGGCGCGTCGAAATGTCAGTCAATGGACGCGGGCTTCTTCACATGGAGCACTTCAGGAATAAGCCCGAGCCCAAGACTGAGGAAACCAATGCCCAAGGCGCCGAGGGTGAACAAAAGGTTATTAAGGAACCCGAGCCTGAGATTAACGCCTGGTTTGAGGGCGAGACGGAGGATGCATATTGGGAGGAGACATTCAATTCATGGACGGATTCAAAGCCTAAAGGTAGGAACGTTCTCATTATGTTTGGCTCGAAATGACCTTACATTTACTAGGGCCGGAGTCCTTCTCTCTCGATATTACATTTCCTACCCACGCCCATGTTTACGGTATACCCCAGCATGCCGCTCCGCTATCTCTGCCCACCACTACTGGAGAGGGATCCTTCTTCGACGACCCATACCGCCTGTATAACTTGGATGTATTTGAGTATGAGGCGTCTTCTACCATGCCACTCTACGGTTCCATCCCTCTTCTTCATGCGCACAACGAGCATAGTACCGTGGGCGTTTTCCTTGCTGTTGGCTCTGAAACATGGATCGATGTTTCTCGTACACCCGACGCAGCTGGTACCCGTACACATTGGATCGCTGAGTCTGGTATCATCGATCTTTTCATTCTTCCAGGCCCTGGCACACAAGAAATCTTCTCGCAATACGCTCGTTTGACCGGTAATCCTGTACTACCCGCTCTCTGGTCGCTTGGTTACCACCAATGTCGATGGAACTATATTTCTTCGGACGATGTACGTGGTGTCCAGAAGAGGTTCGACGAGGAAAACATGCCTGTTGATGTGTTCTGGTTGGATATCGAGTACGCAAAGGATCACATGTACTTCATGTGGGATGAAAAGACATTCCCTGACCCGGTTGAAATGACTAAAGATGTCATGGCCATTGGGCGCAAGGCAAGTATAATTTCTTTGGTCGTGTATTCACTCGTTGACTTCCCGGATTTTAGATGGTTGTCATTATCGATCCTCACCTGAAGCGCACTTCCGACTACCCGGTGTACACTGCTGCGAAAGAACTCGACGTACTTGTCAAGCGTCCGGGTGGAAAGGACGAATTTGAGGGATGGTGTTGGTCTGGTTCAAGCGCTTGGGTCGACTTTTTCCATCCTAGCAGCTGGGATTGGTGGAAGAGGCTCTACAAATTCGATAAGCCTGCGGTCCAAGGCGAGGAGAAGGCTCTTGATTGGGCTTGGAGGGCTAGTTCTGAGGGCATTCATATCTGGAATGAT
This sequence comes from Rhizoctonia solani, assembly GCF_016906535.1. Lineage (NCBI taxonomy): Eukaryota > Fungi > Basidiomycota > Agaricomycetes > Cantharellales > Ceratobasidiaceae > Rhizoctonia > Rhizoctonia solani. The sequence continues at coordinate 1,562,086 of NC_057382.1, forward strand.
ATGAACGAGGTACGTTTAACTGGATGTATTCTCACTGATCGAAACTTACGGTTATTTGTAGCCATCTGTTTTCAATGGTCCAGAGATTACCATGCAAAAGGATAACGTGCATTATGGTGGATGGGAACACCGTGACGTTCATAATATCAATGGAATGCTTTACGTACGTACGCTATCTGGTTGGTTAAATCCACAGCTGATCGAATCATCTTTGAATAATGGCGTGGTGCCCCGTTGCGCCAATACTCCTCTGTTCTACATCATGCCCAACATTGCTCCATGTTCTGTATAAAAATTCCTTTATCTCGGGCTTATAGCACAACATTACTGCTCAAGCCGTTAAGGAAAGATCGACTCCTGCTAAGCGACCTTTCGTGCTCACTCGTTCATTCTTTGCTGGATCCCAGCGTCATGGAGCAATGTGGACTGGCGACAATATGGGTACCTGGGAGCACATGGCTGTTGGTGTCAAGATGGTTCTTGCAAATAATATTGCTGGGATGAGCTTTGCTGGATGCAAGTAGCCCTTTTCCGTCTGTGAGGGTATCACCACTAATAACATGTGCTCCATTAGCTGATGTCGGCGGGTTCTTTGGCAACCCTGCTCCTGAGATGTTGGTGCGATGGTATCAAGTTGGCGCATTTGGTCCTTTCTTCCGCGCCCATGCACACATCGACACGAAACGTCGCGAACCTTATCTTTTGGAAGAGCCGTACAAGAGCATGGTTCGCGACATCCTGCGCCTGCGTTATTCGCTGCTACCTGTTTGGTACACAGCATTCAGAGAGACCAGTGTGACTGGTATGCCGGTCTTGAGGTAGGTTAACACTTGGCATATGCAGAAATGTTCTCATCCACCCTTTGATCATTAGACCCCACTACGTTGTTTTCCCTAAGGACAAGCAAGGATTCGCTATCGATGATCAATATTACATCGGAAACTCGGGGCTTTTAGTCAAACCTGTCACTGAGCCTGGGGTTGAGAAGACAAATGTATACCTTGCTGGAGCTCAGGTGCGTAACCTTGATCCACCCTTACGAATGAATCATGACATCACACACAGCCCTATTATGACTATCAAACTTACGAGGTCTATCAGGGCTCTGAGCCTGGTAGAAACGTGACGGTGCCTGCTCCTCTCGAAAAGATTCCCGTCTTTGTACAAGGTGGACATGTCGTACCCACACGCCAACGCCCGCGCCGTTCGTCCCCACTCATGAAAAACGATCCATTCACGCTCCTTATGGCACTCGATAGCCAAGGGTCGGCAGGAGGTGATTTGTATCTGGATGACGGAGAAAGTTATGCTCACGAGGACGGGTACTTGGTTTGGCGCCAATTCTTTGCCCAAACGGCTGACGAAGGATTGGTGATTGCTGGAGACGACCTCGTAAGCGATAACCTCGACCGAACTGTCGATCAAACGGCACTGGAGCAATACAGCCCAGAGAACGCCTTTGCAAAGAGCATTGCTCAGGTTCGCATTGAGAAAATCATTATCCTTGGGAGCAAGAAGCCCAAGACCGTACTTAACGATGGCCTTCCGCTCGAATTTACCTACGAGGACGGTGTCACCTTTGACCAAAACAAGGATGGTCGTGCGAGCGTGTTGACCATCAAGAACCCGGGCGCATTTGTTGTCAACACCTGGGGTATATATGCTCAGTACTAAGAGTGGGTAGTCGTGTGCTCTTTGGAATAAAATAAAACAATTAGGAAGTGTTGCGCTTTGTGTTAATATATGTGTCTTGATAAAACAATTTATTTACAAGTGCTTGTATAAACATAGGCCGTATCAGTCAGGGCACTTGCCAGACTTGCAACCAGTTGCGGTATCTGAGGGCAAAAGGGTTATGTAAGATATGATGAGATAAGCTAATATATGAGAGGAGGCGCAGTCTTGCGTAGCGACTGGGACAACAGTCTAGGTGTTCCAACGATCCCTGACATATGTAAGCAGAGATGATCGGAAGAACCCCGGTAAAATATAACGTAAGCCTCTCAGCCCAGGCAAGAGTCACGTCGCCTAGGTATGGCGTGAGACTGGACAAGGTTGTGATCAAAGGACGCTTACTAAGAGTGAGATTGTGACATATGTACATTCAATGTACATGCGAGTCTCAAAATACATGATTTCAACATTAATGTATGACACTTGAAATCTGAGCTAGCCAAACCGCATTTTGCGAACCGGGCTCGAGACAGATCCTGGAGATTAGCTCTCTTCTGCGGTGGAACAACGGGGGTCATATGCGCGGGTAGCATTGGCGTAGTCAAGACTTGGCATTGAGAGCGAGGTGACGCTGGACCAACAATAAGTTCAGAATAGGTCGTGCCCCCGCTATTTGGCCTCTGGGGGGCTTTGTTGTCCACTTGAGAGTCCCTACGGCAACGCTATCTTATAGTTTCCGTAGGGGCTGGTCGCGAGCCTAGGCACTTGCCACGCCGTCACGCGCCCTAAATGTAACATCAGCGTCATCGAGAATCATCGAAATGAATATGGAGATTGCCGAATCTACGATTCAGGTCTCCGAGCGGGGGACAACCTGAGGCATTATTCCCTCGTTTAACTGGCCATGTGAAAGTGTTAAATGGGTTGACACTTTAAGCAACACCTGAACCCATTGTTGTGTGGCACAAGAGGCTTAACTCCGGACCACAGCCATGGTTACCACATATTATTCGCTTTCTGTACGTATGTACCCAATTGTTAGACTACCATTCAGCTTGGTGGGTATCGTTGGCCATGGGTCTGTTACTTTAAGGCATTCCAGAACAATGGCCACGCACGCACATAACCGTTTGCATCACCTGTCGCGGATTCGTTCAGAGCAGCGAAAGCGATCCGTGAACCGAGAGGCGCAGCCTCTCTAATTGGCTAGTTTCGATGAGAAACTAAAGGAAATGGTTCGCCCGCTCATAACACAGCACATCTTACCAAAGCACCTGGCTTTCCTGTAAGAAAAATTCTCGTTTGTACACCTCACGATTGCACATGTTTTTTTGCTCTCGAGAGCGTTTGATGTCGCACTGGCCTGGACTGAATTTGAGACTCTTCATGATGTTCGTCTCCCTATCATTTACAAACAATCTCCAGAAGAATTGGCTTGGGTTATAACCTGCCCTTCGCTTCATTTAAGTGGTCCAACCAGTATTGGATTGGAGCTCCACTTCTCTCACAGATCAAGTTCGTCGCTTCTGCCGAGAGCACTTCGCCGGGTCTTGATCTAAATCGTTCGAATAAAGGCCTTGCACACCTTGTCAACCAACTATTTTCGAGCCTCTCATTCCCCTGCGGCCTGTCACGGTACCGTTTCTTGGTGTACCTAGATTTAATTGTTAAGTCTCAGGCCCTTACCAGTGCTTAAAATTAAGCCTGGAAGTTATGTCGGCTACTCCGTACGGTCCGGACTTCTTGCTAACTTGGAGACGGCAATGTACGACATTCGTCTCAGCATGTGAGGATTTATACCTTGTTTCATAAGGCCATTACACTGAAGCCCAACTATAGCACACTGGGGGGCAAGTTTTAGTCTTCTAGTGTAACTCGGATACGTCGCTAATTACGTCGTTCTGGTAGTCGTCGGCTATGCATTGTTAGTTTATGATCATATGTTGACATTTACGGATGAGGTGATGTCGATTCTAGCGCCCTATACTTGTGTATGTTGAATGTCTACATAGATCCAGTTCATATGGAAGGCAAAAAAATCCCCAGTTGTGGCAATGTTCCTGCTGGTCAGTGTATTTCTATACCCCAAGATCAAAATCTTATAGCTCCCTCTAGAATCGATATATCACTCCAATCGTATTAGCTATTGACGTGCGTGAACATCATAGCTAAAAATCATCCACGGTTTGGTCTCAATGAAAACTTTAGCTCTACGACAAGGGAGGGATTGCTACATATTCTTCGCATACGTTGTAAGCTCACTCTAACCAGCCCGTTACCGAGCGGCTATGATTGATCTTGGCGATAGTTGTATAACTTGGTACTTTGTGGAGGCCATGTGGTACATTATTTCGTTTGGTATTACTCATGCTCTCGTAGCTATGCGAGTAAGCCTTGCTTCGACCACGCTTGACAAGCCCACTGGTTGACTATATGCACCGTCAGGTTATGGCGATCTGGGGACGCCCGCGATGGATCGTTTTTTTAGTTTCTAGCTTTTGGCTGCTATACTTTTGCTCAACATTCGGCGTGGGTGTGTTTTTTCATCACAGCCTTTTACTTACTGATCGCTAGTACAGATTCTGTTCGCCTCACTCATTACCAAAGCCAGTAAGCCTTGCCTAAACATTTATCCTGACGACGCCATTCAACCTGGTAAAACCGTTTAGACACGGTTCATTTCGAACCTCTACTCAGAGTCTGTTACCTCAGTGTAAGTGGCAGTGAAGGAGTTGCACACCTCTACTTACTTACAGCCTAACTCACAGATTGCTCCTTTCCTGTAAGCCCGAAGTCCCCAGGAACCACTCAAACAAAAAACACGTGCTATCATTTCTGATTGCTCTGTCATTCCCCCGCAGCTGGAGTTGTTGGGTTCCTCCCCTTCTCCTTGAAATCGTGCTTTTTACCCTGTCTTGCATCCAGGCCCTTCGAGCCGGCAAATTCACCGCCCGGACGCCCATCATTCATGTTTTATTCCGTGATGGTATGTGCTAAGCATCGCATTACCCTTCTCGACGCGCATATACTCACATCGCCGAACTGCCCTCAATTTTAGGCGCCCTGCATTTTGTGGTTATTCTTGGTTCGTTTCAGCCTTTGCTTCCACGGCCAATCAATATTCTCAGACTGATCGTTCACCTGCTTTTCTCCTCCAGCCTGTTCGATCTTCAACATCATCACATGGCTCGTCGCGCCACCAACCCTTGTTGCCCTAGCGAAATAGTTGCGTGACTACATACCACACGTCTCGGCTCTTTCCAGGACTTATTACTGATGCTCGTTACATAGCTTCGGTCTGGCGATGGTAAACGTGATGATTTCTCGCCTGGTTCTTAATCTCCGGAGTTGTCAGGCCCAATCCAGGTCCCACCATTTTGTGGCCACCCCAGGAGGAGGACTTCAGGTACATGTTAGTATTGAGGAAGTCGAACTTGATGGAGCCATATGGAAGTCCCAGGATAATGACTATGAACTGGACGCAGAGACTGGTAGTCGAACGCGAATCAGTCCGTCTCAGCCTATACATCAATTCTAAAACACTAAGCTTTTTATGCTGTCTTGCTGTGGCATAGCGTGCTCTCCTTGGGACCCGTAAAATGAGTTTATGTATTTTTTATTGGTTTGATCTATATATGGCTACGGTATGCTCTGTTGAAGTACAATATATCGAGTAATAATTTTACACAATTCCAGTCTCCCAGTGATATGTTCGGATACATTGAAACCAATAAAGAAAAGAAAAGGAGCGACTAGCATAGTCTATACGCGCCAAGGCAGGAATTAAACGATATGAAACTTGCTATCTTTTGAACCTAGCCGGTAATACCTGTCACTCGACTTGATCTGGTTCAGCTGAATCCGATCTTGTGGTGAGAATGCGCCTATGCGCACTTCATCGCGGGACACAAATACCACGCTGCGATCAGGTGTGCCATTGTGAGAACGGTTAGAGGAGATCTTGGCACTCATTTCGTATCCGTAGTGATCGTCAGATGTGGTTTTCCCAGAGTTCGTAGGCATAAGATCTTCTCTACGTGAGCCACGGAGATTTAGCACAAGCCTTGCACCCATGGTTGGTACGATACACAGAACGAAGCTGACAAAGTAATGTAGGTAAGTTTGTAGATCGAAGTGTAAATATTCATGCTTACTATTTTGAAAGAGCGACTAGAGTAGGTGGAGCGAGGAGCCAAACCATCATGTTGAACATGCTGCACAGGGATATTACTATGAAGTAGATGATACCTGTACTCGTGTTCGATATTGTTTGATTTTCTATCACATTGAGTAAGACACTCACCGTCACGATATAAGACACGGACAACTGGTGTATTGACTTTATTCTTGGAATGCTCGATAGCCTTAATCACCTGGAAGACCGACCCTTTATTCTTCAGAGACTACAAGATGATTCAAGTCGATGTATCACTCACCGTCATGACAAACACAAATAATTCGAAAATGAGCGCAGGGAGCCAACAAGTCCATCTATCAGACCAATGGGCGTTGAGCCTCGATCAGATCCAGAGACATCGAACTCACAGGTACGGCGACACTTCGGCGAAACACAATCTAAACAGTGGGTTATATGCGACAGTGTCTATTGATTATATGGATCAGCCTCGGATTGCGGTCGCCAGAATCAACCCCGCTTACGAGCAAAATCTATCTCGAACTTGAATGCGATCTGTAGGAGGAAGTCCGTGTTTAGGCCTAAATCGCAAACTCTATACCAGGAAGTGGCCCACCACCGTAGTAACCGTAAAGTAGGCTACAAAAAGGAGCGCGAGTGTGATCGACAGCCAGCGCGGTCGGCCCCATATAGCATGAACCTATCGTTCGGCCGTGTTCAGCCTAATCGTAGACATCAATCCAGCAAAACTCAACATACACGAAGCGCAACGAGTGCATGGATGAGGCTGAAGGCGACAAGGTTCCAGGCCGATTCAGCAAAATACCAGTTGACACAGCTGCATCATGTGTAAGCAAGTGTTTGGTTTCGGATACGGATATACCGGACTTACAAAGTCTGCGATAGGAAGTTCGCTAAACCGCCTTTGTCGTAGACCTGTTTTATGTCATAACATGGGCTTGAGTCAGGAATTCTTAAACGAGGTACGTGAGATATGCTAACTTACATCAACAATCAACACCAAGGGCGTGATATACCGATTCTGACCGGAAAATGTCGGTAACCATTGAGAAAGGCGAACGCGAGCTGGCTCACCAAAACAAAAAAGACGGAAACCCATGATCGTTGTTGTTTCCATATGAGCTCGACCTATGGTGAATCAGTCGGACTGTCTATATCAAGTAGGAGGACCGGCATACCTCTTGAGGAAAGGTCAGGATGTGATCATATATCAGAATGCAGAACCCAGCGACTTAAAGGCTAATAAGCAAACGATATCCTAATTCGTGGACCGATGGTAACTCACTAGCCAGACATCTGGAAAGGGGGATCAGCATTTCAAAAGCATATAGGGCTGTTTGCTATCGTACCTGCTCGCAAGTATGTGGTGCAGGGCTATTTCCAACTCGTGCAACTGTGCAGCCATCGCCAAGTCAGTCGACACCATCCTAGACTGGGGGGAACGAGCGAAAAGTCCAGAGGTGACGACGAATGACCGGGTTATATGGGCCCATATGGAGATCAGAAATGTTGCTTATGAATACAGCTGCCGAGACTCTCGGAACAGGAGGTCGTCCGGAGAGGCCCATGTGCAAAGTTTCTCCAGGTCCACTCCACGTGGGACCGACCCCGACAGTAGAGTTCTTAACCCGGTGCCGTGGAATAATTCAAATTTTCTCCATCCCTCACGTGATGCACAAGCTTTTCTTCGGTCCTTGCGACCCTCACTGTCGTCGTGGTTTGGTGCTAAAGCGAGAAAATTATGCATTGCGAGTACTGATCTTGCATTCTCCCTTGGCGGTGGCTCTCCAGACGCGCAGTTTTGACCACCAATGTTAAACGTTCAATAAATTTCAAATAGCAGCATCTGGCTTCGGTCTTCGTATGCACCGACACGGATGATGGTTGTCAAAGACGTGTGAATTATAACAATAAAAATTTAAGTGTGTAAAAATGTTATATAAATGTTCTAAAAATCTTTGAGTACAAAAGAAAGGGAGAAAAGAACAGCATGCACAGCTGTTAATCCAGAATCGGAATCGCATCAAATTCTACCTGGGACCTACCCTCCGAGATTGATAGTGTGTAGTACTTGGCTTGATTTGATCCAATTAAATTCGATTACGGGAAGAGTGATAATGCTGTTCAGGCTCAACCTTGGGTAAAAAGGAGCCAAGTCTGTCCATGGCCATAGAAGACTTATATGATAATCCTCTCGAGGCATGCATTTCGTACGCACTTTCGTCGACAGTCGACCGACCTGTGCGCATGACATCATCGCGGCGAGAGCTTCTGAGGTTCAGCACGGGCCGGGAACCCATCACAGCTACAATAGAAAGAACAAAGCTGCATTTAAATAGTGAGTTAGAGCGAATGGCAGACCCACGTGGATGGGATCTGCTTACTATTTGGATAACGCCACAAGCGTGGGTGGTGCCAACAACCACACCATCATGTTGAACACACTGCAGCAACAAATGACAACAAAGTATACTATCCTTGAGAGCCAGTTATCCTCGGATCTTGTCGGTTCAACTCTATCAGTCGCCTACCATCACGATATAATACATATAAAACAGGTGTATTTATGTTTTTACGTGAGTGTTCGTTAGCCTTTATCAGAGTCAGAATAAAGAGGAATGATTCGAATACGAGTGCCGGAAGCCAGCAAACCCAGCTGGGAGGGTCATGTGAGTCCCTATCGGGAGCAAAAAGAAGCAATGAGCTCACAGGTGTGGAGATATTTGAGCAAAACATATATGGAAGAGTTGATTGTATGCGACAGTATCTACCAATCTGTAATTCAGTCATACGATGTTTGCGTATCTTACTTTTACTTACATCCAAATTCGATTTGGTACTTATATGCAATCTATAAAGCAATCATGAATGCTAAACAGGGAGCATTCCAACTGACAGCTCACCACCGCAGTCACTACAAAATAAAGAGCGAAGACAACCAAAAGGGTCACAGAGAGCCATCTCGGTCTTCCCCAAATCGCATGGACCTGATACATAGCCCCAGATCAGAATTCATCCTCCCAAAGGAAACGAAAGGAATGAGACGGTATAAAACGAAAACCTACTCGAAGAGCAACGAGCCCGTGAATCAACGCGAAGGCATACAAGTTCCAGATAGTCTCCCCGTAGTACCATCCCAAACAACTGGTCCGGGTATCAGATTGGTGTTCTACGCGACCAAGAAATACGGAGCTCACAAGGAATTAGGAATATAGTGGGCCAGCCCCCCCTTATCATGGATCTATTTGGCCCTGTCGGTGCTTGCAATGCTGCATAAAAACTATGCCACATACGTCCACTATTAGCACCACGGGGGTAATGTATCGAATCTACCAAAATTGCTTAGCGATAGCAACGTATTCGTCCATCAATAGATACCGACCAGGACGAAGAAAACAGAGACGAGCGATCGGTTTTGTTTCCAAATAAACTCGATCTGAAAGTAAACCTTAATTAGTAAACTTTTGTGATACAAGGTCTAGGAGAGTCTCGTAATTGCCTCATCAGAGAACGTCAAGGAATGGTCGTAACATAGAATGCAGAACCCCGCGACTGGGAAACATCAACGAGCACTCTTTATGCATGGGTGCTGGTATATTACTCACTGGCTAAACATCTAACAGATATGATTTAGTAAACGAGTGTGCCTGTATGTCGTCTACGAAGTCACGACCTACTTGCTCGCAAACACGTGAAGCATTGCAATTTCAAGCTCACGTAGAGCATGAGCGAGGGTCGGTGATATTAGTGCGGTCATTTCATTGACACTCAATCTAACCAATAAAGTCCACGCGATAGGCCGTATGCCAGTTAGTAATGGAGGAAAGAGAAGTAAGATCAACCTGTGCACAACGATGGAATGGCCATCGCACTTAAATCATTGGGTCGAAAAAGCCTAACAAGATGGCTGAAGTCTCGTCAGGGGGAATTATGGCACGTGAGGTCTGAGCTCTAATCGCAGATTGTACAGAGGGCGCGGACGAATCAGGAAAGGTCGATGGACGACCTGCTTCATCGTTTTGCCTTTACGATGTGGCTGGGGTCTTGAACGGGCCAGTGAAGTGGCGCGGAATTGCCCGGATTTGCCTTGCCCTCACGATTAGATCCTGCCGATTTACTACTCCCATGACTATTTAGTCAGTTGGCGAGCTTTATGGAACTAGAAGTACGAGATTATTTACTAAAGCTTGAATCGCCTCTAGTGCATGGTGAATAGCTAATACGAACTAGCCAGGTGCCGGCCCGATCATCGTTCGCGGTGAAATTTTGGAAATACCCTCTTCTTCAGGTACAATCATAAGTTGCTGGGCCACTCGTTTCATGTTACGACGGCTTGGCACACCATCAAAATCAACAACTGCAACCTTTTGTAGCTACTCCTCCCTATACCTGTGGCTATGATATGTGCGGTTCTTTCGAATTCGGGGTATCCCCGAGCCAGAACATGTAGAATGAAGTTTAGTCGAGAAAAAAAATGGACGTGGCGCAAATCGACCATCGGTGGATAGGAACAGACGACTCGTGGAGTTATAGACAATGGCAGGAAAGCAAATGTTGAATATTCTCATACTGGATGGTTCCGATGAAATTTCAATACGGGCACACACTGCTTAAGGAAGCAAGTCGGAATATGTGACCCCTCTGTACGTACAAGGAGCCAACTTGAATTATCCTTGAACTACTCAAGATGGAGCCACAAAAGGTAGCATAGTATATGGGATGTTTTGAACTTCCTGTGTGTTGTAACTGCGCTATACGAGTGAGCTGTAATCTGAATCTTAATACGACTACAGATCGTTTTGAGTCTGGTATGGCCAATCCGCCTCGCTCGGATGCACTTCAGTGTGCAAGGCAGTAATCCGCATGCTAAACCACTTGCACTGGGGGGGGGGGCAATGAGCTTTGTACTGCAATGAGGTTATTTTTTGATGTCGGAATGTAAATGTATTCAATCACAAGTATAGCAACTAGTAGCCCTATATTCCAGCTCTTTACCAGTGATTTTTTACAAGCCCTCAGTGCAGTTGAACCCTACTGGAGTAGCAACATTACTGCATTTGATTCTTGCACCAGTCCCATTAACCTTTATCCCATTCATACCATCAAATCGGACGTTCTGGCATGGTGCGGCCCCACTACACTGGAGTCGTGCAAGGATGTTGTAGGTGATGTTGCCAGTCATTGGACCTGATTGTTGGGTGGGTATAAAAGATAAACACAGGTCTCAAGGTAGAATGTGTTAGGCCGGACTTACCCCAGGTCACATCTGAGATTTGAAGGGTGGAAGTGTCGCATCCTCCTGTAGCTCCTGAGAATGAGGTACATTGGGTAAGTTGGACGGGCTGTTGGTACACGTCTATCAAGTGGAAGTCTTTCCAAGCTGGTGAACGAAGACGTGCGTCAATCTTGTGAGAGGTTTCAAAGTAAAAGTACAGGGCAACTCACTGATATTGCGAACTACGCCAGTTCCACCACCACCTCCATTGGGAGGATAACTCTGTTGAATACCAGTCCATGTTTTGATATAGCCTGCATAACGGGTTCCGATACATGTGATATTCCTAGCAAGCACGTTTTCGATATATTCGTAAACGCCGTTGTATTGCCCTGAACAAAGTTTAGTATTACTTATGAATTATAGCCGCGCTCTAAAGTGTACCTATGGAGCCCATTGCAATTCCGAGGCCTCTCCGCAGTATCATATTCTCCATCAATATGTTAGTCGAATTTGCTTTAAGTGCTAAATTCGCTCTTGTTTTAGTTTATGTAGAATGCTAACAGATTATAGAATGCATACCAATACTGTCGTCCCCGTTGTCAATCTCCCAACCCCGGAATGTGATACGATTCGACGCCAGAGTATCCGCACCATCCGTATTCCGTGCAGGGTAGCCGTTGCTTGAATGACTAGAAACAAAAATATTTTCTAGGAGCACGTCTTCTGAATGTGCAATAGTCATAGTCCTACAAACTATGGTTACTGGGCGAAGTTAATTGTTAGGTATCCCGGATACTTACCACATCTGACTTTGTACAAAGCGAAGCCCCTCAAACACTGAGTCTTTGGTTTTCCAAATAGTCAAGGAGTGCGGTTTGCCTGGAAGATTTGAAACTCCTTTGGTGTAGTCATACCTTCGAACCTAAATCAGTTTAACGAGCCATAGGGTCTCCATTTGTACCAACCAAATCTTTTGTAGGACCCCTGTCAGTTAAATGTTATAGTTAGCCAAATGAACTTGACTCGCCTGCCCATTTCCATCTATAGTTCCATATCCAAAACCATGTACTCGGAGATTTGTACCTCCTAAGAACCAAGCGGAACTCTGATTTTGGTATCCGATTGGTAGACTATTATTAAGCCAATACTTGATATCAGTGCCCCACTGGATACGTATAGTATGTCAATGGATCGAAAGATACGTCGACGCCAACCGACTCACTAGGAGCGTCCCCTTAATATCAACGGTACAGTTAACTAAGCCGGTGGTGTTCATCACTCGCTCGACATGGTAAGTCGCATTTTGGAATTCAATACGCCCGTTATGACCGCACTGATCAAACGCATCGAGGATTGCTTGCGAGTCATCTATGCCCTCCCCGCCTGGAGTAATAACACACGTAGAGCCCGTTCGGTTCATGAGGCCGGCGGTGGCAAGTCCCCAGAACGAAGCTACCAATGAAGACTGAAGCAACCGAGTTACAAGCATCGTTGATAATGGTGTACAGAGCAAGATTCTATGATAAATCTCATTTTATAGTGTTGTGCCTATCTTCGGGGCCCGGGCCGGCTAGTTATCATGAGAGTGCTTTGAAGAGCTCAACACAGGCCGTAGAAATCCTAAGGGGTTACCGAAGGTCGAGCACTTCGTCAGGCGGTCCGAGCCCGCCGCCACTTCCTAATGGAGGATTTAATCCGCCAATTTTCAACGATGATTTGGAGAAGTGACTTCCAGAAGCCAGAATCCACCTAATTATAATCAAGTGCTACTGTAGCTTGGAGTAATTGACCCAAATCGACAAGTGGAGCAGTTGGGTTTACCAAGAGGGGAAGGGAAATCGTGTGTTTGGGCGTTTTATGATTACATAGCCCACAGTGCCATCGTGGACTATATTCGTCCAATCCCACAAACGGTCTATATGCGCCTTTCATCCCTTTTACTCAACTATAACCATGCCGACAACCCTCAAGTCGCCTCTTTCAAAGCCTGAGCGGAAGCTACAAGAAGCCTTAAATTGAAAACCACAGGATTTGAATAAAGTTGTACGGTATCCAATAGTAAAGTTCTCAGGCAAAACGTTATATACGTAGGCATCAGTGGTCACCTGAGAGTCGGCTACACCTTCCCAACCGGAAATCAATACACTAAGAGTGTTCAAATCCGGCGGTGTGCATCAGGAAAGTTAACTATATATGCACATACATATACGCATCATATACGCGAACAGCCCGATAAGAGCACAGGTTAAGTTGGAGGATATCGATTGCAACAACCGGTATCCGCCGCCGTATCCTAACACCAACTTGAATCTGTTCTAAGCGAATAAGTCCGCGCCGCAACCCGCCACGCGCTCAGAGCCACAATGTGCAGTTTGTGAAAGTACGAGCTATGATCGTATAACAGCCATGGGCCCGAGAGAATCAGTTAGCTTGGCCACTCGGCCTTTACCGACCGATCAGAAAAGTAGCATCTGAGTCGGTATCCTCCGAGTTCTTCACTTCAGAACACCTAGTTCTCTGTACGCTACATGCTCGCTGCATCAATGTGGGAATAAAGCTACACAACCTGCATAAGAGATAGTTAAATGATATATGGGGGCTATAGGTAGCTCGGGCCAATATCAAAGGCTAGGGCTATTCAAAGGCTTAAAAGAGGATGTCATAACCAGAGCGGGCCGCATTCACCCCGTCTTCTTACACGCCAAAAGAACTGTACTCGGAAGACAGAAATTAATTATTTCGGACTAAAATTTTACAATGGAATCAATCAGTATGGGAAGAGAAGGCGCGAGGATTATCGGGAATATCAGAACTTGGGATTAGGATCGGCCACCGGCTCTATACTAGTTGCCAAGCCCAAACACAGCTATACGCGCACTCGGCATCCGTAACGTAGAAATGCCTGTATGTTATTTAAGGAGATTTATTTCTCTCTGTTATTTAATCCCACAAATCTTGCAATAAGGTAGTCGGATCAGCCTTCTTGCATCGCCTTTCCGTAACGCGCATCTGCTCCGGGAACCATGACGAAACATTGTCCTCGTTGGGTTTGAGGATCATCATTGCTAATGCCTTGGCACACAACGCAGCGTTAACCATCCCCTCGCCACTATATCCAGCAGAGACCCATTCTCCTGGTGGGGCGATCCGTGAATTTTTGTTGGCTGTTGGGACGTTTCGGCCGGTCAGGCGAGTAGGCAATTTCCCAACCCAAGGAAGAGCATCGGCAGAAGTGCCTATTGAACCAGACCAGATAGACTTGATTCTGTTTTCGCCATTCGCGTCGCTTGTTTCTATTTGATGATTTGGATCTTTAAATAGCACGCTTAGGGCGCCGCAAATGTGCGCAGCCCCAGTCGGGTCGTATGAGTCGTCAGTCCCAACACCGACTTCAAGCATCCCTTGTTGAGGGCTCTGAGCGAACCCGCCACCGAGCATGATCGTTCCGTCAGGACGTTGGGTGAGATAATCAAAGCCTTCAGAGTACAAGAACGAAAAGGATCTTGCGCCGAATTGAGTAGGCGAGTTGAGTGGCTGTGCAAAAGCTCGGTGGGATTGAGCGGTCATGGTTTGACGTAGAGGGAATATCTTGCCGCGCAGCCCGGGGACAAGATATCCAACGTGTGCATTAGTTGCATGGATAATATGCAAAGCGGTAATTTCTCCCTTTTCGGTTTCCAGAGTGTAGCGCGAATCTTCAGAACTAGGCTCTTTGATATCCTTGACAGGACAGTGAGAAACAATACAGAATCTAAATTTGTTACTTATAGTTAGACACATATCAATTTCATTAGCTGGGGTAGCGTACCGGTCTGGATATTTTTCTTCCAGTGATGAGAGTAATCCTGTCACCAACTTGTAGGGATTGATTGCTCCCGCATGACCTGTGATTGCACCAACACACAATGACGAAAGTCCGAAAGTCTGAGTCGTATGAGCTCTGGGGTCAGGATTGTGCATGGTATCAAGGAGCTTACGTTTTGTGCTTCGGATCCGTTAAATATTTTGATGTCCTGGCTTTCCAAAGGCATATCCTTTTGGAAGATTTTGACCTTCTCACAGGCTCGACGAAAGAGTGCCAAATCAAAATAGGCATCTACCGTCTCAACGCGACGAGCCTCAGTCCTGGCTTCACCCCCAACCTTTTCAGAGATGCGAATTACTTCATCGATATGGGCCATATTGAATCGTGTAGCCTTCTCAGCAAATTCCCTTCCGTGGAGGACATTGTATTTGTGGTAAAATAAATGTGGGTCGCACTTGATATGGCCGCCATTACGACCTGTAGCACCAGAGCACACATCACGAGCCTCCAAAATAACGATTTTGAGATCCGAAGCGTTTGGGTGCTCAAGCAGTGCCCGTGCAATAAGAGCGCCAGTTATACCACTTCCTATAATCACAATATCAGCCCGTTCCGGAAGGCGTGTCTGGGGAGCGTGTGGTAAACGAGCAGATTCAGGAACCGTGTTCAACCAGTGATATTCTGTTGTCGGAAACGAGGGAATGCCAGGAGATTGAGATATCCTATATAGAACGGCGTTATAATCGCTGGACAATCGTCCCACAGTCTGTAAAGCAGCTCTTATACTGGTCGCCACCGATGCTACAGAGCTGACTAGAGTATCCATTCCAAGATGCCAGAGGGAAATGAAGGTCCTACGCCACCAATGAGAAGAATTGAGATGATTAAATACTCAAGGTCGAGCTCGAATGATCCAGAAGAACGTATGATATTTGAGTGGTTCTATCATTTCGCCTGGTTGGGCCAAACGAAAATCACGAGTCACGATCACGATCAAGACTGAAGCACAGGGTTGATCTTATCTTATCGGCTCCTGAGTCAAATTGTCGATCATGACAATCTCCTAGATCAGCTATGACTTGGCTCAAATTCCTACTTACTCGCAACCACCACCATTCCAGTTGTGCGCAATGGCATCGATTGTTGATAAAGTTACTGAGCAAGCTGAGAAACTCGGTCTCTCATCTGAGAGCAAACCCAAAGGTATCGTGTCACGCGACGTCCAGCACACTGATAGCTAATCTGTGTGCTGGCTCATCACCCAGTCTACGTGGATGAGACTACAGGGTCTGACGACAAAGGGGATGGCTCTGAGGCATCTCCCTACGTAACTCCGGTTGCTGCACTGGGTGGGCCCCAAGGCACCGAGGTCGCCATCTTCATCCGCAAAGGACCATCGGACGAGTATGCACCTATCAGCGGGGCCGCACTCAAACGGGCCAAGAAGGGACTCGAGCAGCAAAAAGAGAAAGCAAAGAAAGCAGAAGCGGCGGCTGCAAAGAGGCACAGAACGCCAACGTGAAGCACAGAAGCTCGAAGAGAGCAAGAAGATTGTATTGAAGGAAGACCCATCGTTACCGTCCGCGATAAAGGCAAGTGTCCATTAGTTATATCTGCTCATATTTAACCAGGATATTGCGTTATTAGACAAAGATTCAAGGTTGTACTGAGCTACGCTCAAAACGTATCAGCGTTTCTGGTTGGGTTCATCGGTTAAGGCAGCAGAAGGGGCTTACCTTCATCGTCCTGAGAGATGGAACCGGTTACCTGCAATGTGTTCTCAGTGGCCAGCTAGTAGGTGTATACGTGTTTTTGGAGTACCGCAATTTCTTACTTGTCCTTTGTCAGTCCCAAACCTATGATGCCCTCGTACTGATGACCGAATCTACAGTCAGAATCGTTGGTACACTCACGGAGGTACCTGAGGGAAAGACAGCACCCGGTGGACATGAGCTAGCCGCTGACTACTGGCAATTGCTAGGAGCTGCCCCTGGAGGAGCCGAAGCGTACTCCACTAAATTCAACGAAGTAAGAGAGCTAGATGTCTGTATCGTCAAATAAATTCTGACCTAGCCTAATAGGAAACCGAGGGAGCAGTGCTGTACGACAATCGCCATTTGCTCCTTCGTGGAGAGACAGCCTCCGCTGTCTTGCGAGTTCGATCGGGTGTCTCTCGGCTTTCAGGCACACTTATGCCAAACACTCTTTGGTCGAAGTTACTCCTCCGTGTCTGGTCCAAACTCAAGTAGAAGGCGGAGCTACTCTCTTCAAGCTTGACTATTACGGCCAGCCAGCTTTCCTAACTCAAAGTTCGCAATTGTACCTTGAGACCTGCCTTCCTAGTCTTGGAGATGTTTTTTTGTACAGGAGAGTTTCCGTGCGGAGAACAGTCACACTAGGAGGTTAGTTGTTTTTGTTGCTGAGACCCAGAGACTTATAGTTGTGCAGACATTTGAGTGAATTCACTCATTTGGAGGCTGAGCTTGCTTTCATTACCTTTGATGAATTGATGACGCATATAGAGGCTGTAGTAAGCACCTGGCTCGTACCTGTACCTGTACCAGTGCCCAGATCTTAACTTTCTTGCTAGATATGCGAAACCATCGACACCTTGCTGGAAGACCCTAAGATGGCTGAGTTGGTCTACCAACTGCATCCCAAATTTGAGAAGCCCAAACGCCCGTTCATGCGAATGAACTACAAAGACGCTATCAAGTATCTCGTCGAGAATGGTATCAAAAGGAAAGATGAAGAGACTGAAGAAATGGTTGACCACGTTATTGGCGATGACATTGCCGAGGCAGCCGAACGTCAAATGACGGATCAACTAAACGTCCCTATCTTCCTCTATGGGTTCCCGAAGGAACTTAAGTCTTTCTATATGAAGAAGATTCCCGGAGACGAAGCTTTCACAGAGAGTTGCGACCTACTTATGCCGAACGTTGGAGAGATTGTTGGTATGTACTATATATTGATACGGTTTCGGAAATTCCCTCATTTCTGGCGATTAGGGGGATCTATGCGTATTGCGGATATGCAGGAACTCCTTGAGGGTTACAAGCGCGAGGGAATTGACCCTGCGCCATACTACTGGTGGGTTGTATTGGCTTGATTTTCAGGGCTACATATGACTTTAAATAGGTTCACCGACCAACGTAAATACGGCACATGCGAACATGGTGGATATGGGTTGGGTGTCGAGGTAAGACGCATATATCTATATAATGAGTTCGTGTGGTACTAAAACTTTGGTGATAGCGACTCTTGGCCTGGCTTACCAACCGCTTTACGGTTAGGGAGTGCTCCCTGTATCCTCGGTTAGTTTTTTTCGCTCGTTGTAGTACAGTCTACTGGCTAACGATTATGTTCATAGCTGGCCTGGTCGCGCCACCCCCTAAATATGTGTCCATTAGATATTTAGATAGTGTGAATATGGCGTGTTTTGACTCGGAAACAGTAATTCGGTGTTTGGTGAATAGAAGTCGATATACAATCAGCTAATCTGAAGTGTCGGAGCGTACGCGTCATCCGGTCCGGTATCCATAACAGTGCGGCCAGGCAGTTTCCACGGGCAAACCTCCGCTTTTCGAGGGATTGTACCTTTGCAATCACCCCGCCTCCACCTAGTTGGTGGATGACACAATTTCCCCAGAATCACATTAGCCTCGACCGTTGAGGTCATTAACATCGATCACTAGGCGCTTTCGGATTGAACCGGACTGACATCAACAAAGCGTGCAACGGACGCATTACATATAAGCGGGCCGTAGGTGGACACCTTATCAATATCCTGATCCCCACAACCACACACTCCCCTCCCAAAACATTGTTGGAAACCATGTTATTTCCCGCTACGTTTACCTTTAATAATGGTCAGGTTGTACCATCCGTCGGCCTAGGGTAAATCAATTGGTTTACGCCGATAGCTTACAATACTTATGATGCTCAATAGATGCTGGATGGGCCAGCCAGGAGAAGCCGAAGCCTGCTATGATATGGTCCTTAAAGGTCTCAAGGTTGGTCAATCTGTCACTTGTTATACTCAGAAACGAGGTCTCATGCCACCTTAGATTGGGTACCGTCACCTTGACACGGTAAGTTATGACAGCATATAGCCTGGATTCTTTGAATAATTGAGACTGCGGTACATAGGCATTTGGTTATGGTAGGACTTGAAATGCTCGGACGTGCCCTATCATTCTGATGTCTCGGAAATCAGGCAACGAAGAGGCCGTAGGAAAGGCTATTCGCGATTCGGGCGTGCCCCGTGAAGAGATTTTTGTTACAACCAAATTAACGTGAGGCGTTGCTATGTTTTTTCCTTAATATTAAACTACAATAATGCCATTTTAGATGGAAAGATCATGGAAGAGTGGCAGAAGCATTTGACCGCAGTTTGAAGAATCTTGGGCTTGATTACGTCGACCTGTACTTGATGCATTGGCCCCAAGCTGCCGACCCAAAAGGTGTGCAAGGAAATACTCCTTAATAAGTCTACTAATTTCGAGTCAATGCAACCGACTAGATAATCGGTTTCTGTCCCCTGAAGAAAGCCCGACGTATGTCGAGACATGGAAGGCCATGGAACAAGTACTCTCCAGTGGTACGATTACCCTCATGTGATTGCCTCTGAATTCGTACTCATCTGAAGGCTCCCGCCAAACCTATTTAAAGGTAAAGTTAAGAGTATCGGCGTGTCAAACTTCAGCATCAAAACATTGGAAGTCCTTCTTCCTGAGGCCAAAGTTATTCCAGCCACTAACCAAGTCGAGCTTCACCCATCGCTTCCATCTTTCAAACTTGTTGAATATTGCCAATCCAAAGACATTCTGGTAACTGCATTCTGCCCGTTAGGAAGGTGAGCGTTATCTTCATGAATATAGCTGGATTTTTGCCTCATCTAAACTCCATCAGGAACTTTAAACTCTTCGCGGATAGCACCGAGTTCAAATCTCTTAACGAGTCCGAGGGGCTGACCACTGCCCAGCTCTTGATCAGCTGGGCACTACAACGCGGAACTATACCGATCCCAAAATCCATTCAAGAAACTAGGCTCAAGGATAACTTCAACGTAAGTCTATTTTTAGTGACGGCACAGCGGTGGTAAATGATGTTAATATTTTGTAATAGGTCACACGGTTATCCGATCACGCAATGAACATAATTGACAACTTCCACAAGACTTCAGGTGTTCACGGTACTCTAGTGTTCAAGGATCCTCCCGGTGGAGCCTTTGGATGGACTTATGACCAACTTGGTTGGGGTATGGATAAGAATGGCAGTGTCATCGAATCATAATATCGATTTAAAAGAACGAAGCCCACAATATTCACAGAATATAGTAATCAAACATTTCAAATTATATGCGTTGTCTCTCGCAGATGCAACAATTGAGAAACCCTCAAACAGGGCATCGAATCAGTTCGTTGTACTACGGATTAGACAAATGCAGGTCCTATATCGGATCGTTTAGATATTTTTGAACGCTGGGCTCGTGAGTACGGTGCGCAGTCCGCGAAACATAAGTAGCGCCCAAGTTCATTGGGGTGGGCCAGGATATTGAAGCCCCAAAATTATGTGAAGCAGGGGAAACCCATATGCACAGTAATTAGTTCTATTTGTGATGATATCACATACTCGAATCTGAAAGCGATAGGCCAGAAGCCTCAAATGAAGCCAAGGTATGAATCTCCTGAGGCGACCCATCCTTTGGATCAATGGACTTGTGTGGTAACAAGCATCGTGGCAATTCTTTTGGGTCAAAGCCACGATGAACCCCAAAAGTGCGGCTTTTTGTGTCCAGAAAACCCACACTTTATATGCGGAGTGCTGGTGAAACCCGGCCAGTATTTGCATGAATACGCATCCTAGCTTGGCTGTGTGCTGTCGAACCGCGGATTCTGTGTTTCTGAGTGCCGATGGTTGACAAAATCTGGACATCGTACACATTTTCTGTATTGTTGGCGTTCATAGTAAGTGATAGCGTGCGCCAATTCTATAGGGAAGTCAATAGAGATACTGGAAACCGAGATGATGCATATATTCAACCGAACACGCATTTATCAACATTGTCGGAATACAATGGTTACGTGCATACATTCAATGGCTTCGATTATGGGACGATGTATCCATTACGATTAATGCTCCATCCCATTTGCTCCATTGTTCAACCAGCTACTGATCCTAGCTCCTCTAGCGTTTTCGCGTCGAGAGATCTATGCATTCCGGGTTTTTTGTGGTAGTTGTCCACAATCTCAAAAATGTCCTGCGGTAAGTTGACGATCTGATTAGACTGAGATTAGAGGACGTGTTTGGACATAGGCCATGCATTTTTTACCTCAAAGTTCAGTTTCAACCTTTTCTCACTCTTTGGTATCACGATAGTCCCCCTTTGCACACCCCAGCTCAATACCAGCTGAGAGGGAGAGATTTTCCTTGAAAGCGCTCCCCCCCAGTTTCTCAGACGCATGAAGTAACTCTGGGTCCGTATGGAACGGCGCTCTGTATTGTCCAAGCGGGCCATATCCTATCGCCTGGATTCCTTTGCTTTTACAAAGATCGACTAGTGCATGTTGAGGATTAGACGGGTTCAATTCTACCTAATTCAATAATTCAATAATTTAGTACCGAGTACTAACCCGACCCACTACATACTTCGTTGGCTGCTGGCACAATATTGGCTCTCTCGATTAGTATATTTAAGTTCTTGATGCTAAAGTTGGATACTCCAATGCTCCTGACTTTGCCTGGTTCGAATTCGAATTAGTGACAAGAACTTCGATTGAAAGGAGTAGGTAAGACCTGTGTCAAGGAGCTTCTCCATCTCAAGCCAGGTATCAACAAACGTAGGCGATTCTTCAGGATGATATACTTTGCCTAGCTTGTATGTCGAATCTTAGGTGGGGAGTCAATGGGAGACTGCACACGATGCCCTGACCTTCCATTGAGTCCAGTCGAGCCATGGGCCAATGCATGAGGTAGAGATCTATATATTCTAGGTTTAGCTTCTTTAGGCTTTTCTCTAGACCTCTCCGAGGATCATCGTGATCGTAGTCACTAATCAGAAATGAGCACGGATGCTGCCGAGCATTCATGGGCTCATTGGATGCACTAGTACTCACATAAGTTTTGTTGTCACAAATATCTCCGAACGGGGTATTTCCGAGTCTCTGGTGCCCTTCCAACCGCATCTTCGTTCTCTATGAGTAGACTCAATGGCGGCCAGAATAGATTGATAACCTAAATACATACCATATCTGGTAACCTGCGTAACAAATGCTAATAGGCGTACTAACTTCAAGGTCCAACATTGGCTCTTACCATATCAAAATGCCGATACCCAATCTCCAAGGCCTTCTTCACTATCTCATAAGATGCCTCCTTTCTTCCTGGAGCTCCCATCCAACATCTAACAAATTGTGGAGTTAGTTGGTAAGGGGGTACTGGACGAGTAGGTTGTCGTTTACCCGAGCCCAACCACAGGTATCTCCGACCCTGTATTTAGCTTGATACTAGGAATAGCCATACTGTTAACGTTGCTATCAGGGCTCTGATAGGAGACAGTGCTTGTTGTGTGAATGATGGTGGTAGAATAGTTCGGGTAAGTACTTATTTGTGATACCAGTCACTACACAGGCGCCCATCAATCAAGGAGCTTTTCATAGTGAGGTCATGCCCATGGGGATTATCGATTCCATGATTTAGACTTACTCCTGCCAATGGTTGGTGATGCTGAGGAAGGGTCTACGAACTAAGGTTCTTCTCTGCCAACGATATATACATACTGTGACCCCCTGAATTTTGTGGGTACCAATCTTTTTTGGACCTTGACGGATAGCATATACCACAAGCGGAGTTTGTCCCCTGTCGGCACTTATGCACATACCCATATTTTGAAACCAAGATAGATCAAACTATGATTATCTTAGGAGACAACACTTCCCTCTCTATCTAAACTCCAGCCCATTTGCTCATAAGTCCACCCGCCGACGGTCCCAGGGTCACGAAGAGTGTACTCATCCAAGGTCTTGTGCATTCCTGGTCCCTTGTGGTAGTTGTCAACAATTTCAAATATAGCCTTGGGCAGGGTGATGATCTACACGAATATTCAGTATAAATATTTGTTAAATAGAAGATTACACCAACATCGAGGTTTTGTTTAAGTCGGCTTTCATTGGAGCTCTTGGGAATTATGATGGTGCCACGTTGGACAGCCCAACTCAGAACTAGTTGTGAGGGAGTAACTTCCCTGGAGAGCTCTTTGCTAAGTTGTTCGGCTGCCCGGATAAACACTGGATCTGAGAAGAAGGGTGACCTGTACTGTCCGAGAGGGCAGTAGGCAGTAGGGTATATACCCTTGCTTCGACAGAATTCTATTAATTTGTTCTGAGGATAGCATGGATGGAGTTCGACCTATGGAAAATGTCAAATTTGGACACAAGCAAATACAATATAATTTACCTGGTTGACAACGGGTATAACCTTGGCCTTCTCCAAAAGTACATTGATATTTTGGATACTGAAATTAGATATTCCGATATTTTTGACCTTTCCTGCATCCAGGGCTATTAGCTGCGTACTGAAACAAAATCAGGCAACAAACCTGTATCGAGAAGCTTCTCCATCGCAAGCCATGTTTCCACAAATGTGGGAGACTCGTCGGGCTGAAGGATTCGTCCTTTCTCGTGACAGAAAATAAGTATAAAACGGTGTAAGATAGTTTGCTACCATCTCTACCACCTACCCGAGCCATGGGCCAGTGCATGAGGTACAAGTCAATGTAGTCCAATCCAAGAGCCATTAAGCTGCCTTCCAGACCCCGCTTAGGGCTGTCGTGGTCCCAGTCGCTAGTGGTAAACGGAATTCAGTGGTGCTCGGGCCAATGTAGAGACCAGGCTTGGGCACTCACACCAGCTTTGTAGTAACAAATATCTCAGATCGTGGAATACCTGATTCTCGAATTGCCCGCCCGACACCCTCTTCATTGCCTGTTGGACCGTGAATGACGCTCTCACAATTACCCCGCATACGTGGGGAACATACCATATCGAGAGGCCTATCAGGAACGCAGCCGGTATTACTAACCCCGAGCGCGCATCGGGAACTTTAGGAAACGACGTACTGTATCAAAATGACGATACCCTAGCCTCAAGGCAAGCTTAACCATCTCATAAGCCTGTTCCCCTCCCCCAACGGATCCCATCCAGCACCTATCATAATAATTAATGCCCCCATAATCTACGGTTGGTAGGGTAGGAAAAGGCTTACCCGAGTCCCACGGCTGGGATACTATCACCAGAATTTAGCTTGACTATGGGTACGTTTAGCGACATGGTACTTTAAACTATGAACAAAGGTTTAACGAGAGGTGCGAGGAGGAAGGGGGTAGGTGAACTTGCTCGGTATGTGCTGCTTTTATAAGTAGAATCTTCTGTGCGTGGAATTGGGGATGGTATGTGAGTCCGAACTCCGACCTTAATGATCGGCTCTGACAAATAGAGGTTCGATCAGAAAACAACCTACAAGTGATCGGGCATAGAAGCTTAAGATGAAGTCAAAAGTGGAGGCACTGTAGGTGAACGACGCGCTTCAGCACTCATATTCAATATTATTGATTCAACTTTTAATCTACAACAATTGGTATCAACTCATCGAAAGATGAGACGCTCACTCCGCAGTCCCAGTAAATGTTGCAGCGTTATAGTTGTATGTGGTCGGATTTGGGTCGAAATAAAAGTCCGGCTTCATGTCGACCAATGTAGCACCATCACGTGCCATGGTAGCTGCAATACCTTGACCCGCCACCAAGGAAATTCGGAGTTTAGATACCCCGGCGGGGACATCGAACTCCTCGGGTTTGGCGGGGTCGGCAGAGAGTGTAACTTTGGCGGGTGCAGTAGCAAAAACAACGGCCCACAAGGCATCCTCGGTCTGATAGAGATGTTAGAACTGAGACAAGTGCAAGTGTATGCATATATTCACCAGCTCAAAATCAGTTGGTTTTCCGATTGGGTCATCACTGGCATCCGCATGAGCAGGATGGGGTCTGGCTGTGAGGAAGATTTGATCCTTGTCGATAGTAGGGTATTGACCAGTTTTAAAGGCAGTTGCGTAGTAAGAAGTCATTTGGAGCCATGCTGGGGGTGAACCAAATTAGCCTCTCAGACATGTTACGAATAACGATAACGCATACCCTGATGATCAAAGCCGTCAACCCAGGCATTCGAATTGGGCTGTGCACCCTCGATAGGCCCAATATAATGGGATTCGCCATAATCTACAAAAATAAACATAAGCATGCAACTCCCAACCTATGTTCGGATGCTCACCATTCCAACTGACAATTTGAACAATATCAATCTTATTCCTCGACCGAATCAGTTGGTCCCATCGGGTATTGTACAACCAATCATCAGATCGGTAGATCCAGTTCTTGTTGAACGAATCGGGTCCGTAGTGTGTATAGAACCATGGGCTCACGCAGGCCATATATACAGTTCCGGCACCAGAGTCGCCAGACGTACCAAGATTGGCGCTAATAGAAGTATCTGAATCCAAATTAATTGCACCAGCTAGAGCGGCTGCTAATTTGGATTCAGCAACGGGTGCCAGTGAATCATCACGTTGTTTGAGAGATAGGGTCGATAAGGCTGAGACGACGCCGGCGATGGGCGTTAGCGTTGGAGGTACCGGAATAGGAGCTTTGGAAGCGTCAACGGGGTTCGAGTTGAGGAACGAAATTGTCTGCGAGAGCTTAGCCGCAGATAGTTGCGTTGGCCACCCGCCGTTCCACTACTCAACCACCCACCCAATCAGTCAATCCGTTCCGAGCGAGAAGTAAACAACCTACATTAAATGCTCCATCCATCGCACTAAACGACTTGAACCTAGCTGGATCCATGAAAAAACTAGGAACAAACAATGCAGCATTTTCCCCCGTCAACTGATCCGTAAACTGCTCCTTCCAGCCCTGCTCGGTCGTCGCAGCGCCAAACGTACACGACTCTCCAGCAAACGTCGATGCAAAGACTTTGCCGTTGTACCTGAGTTGTGCAGAGTGCGAGGCATATGTCGTTATGTACTCTCTGAGCGCTGCCGCGTCCGAGGGACCTGCGCACGGGTTGACGCTAAGGTCCGTAAATGCATAAGTGGAAGACTTGGGGAGTATATAGACGAGACATACGCCATGTCGAAACTCATAAACATCTTGAATCCAGTGCCCGAATCTCTGGCAGCATCAAAAGCATCCTTGACTCGATCCTTTTGCCACGAGTCTGTACCGACGTTGAGCGCAAATGCGTCAATCCCGTTCGCATGTGCGAGTTTGACATCGGCCAGCCAGGTATCATAGGTATAAGGGAAGGTATTGCCGACCATATGGCTACATAATTTCCCCCCGAAATGAGTTGGCATTGGAATGTGCCACACAAAGGAGACTTACTGGGCCACAACAAACTTTTCACCTTCCGCTTGACGGACCTTGTAGGGGAGAGGAAGGGACCAGCCCATAGAGAGGAGAGCGATGATAAGCGAGAGAGCAAAGAACATAATTAATCCAAAGGTCGTATTGTGATAGTCAGAGAGAGTAATGAACGTCCAACGTAAGGGTACCAGACCGGTATGTCTTCAAGCGGATCGCAAGCGAGCGTAGAAGGTGAACGAGAGTGAGAGCGAGAACGAGAGTGAGAGTGAGAACGAGAACGAGAACGAGAACGAGAACGAGGTCGAGGTTTCAAAATTCCAAGAGCGAGACGCGAGAGGAAGCTTGCAGTTTATTAGGCGGAAGAGCCGTAGAGTATGGATACAAATATGAAACAGGCGTTAACGAAGAAGGAGTGGGCGGGACGATCAACGTCCGAGTCGGTCAACGCGCGGTCTAAAATCAAGCAATAGATCTGTGCTCACGATCGTTTCTTTTTAACTCGACCATGGCCGCTGTCGACATTGAGAGAACTCATTTGAGGTACTGTTTGTTGTTTATTCGGAACAAAGATATGTGGTGGGACAAAAGAGCAAATGTAATTACGCCCCAAGAAAGGAGCTGCGGGTGCTACTATTTGAAATAGGTTGCACATGTAGAAATATAACTTCCCGTGCAACCTGATACAGTACGGTGAATACAACAAGTAAATATATACCAGAAAAAAGCCTAGGGGGAGGGAAGCGAGCTCTCACCTTACTTGAATAAAAACTTCTCCCACATGCAGTCACAAAACAAAACATAAATTTTAAACACTTTGTATCATATTGTGGTGAGATAAATATCGATGTATCATCTGTTAAGATATATCATACTATATCCCGTTCCACAGGACAAATTTCTACTAGAAATATGAGGTTTTCCGTAGTTATATAGTAAGGGGATAATTCCAGAACCAGAAGGTCACAGTGCAACGAAAAAAAAAAAATAATACTCCAACTATTAAATGGGGGGCGGGACTCTTTTGACGCATAGCGTGAACTTCATCTTAGCGATAGCCCTAGGAGGTTTCGTCTCTATACTGGCGCTGCAAAATCCGCCGGAGCTTGTGAGCCCGAAATTCTCGGGAAGCTTAAACGAGACACTCATGGTAATATTGTTTATACTTCTCGAGCATTTCGGGCTCACGAGCTCCGATGGATCTTGCAGTGGAACCGGACGGAGCAAACCTCATAGCCAAACTCAAGAGAGGATTAAATCCGTCCGTATATGCATAATTGATAGATACATATTACCATTGTCAGACGCTTAGCAGGCGAAGGCTAACTAGCTCCACATGAGAAACCCCTGAGAGCTCACCAAGAAACGTTGTCAGGCAAAGTAACAATTCCACCTTCGTAATGCTGAGGATTCACTCAAGTGATTTATTCTTGACTGTAGGTCGTAAAGGATAAACGCTGGGGAGCTTATTCTCTCTTTACGCGTTCCTGCTCACACCGTGATTCGTAAAGAACGCAGATATACTATTGGGAATCGCTATCGTGACTACTGTACAAATACTGGCATCAAGTCAAATCAAAACATGTCCGTCATACAACAGGTATCAACTTAGTACCAAGGTGGCCCTTGGCGTCGGTGGCATTGTTAAAGATCAGGATATTGACTGTATTCTCAGGAAGTGCGCTGAGCTTGCCCCTCTCACCAAGATCGATGAGAGCCTGCTTAAGCTGAGCAGGAGTGATGCCACCGAACTGAGTCACATCAAGTGTCCCATCCTCGTTGTAGAACGACTCGACAGATACCGAGACGGGCATGTTCTTCTCGATGAACGATGCAGGATGAAAGCAGACATCCAGTTGGGAAGGATTGCCATGACTGCTGCAGTCGGGTTCCAGTTCGAGACCAAAGCCTTGCTGGCATCAGAAAGAACGGGGTTGAAGGTAGCTGTGCCGTGAAGAGACAGGTAGTAGGCGAGGAGTCCTGCAGTATGGGGGGACGCCATGGAAGTACCCCTAGAAACATGTGAGCGAAGGATATGTTAACAACATATTATCTACTTACGAGATGGTATTGGTGGCGGTCTTGCTGCCAATCCAAGTGCTCAAAATGTTGAGACCAGGGGCAAAGATGTCAACGCAAGGCCGCTGTAAACCACGATTCAGAATTTAACCTCTCTCTCAATATGTAGAGAAGGGACTCACAAGTTCGAAAAGTAAGCGCGGTCGTCACCGAGGTGCTGGCACCGACAGTCACAGCAAGTTCGGCTGCAGCAGGCGAGTAGTTGCAGGCATCCTTGTTGTCATTACCAGCAGCAACGGCAAAGTGCATTCCGTTGCGGACAGCAGCGTTAACGGCACGGTCGAGAGCAGGAGACTTGCCGCCACCGAGCGACATGTTGGCAACGGAGCCCTTGTGCGAGGTCTTGCCATGGCACGGAACTCCTTGATAGCTTCGATAGCCTTAGCTTGAGCTTGCTTGCTGGCCCAAGTAACACCAGCACGACATCGGCCATGGAACCACTGCCGTTTGAGCCAAGAACCTTGACGGCGTGGACCTGTGCCTTCTTGGCGACACCGTACTTCCTCGATGCAATGGTACCAGCACAGTGAGTACCATGACCATTACCGTCCTCGTCAACATCATTCTGAGGAACCGTGTAGCACGAATCTTGTCAAGCGTCGCATCGCTGAACTTGCCAGCCACACCCTTCAGTACCCCGTCGAAGATGTGTGTCAGCCCAGGTCCGTCGGTCAGCGGGCTGGTCTGACAAACAAACGCGTAAGCCACATGACTGCGCCTTGTGGCGGCTCATATCTCTCACCTCATCGTGCGACTGCACGGCCATCGCATGTGCATTAAGGTCGTCGAGCGTAGCCTCAGGCTTCAGCACGACAATGTACTGGTTCGGAATGATGGCCTGCTCGGCAGATGGGTGGGAAACAACAGGAGCAAGGTTGAGTCCAACATTGCCGCGGATGAGAGGCTCGGTGGATGTGCTAAAGGAGTGGCCAAGGCAGGAACGGCAAGGAGGCCAAGGGTAACTGCGACAGTGATCATGGCGAAAAACGAAAGGTAGTTATGTGGGGATGTAGTGGTCGATAGAGAGTACTCGAATGGGGCGGTTGCCCGCTCTTATTTGCCCGTGTGGGGTCCCGGTCCGGGGTCTGAATAAGCGCCAACCCGAAGGTGCGTCATTCCTCATTTGGCTCACTCTCGAACGCCGCCTCATTGTTTATTTGGACTATGTATGAATTGGGGTCTTCTTCGGAGGCTTCCTTGTCGTTCTGCGCAGGCCATGGATCATCTTAATACTGCATTTGGAGTGAACGTTGGTGGCTCTCTGCCTGTGTGTTCAAATTAAGGGGTCTGATGGTGTGCTCTTGCTCGTGGGGCTCGTGGGAAGAACATTTGCTGGCATAGATACGAGCCCATTGGTCAGCGATTAAGAAAGCGAGTACAAACAAGAACCGCCACAGTCTTATCTTTTCGGTTGGCTTCTTGTGGCCCACCAGGGCTGGCGTGTTTGAGCACCCCTCAATGCGTGGTGCGATGGCGCAATTACAGTTTCCGGCTGCTCATTTTCATTCGCAAATCATTCCCAACTTTGGCTTTAAGCTATTCGGGACGTGTACGTTTCACAAAACAAACTCATCAACAACATTAACATTCGAAATGGACACCAGGACAGATGTATGCGTATAAGTGTTGCCTGTCGGTGCCCTAAAATTGAATTAACCTCATGTCCAGGCATCCCGTCAATTGTGCAAATTCACCTGTCACTGACTCACAAAAACGTAAGGAGGATGAATATGATGTCAATTATCATCATGCAGACCAAGGGCCGAACAAGTCACGCGACCCGGATCATGCTACTGGCGTGTCAGGGCCGGTTGCGGAGGACTACAGACGACAAGTTAACGTTGGGAGACCAACCGTATCGCTATCTACTGTACAGCCAATTATGACTTGATCTTTTCCCGATGGCGTGACTCTGGACATCCAGATCGTACGTTACAAACCATTATGTTGGGTTGGTATATGATCACCTGCTTTGTCTTAGTCAAAACTTATCTTCATGCCGATACTAAAGGAGGCGTCATCCATTGACCGCTAACTGACTGTGGAGCCACGCTTTTTGATGGCGCTTAGGTCGCTTTTATCAGTAAATCCCCATTTCTCCTTTTCTCGGACAGATTTGACGATTCTGAGAACGGACATCTCTGCGCGTCGAGCCTTTACATCTGTATATACATTTTGTTTTATCCCATTCGGCTTTGTTTTGGCTGCGCACTCCTTTGATTGCGACCGCTTAGCTCAGCATACGAGAGAAACTCGGTGGCAGTCCATGCGCGCAAGCTTACTAACATAGTCCGGGGGCCTACTGACCGACTGAAATTATGTTCCAAGTTGAAAGAGCGATTGAAAATAAGAATTTAATTGTTTGTTGTAGTACATAGTTAGGAGCAATCTCGTCGTACGGAATATGTGCTGGGTCTCTCGGTGATGTTGAATATCGTTGTAGCCACGCAGCAGCTTGGGACCCGTCCATACCATGGTCATATCCATCGGCAAAACGTTGAGAACGAGCAGCGAACCTAATGAAAAAGTGAACAACCAACTAAAGTAGAGTTATAAGGTGGCATACTTGCGCATCGATAAAATTGGGGGTGATTCTAATGCCTTTAGTGCGTTCTCCTTCAACTTTTTTGAGCTACTATTAGGGGGATTATCTCGATAGTCTCTTTTTGCGTATCCCCAGACTTGCTCTATCATACTCAGCTCACAGTGGTACTTTGGGAGAAATACCACTTCAGTTCCCAGCTCTCGAGCAGCCTCTTGTAAGCCTGATTCACGATTATTGAAATCTGGCTGGTTCATCATTACCCGACGACAGCAACAGTCAGTCTTCCCTGGTTCACATCCCTTCGTGCAAACTGCGTTCAAATCGGCAAGATGACCGAGACCGCGCTCTCGAAGAATCCACGACATTCCCTTGAAACGATTGGGTTCGTTTGGGTCATAGAACTCCTGGGGTGAGCGTCTGGGCGAAAACCATTCTCCATTCTCACAAACACGCGTTTGTCGTCCTTGTCCTTGTAGTAAGGCCAGTCCAGAAGCGGACCCTTGGGCATTCCATAAGCGGAAAGTGAGGAAAGCGAGCGTTTCGTGTGCGAAGGAGCATTGTCGTACACAAATATGTGAGTGAACTGGGGGAAGTGTTCGTTGACAATTTTGACAGCATCCTCTAGTTGAAGAATGACACGGTCGTTTGTAAACCATCCATCTTTGTCGCCCCCGGGAAACATTGTTACTCTCGCAGATTCACTAGATTCATTGTGAGTTTCAGCAATACACATTCCACTGCAACTTACCCATTCGGTCCACGCAACCACCCAAACTCACACACAAAGTCGGCCACCATTAAACTACACCCTCTCCTTTCTTGTGTGGTACTGGGCTTTCTCCAACAAAGACCCATCGAACTTTACGACGATCGTTTGCGTAAAAAATTGTCTCGTCGTGAAACCACAAAATAATGGTTTCTCGCCAGGTAGTAATCGCAATGGACGTGTAGGATCTTCAACACCATCCCGATTATAAATTATTTGCCGCCGCTCGATTTTCTTCAGGAAAGGTATGTATACCTTTTGCCGGTCAACTACATCTTGTCGTTCGTGACCGTCAAAGTATTGGCCCACAGGTTCAGATCGCAAGAAAAACCAGCCGAGAGAGCCAGCGTTGTGCTGTTCGAAGACTAATCTTTTTCTTGATGTCCAGTGTTTTCCGAACCTCTGGATCAGACAGAAAGTCCACCACATCCTGTGCACCCGCCAACTTCCCAGCTTTCTGTAAGTGAAGCCTGATTGCAGATGACATCCTCATCCTCCAGTGTGGATACGTTCCACCAACCTTGGATATTCCCAGGTAAGTCACCATAATTGATGAGTCGACGGGTCCATTTACGGATGTTTGGGCATATGTATCTCTTCGATTATGCATACGTGCTGCATCCTTGGATGCCTGAATAAATTTCTTTCCTTTTGGCTCAGCCTCAAGGAATTGGTTCAGACAGGCTTGTATTGCAGTGTATCGCTCAGCAGTGATCCGGTCCAGGTCTTTGTACTTGTATCCACCTGATGGAAGTTGGGTCCGGCGTGCAGAATCAAGTGTGGCAAGTGCTGTCTGCGCTTGGGCAACAGTTGGTGGGCGGTAATAACTAAGTTCCCATGGAGTTCTCCACTGCTAGAGCCAGAGTCGGAATCTCCTTCAGAATCAGAAGAGTCAGAGTCAAAGAATTGGGGGAATTGGGATAAGCTGGAGGATGATCCAGTTCGGAGCCACAGGGGTCAGGGGCTGCTCCAGTAAGTCATTTAATTTGCATAATCTGCTTAAAGAGCCAACCTATATAGACTACATCCACTCCTAGTCTGCAGAGTGATGTCTCAGAGTCATTGTACAAGTCCAGTGGCTTGAATACACTTTTGTTGTTGTTGTCTTCATTGTCAAAATGAGCTGTTTTTATACGTTTTTGCTACCATGATATCAAAAAAATTCATAAGATCTATTTGACACACTTACATTGGCCCTGGCCTTTTCAAGAGCC
Source organism: Rhizoctonia solani (assembly GCF_016906535.1). Classification (NCBI taxonomy): domain Eukaryota; kingdom Fungi; phylum Basidiomycota; class Agaricomycetes; order Cantharellales; family Ceratobasidiaceae; genus Rhizoctonia; species Rhizoctonia solani. The sequence goes on from NC_057382.1 coordinate 1,594,962, forward strand.
TGTAATTGCTGCCTTTTTTTATTGTGATAGTCATTGGGAAGTATGGTTGCTCACTCAATCTAGTTAGCGGTCCCCCGGACTGTGTTAGTAAGCTTGCGCGCATGGACTGCCACCGAGTTTCTCGTATGCTGAGCTAAGCGGTCGCAATCAAAGGAGTGCGCAGCCAAAACAAAGCCGAATGGGATAAAACAAAATGTATATACAGATGTAAAGGCTCGACGCGCAGAGTGTCCGTCTCAGAATCGTCAAATCTGTCCGAGAAAAGGAGAAAATGGGGATTTACTGATAAAAGCGACCTAAGCGCCATCAAAAAGCGTGGCTCCACAGTCAGTTAGCGGTCAATGGATGACGCCTCCTTTAATGCGGAACAAAGCGCTAAAACCAGAGGCCGGGCAGAGCTCTTGACTTACGATGTCACCGCTTTATTGGTTGAATACAAGCTACATAGTTAAATACTCATGATCGCTAGCCGACTCGCTACTATTAAGTGCAAGGATAAATACGTTTTGTACGACGTTAAATGCTGAAAAGCTACAAATGCAAGAGAACTTGTGACGCACCTAGATGAATATTGAGGAAACACCCAACAGGAGCACTGTATGACAGAATAAAACAATGTATTGTTGGGTAAATAACTACATCGTAAGTAAGGGAATATAAGAGTATGTAAAGATTAAATACGTTTGGGTAAATTGAAAGGCAATTTGCTATATTGGGGCTTACTCAAATACAAAAGGAAGTTTAAAGGGAATGGAGAGGATCACGCGTGTGTAACTATCAAAGACATTGGAATTCTACTTTATCTGATCACTACTAATCAGTGCACTTGTGGGCAGTTGAATTTGCGCAAATTGCCGATGAATGAATGGCTTACCATGAATGAGAAACAAAGCCAATTGTATGCTATGATAACCTAAGGTCCCAATAGCCAGCTATCAAAGAAGCAAATTGATCGCAAACTGCTTAAATATATCTACCGTTTGGGTAATAGAAAAGCTTGTATTCTGTCTTGTGCAAAACATACTAACACATTTTTGATCGTCAACTGTTCGTTTTTGGTCTAACAAATGTATCTTGATACAGAGATATACCCTGATTTTTTTCTCAACGAAGCCAGAAATTTATCCGAGGGCCTACCTTATCTTCTTGACCTTTCAAAGGTTTCCGCAGATCTAGGCTCCATAGCAGGTCATAAGGGCTTCATGGTTGGTTTCAAATAGCATTAATCAATATAGTAACAATCAGGCGTACAGAGATACCTGAAAAACACAAGAGATGAATCCAGTCCCTAGTGGAATTATTGTATTGGTTAAACTCGTAACTCCGATCTATTACCCCCTTTCGGACAAGGCCAATGGGTCATGTCACAAATAATAACAGAGATTAACATTGCCTTAAGCCTCCTAGAAGTCGGAAATGAGCATGAAATTAATATCCAGCACTACGGTTTGTGTACGGAATTCCACCAGTTAAATAATCCAAAGTCGCTCGACATATCATTGGTTCCATTTTCAATAAATGCTCCGGCTCCCCTTCCACAACAAAGTAGTGGTAATAAATTACATTATAAGTTCAAGCGGCACATACTTAATGCTCTGGTACGTTTGTTCAAGTTGGCTTGAACGTGGCATATCTGATATGTATGACATGTTGCTAAACCAAGTAAAGGTTACCCCTAGGTTCAATTGCAAGCACGTTCTTGGACCATATTCATTTACATATAGCTATGAGAACAAACTAATGATCGTATGGATCATTTCAAAAGTGTGTTAACTTACCCACGGTTTTAATGTTGACGTGACACAGTGTTTGCTATTGATGTGCTCCATCAAGGCCAATATGGTCTGCAATCGCCTAATAGTATCCTAGGTTCTCTATATACTTGTATAGACCAAAGAACTCAAAAAGATGTTTAGTCGTCATACACCTTACTTACTAGTAGGTTGGGACGTCAAGCATCACACTAATACCTTAAAACGGCATAAGCGCCAGCTCTGAGCATACAAAGGACCATGGGCGCTCCCAAGTACCTTACAACTCCAGCGGTTCTAGTAGAGTTTGTATCTTGGCAGGTGATGTAAGTGAAACCCTTCAGACTAGACAAAAACATCCATTTTTGTGGTTGGCCACCAGTATCATACAATCAGTCCAGTTGCTAGTCTACAACTCTTCCCGAGACAACGCAAGTCGCCAACCGCTCAACCTGCCAGCTCTGATGTAGTATTACGCGCCTTTCCCAAATGAGGCTACTGCAGCTTATTTGGGCACTTCCACCCCTCCTTCGTGAGGCATGGTACAAAAATGCATCCAGGTTGTGTGAGAAACAGGCTTAAATGGTCTGAAAGCCAAGTTAATAAACACAGCTACCTTATATGGTTTCTGTACGAGTTTTCTATCCAGTTGCAAGCTTCTTGTACTACAAAAATAATCCACACTAGGTACTCGTAACTTCCAAACCGCTACATCCCATTTCTCAGAGACTCCTACCCAAGCGCTTGCGTCTCCTGGTTCGCCCCCAGGCTATCCACGCTTTAGCCCAAGCAAAGTTGCTCTTTCTTTGGCATCTCTATGTTGATCCGCATCAACGTAAAGTAGCTATCACTATAGTTGAGTCAAGTGTGTACAGTAGACTCTTGTTTTACACTCATTGACGGTACGACATGCTCGTTTTATTCGTCATGTCAGTTTGTGCTTGGCCAATATGTATGTGGATATGGCCTGGTGGGCATGGTTCAAAATCGCGAAAATCATTGAGGGCTAATGAGAGGATGCATCACGACCTACTATATACAATAGCTGATTTCCAATATTCAACATCTCTGAGATGGAGCCGTAATAAACTTGGGCACTCACAACCGGTAAAAACTTAGCTAAGAAACCTAAATATCTGCCAGTGCTTGAGAAGTGTGAATGAGATCATCCCGATCATATCGTTTAAGCTTCTCGGAAAATCACAAGCTCATGAGCCCGGCGGACTTTTCAGAGCAGGAGTTCACTGTATACCACTCGTATGTGTTAATGAAGGCTAAGTGTAGATTTTTTAGAAATTTCAATTCGAGGTATCGCTAAGTAATCCACCACATAGTGTCGTTTATTCGTACATTTTAATGTCAAAGATGTATATGCTTAATTCATGTATTGCTAGACGTTTTAGTACCAGGGGTAGCCAGCCGCGTTGGTAGCATTATTGAAAGCCAAGATATTGACCGTTTCGGGAGGAAGGTCGTTGAGCTTGTCTCTCTCACCAAGTTCGATCAGGGCCTTCTTGAGCTGAGCAGGAGTGATGCCACCGAACTGAGTCACATCAAGTGACCCATCCTCGTTGTAGAACGACTCGACAGATACCGAGACGGGCATGTTCTTCTCGATGAACGATGCAGGGATGAAAGCAGACATCCAGTTGGGAAGGATTGTGACTGCTGCAGTCGGGTTCCAGTTCGAGACCAAGCCTTGCTGGCATCAGAAAGGACGGGGTTGAAGGTAGCTGTACCACGAATAGAAAGGTAGTAGGCAAGAAGACCGGCAACATGAGGGGACGCCATGGAAGTGCCACTGAAAATGGAATGAAACTCTATCTGCATGACAAAAGACGCCACTCACGAGAGAATAGACTGAGCGGTGTATCACCGATCCAAGTGCTCTTGTGTTGAGACCGGGCGCGAAGATATCGACACACTTGCCACTACAAAAATTGACAGATCCCTCCAACCAAGGGATACGTATAGAACTCACTAGTTCGAAAAGTAAGCACGCTCGTCACCAATGGTACTGGCACCGACAGTTACGGCAAGTTCGGCCCCAGCTGGAGAGTAGCTGCAGGCGTCCCTTGTCATTACCGGCAGCAACGGCAAAGTGCATTCCGTTGCGGACAGCGGTGTCGATAGCAGTATCAAGAGAAGGAGACTGCTACCTCCAAGCGACATGTTGGCAACGGAGCCCTTATGCGAGGTCTTGCCAGTGGCACGGAACTCCTTGATAGCTTCGATAGCCTTGGCTTGAGCTTGATTGCTGGCCCAGACGACACCAGCAATGACATCGGACATTGGACCACTGCCGTTTGAACCAAGAACCTTGACGGCGTGAACCTGTGCCTTCTTAGCGACGCCATATTTCGCGCTAGCAATGGTGCCAGCACAGTGGGTGCCATGGCCGTTACCATCTCATCAACGCCGTCTTCGATAGCCGTATGCCCCCAGTGGGCGCGGCCTTCAAATTCTACATGATCAATGTTGATGCCAGTGTCGATAACATAGACATCAACGCCCTCGCCACCGGTGGAGTCGTAGACATACGCGGAAAAGGTCGATAAGCTAAGCTTTCACGATGAGAGATACGAGCCAGACCCCATGGGCTGGCTTTTTGGGTATCATATTTTTCGACAGGCTCGCGGATTGCATAAACAACCTGGTCCCGTTCAATGTAATCCACCTCAGGCATAGCGCGAATTTTGTCAAGCGTCGCATCGCTGAACTTGCCAGCCACACCTTCAGTACCCCGTCGAAGATGTGTGTCAGCCCAGGTCCGTCGGTCAGCGGGCTGGTCTGAAAAACAAACGCGTCAGCCACATGACCGTGCCTTGTGGCGGCTCATATCTCTCACCTCATCGTGCGACTGCACGGCCATCGCATGTGCATTAAGGTCGTCGAGCGTAGCCTCAGGCTTCAGCACGACAATGTACTGGTTCGGAATGATGGCTTGCTCGGCAGAGGGTGGGAAACAACAGGAGCAAGGTTGAGTCCAACATTGCCGCGGATGAGAGGCTCAGTGGATGTGCTCAAAGGAGTGGCCAAAGCAGGAACAGCAAGGAGGCCAAGGGTAAACTGCGACAGTGATCATGGCGAAAAACGAAAGGTAGTTATGTGGGGGATATTGGCGGTGAGCAATCGAATAGGGCCGCGCCCGTCTTATCTACTCGTATGGGTAACGGATACTGCGGTGCTCGCAATGTAAGTTCGGCTACCCTCGGGATATCCAGATAGCCTGGGGTGCCAAACTGTATAACTTACCATCTGGAATCTCACGGCTGTATAATGATATGTACTACTTGCCCTTTACATACTACATAAAATCTCAAGCTTCTTTCGGTACAAACATTTCTCAATGGAACCCAACTCCCAGGCAGATAGATGTGTTGATATCAATAAGATACGGGTCCGGAAACGTGGCTAGTATCGAAGTCTCTCAGCGGACGGAAGTTGCAAGAGCAAGGTTCTCCCTAGGAAATTATATCTCATCTTATTTTCCAGCACAAGGGTGTTGACTATCGCCTACTCGCCGCTTCGAGCGACCGCTATTATTGAATATACGTATGAAGCACAGGCTGGAAACTACAATCCATAAGTTATTCGATGCATTTACGAATGCTGGGAGCGGATAAGGCGCATCTATGAGCTCGGGCCACATAAGTTTGAATTGTCGTTAATCAGGCCCTTGGGAAACCTTCATTCAGAAAGTGCTAATCCAACGCATACATGCAACCGTAGACCGATTGTACAGCCGGCCGCACATGCACGTGTTGGGTGAGAAGCCAACAAAGGAGCTGTCACCTACTTTATTACACTTATCGGATGAGTTACGACGGCGCAATCTATATTACCCATACAGGGATGCCCCAGTCTTGGACACACATAGCGAACCAGCCTACCGTAAGCCTCCCTTGAATGGTGGAGTTACCAATTCATGCCTGAGCCCATCAGTTACCAATTATGTCGTCCGGCACCACAGGCTATCCAGTCCTTCCGGACATATAGTGGTGTCAGCAGCTGGCCTTATGTTATGAACATCACAACAATCTCACATTGCGCCCGGGGTTCTTCACCTGAATTCTTATCAAAGGGTCTAATCGTGTACCCTCGCTCCCGATCCTTGTGAGGAATTCACTTGATTGCATATGTACCAGCTCACGAGTTATTGGTCTAGACATTCAGCTCTTTATCTGACAGGATCTAATAGCAATTTAGTTCATAAATTTTCAAATTAAAAATCTCTCCCAGAGCATTGTACCTTCCGAATGAATGATTCTATAATGAACTACACGTTGCTATCAATACCGTCGCACGTTCCTTCCCGTAATCGGGCTAAGATACGATATCGAACTACTCAGCTTATGGCTTGCAATTGACTGTATTCAACTACAAAGGCGTAAGTATATGCACTCTTGAGCCGGTTGTATCTCATCCCTTCTGAATCTTTCCCGTTCTCTTCTGGCCTTCACCATGAGTCCGTATTTGCTCCATTTGAAGCTTTTTTTCTGCGCCTCCTTTTCTGAACATGACCATAACTCCGCAACACGCTGGGAGTTAAGTTGCTTAACAAGAAATCATTCAATGCACTGGTTCTATGGGTGGTATCTACCGAAGTGATTCCAACCAGTATAGGACATATCAGCACAATAGGAGGCTCTTTGCACGGACTCTAAGCTTATAAGATTCCTATAGTCAAGCTTGGTTTCGTCTGATACCAAGAAATCGAGCATAAACTAAACGTTCAATCCCATAGCTGACATAACTCTCTTATAAGCGCCAGTTTGGATCTATTTGCGTGGCGCCACAAGTACACCCACCTTTCCCACCTCGGCCAAATCATCTCAAGGTAATTAACGCGCTCGTTCAAACGTTTACGCATATTTTAAATATACATCTATCCAGTCTACCATCATGTCCTTGTTTGGCTTCCGTAAATGGCCCACGCCCGTAGTCTTGCCCGACCGGTTCATCCCGATCTAACGATAGGACCATGTACTAGATCGCTAAGCCCCTCTGGCCGTTTGGGATCGCGACGTTGGTAACTTATTACCTCGTTTCTTCTGCTCAGGAGGCTGGAGTTCGGTGTACGTCTCATTGTTCACTCTTGAACAACCAAATGCTTATAACATACTCCCCCATTGCATTATTTTAAATATACATTTCTATCCAGTCTACCATCATGTCCTTGTTTGGCTTCCGTAAATGGCCCACGCCCGTAAGTCTTGCCCCGACCCGGTTCATCCCGATCTAACGATAGGACCATGTACTAGATCGCTAAGCCCCTCTGGCCGTTTGGGATCGCGACGTTGGTAACTTATTACCTCGTTTCTTCTGCTCAGGAGGCTGGAGTTCGGTGTACGTCTCATTGTTCACTCTTGAACAACCAACTATGATGCTTATAACATACTCCCCATTGCATTATAGCCGAAGAACACAGGAACAACCCCAAGAACCCATACGCAGCCCAGATTGCAGCAGCCAAGGCCCACCATTAGCTACACCACATGTCTAGTTGAAAAATAGAATTTTCGCCGAGCGAGTAAATTTTTGTTGATGCGTGCATGCGTGGGAGGGCGTTAGAAATCTTCGAGTCTGTAGACTTCGTACGCGGGCTCTTCGTAAGGGTGTGCCTATCTCTTATTAATTTAGACGGTATCGCGAGTTGGGTTGGGTGTGGAATGGGGACTTGCCTTGCGTAGCTCCTGGATGACATGCTTGACCGTGTCTGGTCCGCCGGAAACTACAACTTCGGCTTTTTCTTCTTGGACTAATTCGGCTTGGCCTATGTCCCCTATGGATGGATTCGCACCCGCCATGGGCCGGAATTGGCCAGTGCCTTGGGAAACGAATGCACATTCTTGGTACAGGCCGATCTGTACATGATCTACATGTGTATCCTATATCAGGGTCGAGGAGACATATACTAACCTGGCCAACCGTGCCCAGCTCCTTTGGAACAGATTTAAACAGCGCAGAAAGCACACGTTGGGTTTGCCCTACAGGAGTAAAGAATACAAGTTTATACCTCGACATGATATTGGTGGTCGTGGAGGCTAAGATGGATAAATTAAAATGCATTTAGTCAAAAATTAATGATTGGTTTCCCTGTCTTGGTCTTCTTCTACGACTTCATCCGTCACACCTTCTTTTATATCGTCCTCGTTGATCTCCATCGCACCAACCATCCATTGTGCACCTTCATCCCATTCCACAAGCTCTGCCTCTCCAGCGGTGTTCTCCCGGCCCCGTTTTTGATATCGATCAGTGATGGCTGGGCACCTGCTAGCTTTTGAACGGTCGATAGGTGTTTGTTCGTCGCTGCCCAGTGCAGCGGTGTAGATTTTGAATTGTTTGGTTGAGAAGGAGTGACGAGGGGAGAAGCGGGAGAAGGTAGGTCAGGATATCTATCAGAGCAATTAGCATGCAAATTAAATGTGAGCCGAGAAGAAACTACCCACCATCGTGGCCATTGGCAGAAACCATATGCAGCACCGTATTTCCATTCTCATCCCTTGCACTCGCAGTAGCCTCAACCCCAAACTTATCCACAAACAGGCGGACATCATCAATATCCCCATACCGACATGACAGAATCAAGTCATCATAGTCTTCGTTCGTCGGGCCAGTCATCGTGAGTCAAGAGAGCAAATTAGATTCCAAGGCGGAGATGTGGTGGACATAAATTTACTGTTTGATAAGATAAGATTCCAGCCTACACAGCCACACTCCACAACCGCATTGGTGGCTGGTCCTAACGACGACACTACCATGTCCTCCAACGTCTCGTTCACCGTTCGTCCGCCACCACGGACGTTCGAAACTGATACCCCTGAGCCATCTCGTCCTGGCTCTGCATCTCCGTCCGATTCAGACGCGCTTCCACGTGCCAGGCCCAAGAAGAGGCAGTGGGAATCATATACTGCCAATGATAGTAGCGACGAGGATGAACATGATACCAAAGAGATGATCACCGGGTTCGACGCAATGGGTGTACAGCGGTAAGTTTACTTCCTACTTGATTGCCCTTAACTCCTCTCCCCTCCCTTTTCTAATTATGAATGAACTGGCACCATTAAACTCACCACCCAGCTCTTTCCCAGATCAGACGGCAAATCATCCAAACCCGCTGGCCCACTCATAATTCCCGCTCAAAAAAACCGCGATTGGCGCGCAGAGTCGATGGCGCGCAAGCGACACCAGATGTATGTTCCCGAGGGAGCAAAAGTCGGTACAGGTGTCGATGGGAGCCAAGGTGGTCTTGGTACCCGAGGGAAGATTAACGACGGACCACAGTTGAGCGGGCTGATCGTGACCAAGGTCAAGCAGGAGGATGGCGAGGACATCAAGATGGAGGAAGTTGACGTGGAGGTCAAGGAAGAGCAGGATGAGCCGGCCAAGGAAGAAGAACCGATGGACGAAGACCAGAAGGCACTTCGAGCATTGTTGAGAGGTGAACAAGGGAACGAAGTCAAGCGTGAGATTGCCGCTATTTCTGTCCAGGACCAGCCTGGAGGATGGGCGCAACCCAAAACGGAAGCGGACGCGTTCAAGGAGGATTTGGCGACGAGGCCGGACGAGGTGAGCCCCCGTTTTTTATTCACTGTTATTCTACACAACGCTTATACGTCGGGATAGGCAAGTCTAGACGACTACGACCGTGTTCCCATCGAGCTCTTTGGGGAAGCGATGCTCCGTGGTATGGGCATGGGCAGACCATCCAAAAAGGCCATCAGCCATATATTCCCGAAGCACGCCCCGCCTTGCTCGGTATCGGTGCCAAACCCCGGCCAGTTGACGAAGTCGACCAAGGAAAAGGCAAAAAATTCGCCAGGCCGGATAAGCGATATGTACCTATTTTAAAGGTAGAGAGGAACGGGAGCGGGCAGGTAAGTTGCTAATTATTATTTTTAAAGAGAGCCTGGAGCTCATGATGCATTGGTACGAATAGAGCTCGAGAAGGACGAGCAGGAGTCGAAGTAAATCCCCTCAAAGGGACCGGGAGTCAGACCGAAAGGACAGGGATCGACGCGATCGGGATTATGATCGTCGAGACCGAGACCGGGATCGTGATTATGACCGAGACAAGCGTCGGGACCGAGACTATGATCGTGACAAGAGGCGAGACTATGACAGTGACCGCGATCGCGACCGAGAAAAGAGGCGGGATCGTGACGACGACAAGGAGAGGAGGCGGGATTACGATGATAGGGACAGGCGGAGGGATGATGATAGGGACCGAAGACGGGATAGGGATAGGGATGATAGGCGGGATAGGGACAGGGACAGGAGGCGCTGATAGAGGGGGATTGCAAGAACTGTCAGTTCCCTGATCTTTTACCGAATGTACTCGCCCGTTGTATTCCAGGTGCCTTGTTTTATATGCAACACCATTTCGCCGACCTTGGAGGCTTGTTGACACCTTCATCACTGTAATCTCAGTTTGCTTATTCCACGGAAGGTACTTCTGCGAATAAACACGCATAGCTCGAGGGGTATTAGTGCTCACGCGCCAAGTCATGTTTGCCTACTTGCTCGCCACTCGATCAACGGCCCCAAACTGCTAGGCTACCCGCTATGTGCGCTCGAATCTTTCCACATGCCTCGCTTTTGGCCACGCAGCATTGATATTATTCATGATCACGCGTGCCTTATGATCTGATCCATCGGTCTCGGTCTATGATTGACGTGGATCATACCACGGACGGACAAGCCGACCAGCGTTCGGCTCCGCTCGTATATAACCATAGTTTCCGTCCGTTTTCGCAACCCCCACCCCGATCTAGAAACTCGAACCATGTCTCTTTCCGCTGCTGCAATCTCCAAAAACTATGATGCTTTAGCCCAGTTAATCTCGTCCTGGGTCGAAGCCAATCCCCCCAACAAAGACAGAGAAGTAAGTGAAGAGTGCAAGGAACGAGCAGTCACGATCGCGCTTCGAACGCGTCCGTTTCTCAAGAGCGAGGGTGAAGGATTGTTGAGTGGTGTACATGCGAGGGGGAAGAATATGTGGGTGCATGTGCCTAGTTCCAAGGTACGCACCAGTACGTTGCATTTCGGTTATCCCACCTTCATAGCTTGTCCAGTGGAGTGGTCCAACAATTCAACACAAGCCGTTTGAGGGTGACTTTGCGTTTGGTCCTGAAAGTGCGAGTGAGGAGGTTTATGAGCGGTTGGTCGTCAGACCGGGTGTAAGTTCACAAACACGTCTACTTAAAAAAAAGGGGGGGGGGTGATTAACTTAGTCTTGGGGTAGATAATAGACACGGTGCTTGGAGGGGGAGTAGGATGTATCCTTGCGTAAGTAATCTCCAAACTCGATCAAGGCTGGTTTACAAGCTTGTTCAACTCAGATACGGACAAACCGGATCGGGCAAGGTGCGTGTACTGATCAAACTCCATCATCCCTGTTAAAATCAGCCCCTCTAACCCTCTGGTTAGACGTACACGATCTCGTCTCTGGAGGAGATTGTTTCACATGACATTTTCCCGGCCGCTGAATCCTATGCGTCCACTCATTTTGCCAACTTCCCTACTGCCCCAAGGGACGTGTTTGCGGTAGGGATCAGCATGTACGAGTTGCTCGGGAACAAGGTCACCGACTTATTGGATAGGGATAGCCCGGAGGTGGATATAGCCGAAGACAAGGTAAGTCCCATGTGAGCGGAAACATAAGGACTATACCTGAATCGAACAGTTTGGAGGCATCAAAGTATCAGCCAAAGTTATTCCTGTAACTGACGCAGAAGAATTGGCCAAGATGATTGCTACTGCCGTGTCTCATAGGCGAACCTCCACAACGCTGAAAAATGAAACGTCTTCTCGCTCGTATGATTTGTCTTTTTCATTGCGTCTGCCTGTTTTCTGACACGCATACAGGCACTGTGTTTTGAATATCATTGTCACGAATACTTTGGTCCCGCTGTAGAACCTGGGCGTTTGGTTTTGGTTGATTTGGCAGGCTCAGAGCGCGCGGCGGATAGGACGGCACATACTAAGGAGTTGATGAATGAGGTTAGTTCTTCGGGTATTCAATACATTCATCATGTTAATTTGGAACCCAGGCTCGACTAATAAACACCTCACTCATGGCCCTGAAAGATTGTGTCCGGGGTCGTGCATTAGTCGAAGCTGAGCGTTCGAAGAGGGGTGACGGTAACGCCGGATTTCAACATATACCATACAGGCGAGTCGTTGACTCTTAGTATGCTCTTGATTGCGATACTAAAGATGACATAGGGGCTCAAAGCTCACACTTGCGCTGAAGGTATTTTACCTCGTATACCCTTCTTGAAAAATATCTTGATAGTCAAAAAGCCTGTGTTCGACGTTGAAGCAACCCGCCATTCCAGGACAGTGATCATCGCGCATGTATCCCCGCATTTAGCTGATGCGTCACACTCCAGCGTATGTTCTTCGCTCTAAGCATTCTATTTGGTCCGCTCACCATTGTTGATGTAGAATACCCTAACATACATTGCTCCGTTCCACGTAACCGCGACTTCCCAATCGGCCGCTTCCTCCACAACGTCTCCAGCAACATGGTCAAACGAAGCTTTCCGCACCTGGGTGACTAAAACTTCCTCAAAAATTGATTCTGAGAAGCTTGTACCATTCGAATCGGGAAAACAAATGTGCGAATTAGAGGAGAGTGTGTTCATACAACGGTGTTTGGACTCCCAAAACGATGGGCTAGACAAACCGTTGACAGAAGCTGGTGCAAAAGCGTTTTATGATAAACTATGGGGAATGGTGGGTAAGTATTTTTCTCCGGTCATAGAAGTGGGATGTATACCGATTATCGAGATAGTTGAGGCAAAGCGAAATTCACGGCCCGAGGAGCTTCGGACTTTGATGTATAATCCCCCTTCGACCTGGTCGCATTTTCAAGTTAGAGATTACATAGAGAAAGAACTTCCTTCGGTTGACCTTGATAAGCTAATGCCTACTATGGCGCCTAACCCGAGGAGGGGAAAGGATTTCATCAACGGCATGGGTGAGTGCCAGATGTTTTTCTTCCCTAAAGGACGCCCCTAACTGTTATGCATAGGAGAGGCAGAGTTTATCCTCACTGTGACTTCTTCGAACAAAGACGGCGAGGCTGTGAGTATAGAACATGCAAAGGGCCTTCACACTAAACTATGGAAAATCGAAAGTGAGTCCCCTAAATGACTCACTGGTAGTATTGGCTCTAATAGTTTGACTGAATTTCCTGAAGACGATACTTGGAACGCGTCTCGTACCGAGGCTTTAACTCAACGGGATCCTAACGGAGGAAATGGTGCATATGATGCATTCAACGAGGAGCGGCTAAATGACCCCGCCATATATGCACTTGTTTACGGGAGTCAACCCCCCCCCCCTAGCTAGAAGATTTTAGAGCATAATATAAACGTAGATTATAACTCAACTACGATCGCGCGAACCATAGTAATATAGCACTTCGTCTAGTTTCAAGAAACTATGTTACTAAAATAGTAGCTTCACGTTTCTGCTATAAGCAATTAATGAAGTTCGTCTGTTGCTCTTTTGTTGTGTGTATTCCTATCATTTTGTTATCAGAATGATCTACTAGGTTCTGTGCATGGAAAGACTTCTGTAGCTACAGCTAGATTAAATGTGGACCTGGCGCTTGGCCGATGAGCTGAGGTCAGCAGGCTCGCTGAACCTGTGCTTACTTGCGCCCCTTGACCATATGGGCTCTGTTCTTCTAGTAGGTAGCTTGACCTCGGCAACTAATGATGTGTGCGGATTATGTCTTTCGAACGGTTAGATCTAGCCTATATCTGAAATCTCTAAGCTTTGTCTTCTGATATTGACACCGCCTAACTTCGATCCGGACTTTTCGTTCCTGAGCTAGAATATGTTACCCGCCTAGAGAGATGTGTTCTGTACTTCAACTTAGCGCCTTTGTCTATAACACGTCTGTGAAATTTGCTTTGGCCTTCCATACCTGTTGTGCGTGGTGCTTCCCCGATACTTGCACGGTGATTCTAACACCTAGCCAGGGTAATCGTGTATAAATACTTGCCATCCACGTAATGTAAACCTGCTGCCTTCCACCAATTGGCCAAGAACACGATATGTCTCTATCCATCACTGCTATCGAGAAAAACCATATCATTTTGTCCAAGCTCATCAGGACCTGGCTCAATGACAACCCTCCTTTTGATTCTGTGCCTGAAGTTACGAGCAGGGCTGAAAAAAATGCTGAAGAACCCAAACAAGTTGTCACAGTTGCATTACGTACCCGCCCATTTCTTGAGAACGAAGGTGGCGGAAACGGAAAAGAGCTCTTGCCTGGTGTACACGCTCGAGGCCAAAGGATGTTTGTTCACGTTCCTTCATCAAAGGTACTTACTTCACATAAATGTTCCGAGTGTACCTGGTTCTATAACTGCACACAGTGGAACGGTCCAACAATCCAGCACAAGCCTTTTGACAGCGACCTGGCCTTTGGGCCGGAGAGTGGTAGCGAACAAGTATATGAATCACTAGTAGCGAATCCTGGTGTGAGTGGGCGCATATGATTCACATTATCCTTTCTGAGGATACTGGCTTTCCATAGCTCTTAGAAACAGTTCTGGGTGGCGGAGTTGGATGTATTCTTGCGTGAGTAGTACTGCGCTCAAACATGAAGGAGAAAATATTCATTCATCATCCAGGTACGGTCAGGTGAGCACGAGGAACCCCAAGGTATAATGGTATAATTTAGCTTTGATGCCAATTAAATAATCCTAAGACCGGATCCGGCAAGGTGGCTCACTCTCTTGCACAGTATATACTTCGCCGCTTGACGCCAGAAATTCTCTAACCACAGACATATACCATATCATCACTCGAAGAGATTATCTCTCGCAGCATTTTTACAAGAGCACAATCTTATGCATCTTCACGTTTTCCGAACTCCCACATCCCTCCTCAGGATGTGTTCACGGTCGGCATCAGCCTATACGAACTCCTCGGAAACAAGGCGACAGACCTACTCAGTCGAGGCGAAGTTGGAGACGGGGCGACTGTTGATATTGCTGAGGACAAGGTGGGTTGGTTAAATAATCATCCTGGGTAGTATACGAGTGGAGAACCGTTGGAGGACAGTTTGGAGAAATACGCGTGTCGGCCAAAATCATACCTGTGACAAGCCCAGAACAATTGGCTGGAATAGTTGCCACTGCCGCGTCCCACCGACGCACTTCCGCTACCCTCAAGAACGAGACTTCATCCCGGTCGTACGTTCAATGTTTTACTTTATCACCCCTAACTCTCTAAGACTATATTAGACACTGCATATTGAATATAATCATTTCAAACAATCTCGTACCATCTTCAGAGCCTGGACGCTTGATGATGGTGGATTTAGCCGGCTCAGAGCGCGCAGCAGATAGATCTGCTCATACAAAGGACAGGATGGAAGAAGTGAGTACCTATGTGATTAGCTATTTTCAAGACCAAGCTGATTTCTCTCAAGGCTCGATTGATCAACACCTCCCTCATGGCTCTGAAAGACTGTGTAAGGGGCCGTGCGTTAGTTGAGGTGGAGCGCTTGAAGAAAGGTGATGGAAAGGTCGGATTTCAGCATATACCCTATAGGTAAGTGAATTAAGATCCTTTTGATATGGTACTAAGCTTGGTCCAGGAGCTCGAAATTGACACTAGCACTGAAGGTATGTCGTCATACCTGTATACGGCGACATCAGATAGAGTTTGATTTGTTGTACAGCCCGTGTTCGATGTTGAAGCTACACGCCATTGCAAAATGGTGGTCATTGCACACGTTTCCCCTCACCTGGCTGATGCCTCACACTCTAGTGTATGTATTTTCTTCTGGGCGATTGCTTTTCTAGCTACTCAAGAGTATCCTATCCCTTTAGAACACTCTCACATATGTTTCACCGTTCCGCGTTACTACTGTGTCGACGCCACAAATTACCAACTCTGAAGCATCTCCAATCACATGGTCAAACAATGACTTCCGTACGTGGGTGGAAAAGACATCCTCCAAGATTAATGCTGTCAAATTGGCTCCCTTCGAGTCTGGAAAGCAAATGTGCGAGCTGGAGGAACAAATGTTTATACAGCGTTGCTTGGAATCGCAGAAAGATGAGCTGGTGGGAACGAGCAAGGCACTTACTGAAAAAGGTGCCAAAGCATTTTATGATAAGTTATGGGGGATGATCGGTGAGCAATTCTGATGTATTCCGGAGCAAGTCTGATAATACCTCATGCTTAGTCGTGGCTAAGCAAAACGCTCGACCCGAGGAGCTCCGCACATTGGCGTACAATCCTCCCTCCATGTGGTCACACTTTCAAGTTAGAGACTATATTGAGAAGGAGCTACCTTCGGTCGATCTCGGAAAACTCGTGCCAACTCTAGTCCCTAACCCTCGTCGTGGGAGGGACTTTATTCAAGACATGGGTATGTTTCAAGAATCTGTGATACCTGCTGTCTTATTCTGCATGTAGGTGAGGCTGAGTTTATCCTCACTATGACCTCTTCGAATAAAGAAGGAGAAACTATTGCCGTACAAGAAGCAAAGGCACTCCACACCAAGTTATGGAAGATTGAAAGTAAGTATTATGCTGAGCTCCTTTTTATAATAGACTCAAACAATTGAAGACGATACATGGAATGCAACTCGCGCGACAACCCTTACACAACGACAGGATCCAAATGCGGGCACGGGAATGGACGATATATTCCAATTTCTGGACGGACAGCTCGATAACCCTATGGTGTATGGCCCGGGCGCTAGCGGCAAAGCTGACAATACGATCCCGCCTAGTACTACTTCTCTCTTATTTATGGACAATACACCAGAGGGCATAGCAAGGCGCGATGAGCATATACGGCGATCTCAAGCACAATTCGAAGCCCAGAAGGCGATGCTAGAGCGTGAGAAGGCTATACTTGAGCAATGGAGAAAAGAACACACCGAAGGCGATAATTAAACATATAACGGCCGGCCGGTGTGTTCTACCGGTAACCCGACCCAATTTTAATTTAGATTTTCTACTATCACTGTCCAGTATTCTTGACGAGACCGAGGAGGTTCATGGGGCCTGAAATCATTACATGTAATGCCGTAGTAAACGTGTATATATTACTACACGTCTGCAACTGAAATTTGAATAAGGAGGCTGATTCGCGGTATTTAGACTAAAGTTTTATGCGCCGGCAGCCAGTAATGCCTAAGCTGTGTATGTCGGCACATAATCAATGTTGCCAAGCTTGTGAGGTCGTGGAACTCCTCATTGGCTAGGTATAAGAGCATGAAGGCTTGTGCTCGATATTTGTGTCCCTCGACTCCCCAGCAAAATGGTGTGGCCACTTTCTCTTGCGCTTCTGACCGCGACAGCCCAAATCAGTATTGCCTACCACCCTCCAGTAAAGATAAACCTATCGAGTCGTACAAAATACGATCGTTTAGTTGGGCGGGCTTTACCGAAGACGACCGTTCCGCTAGAGAACTACTTTAACGGGACTGATCTGCAGTACGTATATGCGTATTTTACCGTCACCTTAATGGACGAAACCAATAACAATACTTCTTGAAAAGGTGGCATGGGGAGGTACAAGTAGGGACCCCTCCGCAAATTTTCAGCGTTGTTTTCGATACCGGAAGCCTCGATGCTGTAATCCCAGGTAAGAGTTTATAAAGCTCTCACTACCAAAATGATCATGAATTGCTCTGACGTATTCTGAAATTAGACCATTCATGCAATTCCTGCCTAGGACATAGAACTTTCAGCCGCAATCTTTCCTCTACATTTAATGACTATAACGAATCCTTCTACGCTGAGTTTGCCACCGGCGTGGGCGTAGACCCCAGCGTGAGACATATTTTGTGCAGCATTCCGAAACAATAAACCAACATCCGTTTAATGCCGAACAAGATTTCCGAATGGCTTATTTATGCGGCCGCTCAGGATGTAGTCTCGGTTGCTGGCTTGCCTGCGGTAACCCTAGATATGTATCTGATTACCGACGAGAGCGCAGGATTTTGGGCCGCCCCGTTTGATGGAATTTTTGGTATGTCGATGATTACGCTCGTTTAATTCATATGAACATGTCCTCTAGGTATGGGCTATAAGGCTCGAGGGTCATTTTTCCAAACGCTGGTACAACAAGGGTTAGATCGTAAGCCAAGTCAAATTTACCACATGCATGGCATATATAATTATCGCTAATGTAACAAAAGCTGTCATGGGCTTCTGGCTAACGCCATTATCAATGGGGCAAGCAGAAATGACCCTTGGAGGTGTGGATGAATCAAAGATTCAGGGAAAGAGAGTCGACTACATACCTATTCCCGGTGGGGCTTATGTAGGCTCTCAGCTTACCTTACTACCTGATTCATGCTAACTCAAACAAAGGGCTTTTGGCAATTAGAATCGAGTCAATTTGCGGTCAATGGAAACACTAACCATGTGCTGAAACGGATTCGCCAAGTCTACTTCGATTCGGGGACGGCCAACGTAGGCTAGATTCCTTGAAACGACGTATATTGACTCACCCATCTTTGGTTATAACATTAGCTTCAGTTCCCGAAGGATACTACGGAAGCACTATATGCGTTAATTTCTCCCAAGATTAAGCCAGTTGGGACGAATGGCGCGTATGGTCTACCATGCTCCGAAGTTTCATCGATCCAAGCCCGGATAGATTTCACCTTTAATGACCAGAACGGAAAGGTACGTGTTTAACAACTTGTTCATCCTGCTCCCAGGTCTGAATACTAAGTTTTTCGCCAGCCTATTATCCTTTCCGTGCCTCCACAAGAACTGAGTGTTGGCCCGTTCACAGACAACGAGAGGATGTGTCAGACGCTCATAAACGCAGGCTACGACCAGAACTTCGTTGGGGGGAGTTTGCTCAAGCACTACTACAGCATTTGGGATCAGGGTAATGCACGTATGGGTTTCGCGTCATGAGAATAGTTTAAAATAAGACTGTTTGTTCGATTCCGAGCCTCGACTCATGTGATGCTTCCATATTCAGGAGGTGGTACTTCATTGAGTTACTGGTTCGAATCAGTTCGACCGAAATGTTTCTGCCATAGCCATATCACTTGTAGGCTAATTGATGTAAGCTGATTTATCGATAGAGTTCTGCTGAAAATTCGCTAAGCTTGCTCATAATCATACATCTCGAAACCAAGCGCTCAATGTATCAATAATCAAACATATCCTTGTACGCACTTCGCACTGACCTCTGAGCATGATCAGCAAACTTGGCCAGAGCTGCTCCTACTTACATTCGATTAGTTTGCAACATGGGACTGCCACATATTTTTTTAATCGATAAACAGTGATGCATTTATTTGCAGCTGCTCTCCGCCCTGTGGTTAAGCCGAGCAGAAGCCTCGCCTATGGGATATAGTTCAATCAGCGCCGTAGGTGTGATATGGAGAGATTGTAACCAAACACCTTGGGCAACCTTGCAAAGGGGCGACAGGTTCAGAACAAGGTCCTCGGCTGACGGCTACGTTGTTTCGACGGCTTCATTTCTATAGCGGAAGTAAGGTATTTTACATCGATTATTACTTGAGCACCCGGAGCCAAGCGCCCTTTACTCGGTTCCCACTAACTCCGGTGCCATTATTGATGAATCAGGCTAGACTAAGCTCTCTATTCGCTTTTGTGGTGATCCGCTCAATCTTATATCGAAAGATTCAATTTCTCGAATTCAGAAACTAACTTATCCTGGGTAGATGAGGGATGTGATGTCACAGTTGACTAGTGAATCAAGTGAACGAAAATACGCCACTGTCCTCTCAACCGTGAGGTGATCCGGAATCTGTCAAGCTCATAAAGGGTCGTCCCATGCTACCTTTTTTTTGCCCTACATTCGACCATCACTACAACTTCCTATCTACCCTGTGCCTCGAAAATGGTTGCAACTTCACTGGTCCTAGCTCTTGGTTCTGGGCTAGCTGCCCTTGCCCTCCCCACACAGCAGCCACTTATTGGGATTAATTTTGCTGATGAATTTAAAACGAGCTGCAATGTGAACAATCCAGCTGCCGAGAAGACTTACTACGGCGTAGGGAATAACAAAGATACTAACGCTGGTCAAGTCAAGTTGAGGATCAGCAATGGAGGTGCTGGCCTTTCTGGCCTAGTCGGCGCACTAGCGGATGAGTTTATCACGTACATGGTCAACAAAACAGACATCGACAAGCGCGTGGATCCGTTTAGGGTAGGTACTCATCTCTCATGTTTTTGCCTTCATTTAATCGAATGATCACATAGGTTGAATGGGTAAAAGGCGATACAACCGAGACGCTCAATTACCTGGCAACCGGCCAAGCAGACATTGGAATTACTTACAACAAGGCGGCAGAGTGCCAAGCCATGTCCGATAAGGTGGCCGCTCGTAGAGTCTACGGGTTTAGAGATCATTTCTATCTTGTTGGACCCCATAATAAGTAAGCGTTCGATGTTTCTTGATTGTCATTATACACTGACAACTCAATCGTTAGCCCGGCTGGCCTAAATGTATACCAAAACGGCACTGCCAACCAGACAGTTTTCACTCAATTTCAGAAGATTGTGTCCACGGGAAATAACGCGACTCATGTAAGTTAGATATGGTCGATTACAGTGCACATTTGCTTACCTGCAGCAGAGCCCTCCCACTCGTTTTTTTATCCCGGTTCGACAAGTCTGCCACGAACATTAAAGATTCAGAATTATTCGTTGCAATTGGCCAGGTGAGTTCTTAAAAAGTGAGAAAAGGGCGCGCATTTACCCAGGATACCAGGTGCCATGGGGTCTGGCCTACTCCAAGTGGTATCATCAATACATCATGTATCCGATAGATGCGCTTGTAAGTGGTCTATATAGTATCTTTTTGGTGATACGAACACTCATGGGAATAATAGAAAGCTGCAGCGCTCTTAGAAGAGTATACGATTACTGATAGGGGTACCTGGCTTTCGACTCCCAAGAACATAACAGAAATGTTAGTTCTCTACAACGAGGGAAAAGACGATGAAACACAAGATAACCCGGATGTAGTTGAAGGCCCGGCGGACCCCCTTCTAAATCCTGCGTTTTTCTTGACGAGCACCAAAATTTGCGAGGAAAACAAGGACCTTGCAGATGCCTTCCTCGATTGGGTGGTCGACCGTGCGCTTGGTCAGGAAGTTATTAAGGGTTACAGGAGAAACGATTCAGACGAGTGGCTCTACACTGGTGCGCCTAACCGTACCGACCTCCGAATCCAAAACTGCACCATCCAAGGATCTTAGGAAGTTAAGTGCCAATACGGACATTCCTGATAATTGATCCAACATTGCTTCTAATTTCATCCCTTCTTATCCTTGAATGTAATATACATAACTACACCTGAACAATAAATTCCCTAACGAGTGAAGTATTATCTTGAGCGTCCCAGTACTAGTACTAGTAGCGTTGAGAGGAATGATGAATGAGGGACCACCGATTCTTCCTCTGTCTGTTCCATTGCGTATATATATAGACTACAATAACTTGGACTTTAGTAGGCATTGACCCTTCGGCTTAGAGCATACAGTAATGAACAACGACATGCCAAGCTCGAGCCTCAACCCAGATTTATACGTTCCTACTAAAACGATTGCGCGCGAAGCTGCATACTTAGCCTGGGCGCGCTCGTGGCGTGAGATAATTATATATAAATGACTACGTGAGGTATCAGGGTATATAACACCGAGTACGATGGGAAAAGACCGGATAAGGTGGGAACCCGACCGCGAGTGAGGCTCGCAGATGGGTGGTCCAAACTATGCTCAACGGGTGGTGTGGTGGGTGGGAGAAAAAGAAAAAGATACGTCCCTAAGAGACCAATGACGCGAGAATATGATCGAGACCGCAAAGCAGGCGAGGAGAAGATGACTGAAGGGGGGAGAAGAAGGTGCGAAGTACAAACTGTGGCAGGACTCAACATAGTGGATCATCTTCAGCTAAGTCCTGGTTGTACGTCTGCGCGGGCTACGATGCACAACCCACTACCGTGTAAATGCATTAAGCTGTCAATCGCAAATTTGATTCAATATAGAAGATTTCCTCGATGAAACCCCGCACAGGCGCTGAAGTTTAGCTAGTAAGTCCACTATGGTTAGAGAACTTAAGCTGGGAATGATGATAGCCCCACGCCCGTCCACTCGGTTCAAGAAGACGTGATTCTCCTACACAGATTATCAAAACAAAGATGATCATTACCACCCCAGGTAGCAAATGCCTCTTTCTGAGCTCTTAACGAAAATAAACTTGAAGGGCCCAACATTAAGGTGACAGGTCACTTGTATTTCCGCCGCTTCGTATGACGCCAGTTTGTTATACCCTGGTCCTCGTAATGACTAAACTATAAAAGAGCCATCTCTTGTATAAGAGGGGGGGGGGTGTGGTCTTTAGTTTCGTTAGATCGCGCAAGTATTGATTGGGATTGATCCCGTATTGATATATTACCGGCAAGCCAGATCACAAATAGTCTGGTGGTTCAGGTTCTTCTAGCGCTCGGGGGCTCCATAGCCGTTTTAGTGACTCAAGGGCCACCGGGCCTATGTACTGGTACATGATTCTGTACTGAATGTCGTCAATGTACCGCGGTCGGCGCCCTGGGTGGTTCCTCACTATCCTCTATGTACCCGCACACTCCAGTGATATCGGTACCATATGGTCCTTCACCTGTCTCGTCTTCGGTCCCGACGTCAACAGTACCTTATAATTGAGCGATCTTAACTTACCCCAAATCTCTTGTACATCTCTTGCCTTTGATAAGAATGGCTATTTGGCGAGAGGGTGCGAGTCGAGGAGGTGCATACTGCCTTACGTACATGTACTATAGTTGAGGCACTTGGGACAAAATGCCCCCGCTGTTGTGTTCCGTTTATTTGGGCACACGAATGACGTATGTATGGATATATAAGATCTAGTACCATCGAGCACGCACATGTGGCGCAGTGTGTAGAGACTTTGAATAGGGATAATTTGGCGATTGAACGTTATGCGAGATCTCCAGATCTATTCCGTAACGCGTGTTCATTCCCTCCAAATTACTGATAACTTCAATGCCAACTAATTGTTCGGTGACTCGAGACCATGTGTCTAATTGAGAATGAAAGCAAAGTGCGGTATCGATATCAGGCAGACTCATCAAGTCGTACACAACGCAGAAAAAAAGACAAGAGGAAAAGAAAGACAAAAGATTCGATCAAAAATTATCCATGCTAAGCTATTTCAACAAAAATGGAAGGTCCGATGCGAGTGCCAGTCCAAGGGGTTATGTCCACCATCTTTACACTCAAATACACTAGCGACCATAACCTTGTCCCTGTGGAGGGTATCCATGGCCCCCATTGTAATACTGCTGTCCACTCACTCCGCCAACCAAGCTTGCAGGGTGGCCTTGATACATCGAGTTGGGCCCGTATGCGCTCTTGGTATCGTCCAAGCCATAATCGTTGTTGTCGGACGTGAGGAGGGGATCTTTGATCTCCCATACAGATTGCTTCGATCCGACGGAGAACTCGAGATCCTCTTTAGTGATACTATCCCAGTACTTGTAAACCATCATTACTGAGAGAAGCATACACCTGGAATGAAATAGTCAGCCACGCGGATAGAAGCAATGACGCAATCAATGATGGACGTACAATGTGTAGAAGAAAAGTCCATCAATGTAGTGCTGAACGGCGTCGCAAATCGTGACACTGAAAGCGAACAGGAGGACTTGTGCCACAGTAAAGAATGATGCTCCAAAAACCTGTACCGGATCATGGTTCGGTCAGGACTTGCCAAGGCCAGATGGTTGGGAGATCACTTACGATATCACCAATCGGCCATCGGTCGTCGAGGGTGCGCAACACGAGGACAAGTTGAAGCACGACATACACGACAACACAAAGGATTGGCCATAGAAGATACACGATGAAGAGGCCGATGGGCTTGGCGTAACTAAATCCAGCAAGGCCTGTTCACACGCAACGATGAGTTTTCGAGAGCGTGGTAACCAAAGTAGGACATACCTTTGAACGTCGCTATTGAGACGAAGAATGATAGGCCAAAGAAGATGAGACACGCGATTCTCAGGCCCTGCAATCCATGCCATCAGCAAGCATGTTCCATCCAGAAGCTGATGGAATGGAGACTCACCCAAAGCGAGGTAGGAGTGCCGTCCTCTGCAAATTGGAACCCAACAAACCCATTGATCAACAGGCATGCGTATGTTGCGGTGACGAGGCCGGAATATATCGCCGCGAACCACTAGAAGTCATATGTGAGCTTCAAAAGATATAGAATCTTTTATGCGTACTCACGGGATACACATTGCTGGATGTAGGGATGATTGCCGAGTCGAGGAAAAACGCCAGAAGTTCGATAACCATGAACATGTAGAAGAAATGTACAATTTCTTTGCGACCTGGAGATCATTCACATCAGTGGCATTTCCCGCCGTCGATCTTGTTGCACTAACCAACGGCGGTATATTTGCTTCTAATATGGTATATCATGATCGCAGTCATGACCAACGCAACGACATGCACAAAGCATGTCGCTATACACCCCAGGAGCGAGTCAGCGACTATCAGAAGCCGAGGTGAGCGAGTGCGTACCTGGTTGAAAAATAAGAGTTCCGTTGATTTCGACGTTGCGGCTATAGCATGTTGGCTCGATGCCCTGCGACTCTCCCACCAAGGGGCATACTATCAGACTCGCCGTGGAGCAGATATCATCAAACGAGCCAAACTCGAAGCCCATCGTATATGGGAGCTCCTTGCTACAGTACTAGTGTAGCAGTCGATTTTATTCAAGTCGTGTTAAGGCAATGGATACAGCAAAGAACAGAGGTGTGAGGAAAGGGAATGTCGGAAATCAAATGTTGCGGTCGGGCACAGAAGGAGACAGAGGCAGTGACCGCAGAGAAACCCGGACCCTGTTTTAAGCGCTGTGGCTATATCTTGGCACTCGATTCGCGAAACAACACGAACGTGCCTGTCTATTTCGGGCTTCATTTATCCAAACAAATCATTTTAAACTACACCCTCAACTCTGGGTCTCTTCTGGTCGGCTCCAAATCCAGCCTTCGTGCGCCCAAAACGGCATTTCCGTCTCAAATGACCACTGTGATGTCGTGTATCTGACAAGCCGTTCCATGAGCCTCCGTCCCTCAGTTTTGATGCCGAGAACTTACCTTAGTGCGTGTAAGAAAATGTAAAGGGACTCAGGTTTGGGGTCCGGTCGAAGTGGAAGGTAACATTCGGTGCAATATAACGAGCCATCCTCTGCGACAGCGACCTCGTCTGGGAGCTTGTCTTCGGATTGAGGTTGTTCTTCCGCAAACGATGCCATTTCCTTTACTCGATCAGACGTATTTGCATTCGCTCCGTCTTCTTTAATCCGCTCCCATTCCCGTTCGACGACAGGATTCAGTGCCTTTTTGGCCCGGAAGATCACGTCCCTCCACCGTCCCCAATCCTCGCTCTCGTCTTTTTCATTTCTTAGCCTGGTAATGATACCCACTGCTTCTGATGATAAAGGCACTGGGGACGACATTCCGATATCATTCCCAGTCTCTCGAGGCAGAGGGGTCCCGGTACCAGGTGTTGGTGTCCTACTCGCAGGTGTTGGCAAGGGCGTAGTATCCTGCTCGATCGCTATGTTGGCCAATGCACCAGCGACTCGATCCATACTAGCTTTGTCGGAGGTCTCGGGTAAAATGTCTGGCAATTTGAATTGACTGTTTGTTGGTGGTTGAGGGGCCTGCCTTTCTTCCGAAGGAATTACGGATATACCGCCTTTCCCTCCTCTCGGGCCCTACCAATCAAGTAAGCATTTAGATGGGAATAGCAAAAGTATAGGGCACGCGACGCACCCATACCCGTACGTTCTGATAGACAGGATCATTAGCAATAGAGTGTCCGATAAATTGCAGGTGAACTCGAATCTGGTGAGCTACCCCATAATTAAACATAAGAAAATCTCAACATATATGCGAAAAATGAGACGCACACCGTCCGGTAAGTGGTTGGCAGTGCAGCACACTTGTATTCGATACTGGGTCGTAGAACAGCCTGTTGAATATTGTTTTGGCGTGCTGGATTAATCAGTGTGCTAGCTTAGTGGATGGTATCCAATGCCTCAGTAACATACCTTGCCCTCGGGGTGCACAATATTCAAGCCCATCTGTCGATCTACGCACAACAGCGGTTGCTCGACTACAACTTGCTCCCTGCATAACAGACAGTTAGTCTTCTGTTAAATTTACGAGCCAAATACCATACTCAGGAAACTCTCCCAAACATCTTGCTATATATTCTTTTCGTACGACTCCGGCAATAAACTCATTGCAGAGCAGTCGGGCCCTTTCAGCCGTGAGCGCAATGATCATACATCCTGATGTAAGCCTATCAAGTCTGTTCACAGCTATAATTCAGTCTTGAGGAATGAAGCGATTAATACTAAGGGATAGACAACGTACTATATGGGATGGGAATACCGAAGTCTCGTTTGAGGATCTCGACAAGGCTATTCTTGAAGTATCTGCCCGTGGCATGTACAGGCTTGCATCACTGTTAACGTCTGCGTCGAGACGCAGAGGGGACAAACTCACAATACTTCCAGGTTTATCTATCACAATAAAGCCATGCTCATCATCCCTGTGAAGAATCTTCACGGGCGTAGAAGTCACGGGAATCTCATGTCGATGCACCATATTCCTAACAGCCAGTGAACCTCACAAATAGCCGTCCGATGAATAGAACTCACTCAATGCGATCTCCATTCTTGATAATTGTCCCAGGCTTGGCTACAACACCGTTTACGGTGACAACTCCTGATTCGAGAGCATATCTCTACACGGTTTAATACTTCCTTAACATTTGCTTAAAGAAATTGACTCACATAATACTCAATACTCCGGTCTCTAAACTCGGTTGACACCAATTCCAGAATCTCTCGACCCCACCAACGTTGTTTGGCCATTGTTCGATACGGATGCCAATACATCGGCACACGTTTCAATCCAGGCGTAAAATGCTCTGCTCCTGGCTTCCTAGATGTCTTGCTCACTACATCCTGCAGATCGTTGGGAGCGAGAGGATTGGGTGGCTTGGCCTCTTCTCCATCTGACATGATGACCCGAGGGTTGAAGTAGAAATGAAGTTTTCTTTTGGGGCCAAATACTCTCCAAAAAACCTGGACGGTTATTGTGGATGGTGGTTATAGCCAAAGATCTACGCTTAGTAATCGCACGTATGACTGGGAAATCAATCGATTGGAAATTGAGTGCATACACGAAGAGCGATGGTTCCAAGGCTGGAAACGAAAGTGGTGCGCACACTATGTTGGTCAATCTTAGAACCGAAACAGGAGTATCCAAACGAAGAAAGAGCACGGATTTTTTTTGATACAGGATTACTGGTAAATCAAAAACAACTAGACAGTGTGGGGTCCGTTTATTAAAAAAGGGTGACAAAGTTGCTGGGGAATACTGTGCGACCAGGAACACGACGCGTATCGTCGAGAAGTACGCCGTGCCACCAGCCATCTTCGGGTGTGGATGTCACAGCAATAATATCGCCTTCCTGGAAGTCGAACTCTTCGTCAATGGTTGCTGTGTAATTGTACATCGCTCTAACTAATAGAACAATAAATAAACGCAAGCGGGAGAGTTCAGTGGGGTTACGAACCATAAAACAGAACACCACTGCCATCGTCCAAGTATTGGCCAGTCGGGGGTGCTCCCTGCTGCTGTACGTTCCCTTGCGGAGGAAGCGGCGACGGGGTTCTCGTCATTACAGGCTGTTGCTGTTGTTGAGGTGGAGCATTGGAGGTGGGCTGATGCTGCTGTTGCTGAGGTGGCTGGACGTACGCAGCTTGGCCATACTGAGCCTGTTGCTGC